>NC_083326.1:52762572-53072113 GCF_963455315.2 Globicephala melas
TACGGGTTAGGATTAGGGGACGGGTGAGGGTCAGGCTTCGGGGAAGGGTTACGGTTAGGGTTCGGGCTAGGGTTAGGGTTAGGGGACGGGGACGGTTTAGGGTCCAGGTGAGGGTACGACAACACTTTAGGGGGAGCGTACGTGTGAGGGCGCGGGTTAGTGTTAGCATACGGGTTAGGATTAGGGGACGGGTGAGGGTCAGTCTTTGTGGAAGGGTTAGGGTTAGGGTTCGGGCTAGGGTTAGGGTTCGGGACGGGGAGGGTTTAGGGTCCAGGTGAGGGTACGACAACCCTTTAGGGGGAGCGTACGTGTGAGGGTGCGGATTAGTGTTAGCGTACGGGTTAGGATTAGGGGACGGGTGAGGATCAGGCTTCGGGGAAGGGTTAGGGTTAGGGTTCGGGCTAGGGTTAGGGTTAGGGGACGGGGACGGTTTAGGCTCCAGGTGAGTGTACGACAACACTTTAGGGGGAGCGTACGTGTGAGGGCGCAGGTTAGTGTTAGCGTACGGGTTAGGATTAGGGGACGGGTGAGGGTCAGGCTTCGGGGAAGGGTTAGGGTTAGGGTTCGGGCTAGGGTTAGGGTTAGGGGATGGGGACGGTTTAGGGTCCAGGTGAGGGTCTGACAACGCTTTAGGGGGAGCGTACGTGTGAGGGCGCGGGTTAGTGTTAGCGAACGGGATAGGATTAGGGGATGGGTGAGGGTCAGGCTTCTGGGAAGGGTTAGGGTTAGGGTTCGGGCTAGGGTTAGGGTTAGGGGATGGGGACGGTTTAGGGTCCAGGTGAGGGTACGACAACACTTTAGGGGGAGCGTATGTGTGAGGGCGCGGGTTAGTGTTAGCGTACGGGTTAGGATTAGGGGACGGGTGAGGGTCAGGCTTCGGGGAAGGGTTACGGTTACGGTTCGGGCTAGGGTTAGGGTTAGGGGACAGGGACGGTTTAGGGTCCAGGTGAGGGTACGACAACACTTTAGGGGGAGCGTATGTGTGAGGGCGCGGGTTAGTGTTAGCGTACGGGTTAGGATTAGGGGACGGGTGAGGGTCAGGCTTCGGGGAAGGGTTACGGTTAGGGTTCGGGCTAGGGTTAGGGTTAGGGGACGGGGACAGTTTAGGGTCAAGGTGAGGGTACGACAACACTTTAGGGGGAGCGTACGTGTGAGGGCGCGGGTTAGTGTTAGCGTACGGGTTAGGATTAGGGGACGGGTGAGGGTCAGGCTTCGGGGAAGGGTTACGGTTAGGGTTCGGGCTAGGGTTAGTGTTAGGGGACGGGGACGGTTTAGGGTCCAGGTGAGGGTACGACAACACTTTAGGGGGAGAGTACGTGTGAGGGCGCGGGTTAGTGTTAGCGTACGGGTTAGGATTAGGGTACAGGTGAGGGTCAGGCTTCGGGGAAGGGTTACGGTTAGGGTTCGGGCTAGGGTTAGGGTTAGGGGACGGGGACGGTTTAGGGTCCATTTGAGGGTACGACAACGCTTTAGGGAGAGCGTACGTGTGAGGGCGCGGGTTAGTGTTAGCGTACGGGTTAGGATTAGGGGACGGGTGAGGGTCAGGCTTCGGGGAAGGGTTACGGTTAGGGTTCGGGCTAGGGTTAGGGTTAGGGGACGGGGACGGTTTAGGGTCCAGGTGAGGGTACGACAACACTTTAGGGGGAGCGTATGTGTGAGGGCGCGGGTTAGTATTAGCGTACGGGTTAGGATTAGGGGACGGGTGAGGGTCAGGCTTCGGGGAAGGGTTACGGTTAGGGTTCGGGCTAGGGTTAGGGTTAGGGGACGGGGACGGTTTAGGGTCCAGGTGAGGGTACGACAACACTTTAGGGGGAGCGTAAGTGTGAGGGCGCGGGTTAGTGTTAGCGTACGGCTTAGGATTAGGTGACGGGTGAGGGACAGGCTTCGGCGAAGGGTTACGGTTAGGGTTCGGGCTAGGGTTAGGGTTAGGGGACGGGGACGGTTTAGGGTCCAGGTGAGGGTACGACAACACTTTAGGGGGAGAGTACGTGTGAGGGCGCGGGTTAGTGTTAGCGTACGGGGTAGGATTAGGGGACGGGTGAGGGTCAGGCTTCGGGGAAGGGTTAGGGTTAGGGTTCGGGCTAGGGTTAGGGTTAGGGGACGGGGACGGTTTAGGGTCCATTTGAGGGTACGACAACGCTTTAGGGGGAGCGTACGTGTGAGGGCGCGGGTTAGTGTTAGCGTACGGGTTAGGATTAGGGGACTGGTGAGGGTCTGGCTTCGGGGAAGGGTTAGGGTTAGGGTTCGGGCTAGGGTTAGGGTTAGGGGACGGGGACGGTTTTCGGTCCATGTGAGGGTCCGACAACGCTTTAGGGGGAGCGTACGTGTGAGGGCGCGGGTTAGTGTTAGCGTACGGGTTAGGATTAGGGGACGGGTGAGGGTCAGGCTTCGGGGAAGGGTTAGGGTTAGGGTTCGGGCTAGGGTTAGGGTTCGGGACGGGGACGGTTTAGGGTCCAGGTGAGGGTCCGACAACGCTTTAGGGGGAGCGTACGTGTGAGGGCGCGGGTTAGTGTTAGCGTACGGGTTAGGATTAGGGGACGGGTGAGGTTCAGGCTTCGGGGAAGGGTTACGGTTAGGGTTCGGGCTAGGGTTAGGGTTAGGGGACGGGGACGGTTTAGGGTCCAGGTGAGGGTCCGACAACGCTTTAGGGGGAGCGTACGTGTGAGGGCGCGGGTTAGTGTTAGCGTACGGGTTAGGATTAGGGGATGGGTGAGGGTCAGGCTTCGGGGAAGGGTTAGGGTTAGGGTTCGGGCTAGGGTTACTGTTAGGGGACGGGGACGGTTTAAGGTCCAGGTGAGGGTACGACAACACTTTAGGGGGAGCGTACGTGTGAGGGCGCGGGTTAGTGTTAGCGTACGGGTTAGGATTAGGGGACGGGTGAGGGTCAGGCTTCTGGGAAGGGTTAGGGTTAGGGTTCGGGCTAGGGTTAGGGTTAGGGGACGGGGACGGTTTAGGGTCCAGGTGAGGGTACGACAACGCTTTAGGGTGAGCGTACGTGTGAGGGCGCGGGTACGTGTTAGCGTACGGGTTAGGATTAGGGGACGGGTGAGGGTCAGGTTTCGGGGAAGGGTTAGGGTTAGGGTTCGGGCTAGGGTTAGGGTTAGGGGACGGGGACGGTTTAGGGTCCAGGTGAGGGTCCGACAACGCTTTAGGGGGAGCGTACGTGTGAGGGCACGGGTTAGTGTTAGCGTACGGGTTAGGATTAGGGGACGGGTGAGGGTCAGGCTTCGGGGAAGGGTTACGGTTAGGGTTCGGGCTAGGGTTAGGGTTAGGGGACGGGGATGGTTTAGGGTCCAGGTGAGGGTACGACAACACTTTAGGGGGAGCGTACGTGTGAGGGCGTGGGTTAGTGTTAGCGTACGGTTTAGGATTAGGGGACGGGTGAGGGTCAGGCTTCGGGGAAGGGTTACGGTTAGGGTTCGGGTTAGGGTTAGGGTTAGGGGACGGGGACGGTTAAGGGTCCAGGTGAGGGTACGACAACGCTTTAGGGGGAGCGTACGTGTGAGGGCGCGGGTTAGTGTTAGCGTACGGGTTAGGATTAGGGGACGGGTGAGGGTCAGGCTTCAGGGAAGGGTTACGGTTAGGGTTCGGGCTAGGGTTAGGGTTAGGGGACGGGGACGGTTTAGGGTCCAGGTGAGGGTACGACAACACTTTAGGGGGAGAGTACGTGTGAGGGCGCGGGTTAGTGTTAGCGTACGGGTTAGGATTAGGGGACGGGTGAGGGTCAGGCTTCGGCGAAGAGTTACGGTTAGGGTTCGGGCTAGGGTTAGGGTTAGGGGACGGGGACGGTTTAGGGTCCATTTGAGGGTACGACAACGCTTTAGGGGGAGCGTACGTGTGAGGGCGCGGGTTAGTGTTAGCGTACGGGTTAGGATTAGGGGACGGGTGAGGTTCAGGCTTCGGGGAAGGGTTACGGTTAGGGTTCGGGCTAGGGTTAGGGTTAGGGGACGGGGACGGTTTAGGGTCCAGGTGAGGGTCCGACAACGCTTTAGGGGGAGCGTACGTGTGAGGGCGCGGGTTAGTGTTAGCGTACGGGTTAGGATTAGGGGATGGGTGAGGGTCAGGTTTCGGGGAAGGGTTAGGGTTAGGGTTCGGGCTAGGGTTAGGGTTAGGGGACGGGGACGGTTTAGGGTCCAGGTGAGGGTCCGACAACGCTTTAGGGGGAGCGTACGTGTGAGGGCGCGGGTTAGTGTTAGCGTACGGGTTAGGATTAGGGGACGGGTGAGGGTCAGGCTTCGGGGAAGGGTTACGGTTAGGGTTCGGGTTAGGGTTAGGGTTAGGGGACGGGGACGGTTAAGGGTCCAGGTGAGGGTACGACAACGCTTTAGGGGGAGCGTACGTGTGAGGGCGCGGGTTAGTGTTAGCGTACGGGTTAGGATTAGGGGACTGGTGAGGGTCAGGCTTCGGGGAAGGGTTACGGTTAGGGTTTGGGCTAGGGTTAGGGTTAGGGGACGGGGACGGTTTAGGATCCATTTGAGGGTACGACAACGCTTTAGGGAGAGCGTACGTGTGAGGGCGCGGGTTAGTGTTAGCGTACGGGTTAGGATTAGGGGACGGGTGAGGGTCAGGCTTCGGGGAAGGGTTACGGTTAGGGTTCGGGCTAGGGTTAGGGTTAGGGGACGGGGACGGTTTAGGGTCCAGGTGAGGGTACGACAACACTTTAGGGGGAGCGTACGTGTGAGGGCGCGGGTTAGTGTTAGCGTACGGGTTACTATTAGGGGACGGGTGAGGGTCAGCCTTCGGGGAAGGGTTACGGTTAGGGTTCGGGCTAGGGTTAGGGTTAGGGGACGGGGACGGTTTAGGGTCCAGGTGAGGGTACGACAACACTTTAGGGGGAGCGTACGTGTGAGGGCGCGGGTTAGTGTTAGCGTACGGGTTAGGATTAGGGGACGGGTGAGGGTCAGGCTTCAGGGAAGGGTTACGGTTAGGGTTCGGGCTAGGGTTAGGGTTAGGGGACGGGGACGGTTTAGGGTCCAGGTGAGGGTACGACAACACTTTAGGGGGAGAGTACGTGTGAGGGCGCGGGTTAGTGTTAGCGTACGGGTTAGGATTAGGGGACGGGTGAGGGTCAGGCTTCGGCGAAGAGTTACGGTTAGGGTTCGGGCTAGGGTTAGGGTTAGGGGACGGGGACGGTTTAGGGTCCATTTGAGGGTACGACAACGCTTTAGGGGGAGCGTACGTGTGAGGGTGCGGGTTAGTGTTAGCGTACGGGTTAGGATTAGGGGACTGGTGAGGGTCAGGCTTCGGGGAAGGGTTAGGGTTAGGGTTCGGGCTAGGGTTAGGGTTAGGGGACGGGGACGGTTTAGGGTCCAGGTGAGGGTACGACAACAGTTTAGGGGGAGCGTACGTGTGAGGGCGCGGGTTAGTGTTAGCGTACGGGTTAGGATTAGGGGACGGGTGAGGGTCAGGCTTCGGGGAAGGGTTAGGGTTAGGGTTCGGGCTAGGATTAGGGTTCGGGATGGGGACGGTTTAGGGTCCAGGTGAGGGTCCGACAACGCTTTAGGGGGAGCGTACGTGTGAGGGCGCGGGTTAGTGTTAGCGTACGGGTTAGGATTAGGGGATGGGTGAGGGTCAGTCTTCTGGGAAGGGTTAGGGTTAGGGTTCGGGCTAGGGTTAGGGTTAGGGGACGGGGACGGTTTAGGGTCCAGTTGAGGGTCCGACAACGCTTTAGGGGGAGCGTACGTGTGAGGGCGCGGGTTAGTGTTAGCGTACGGGTTAGGATTAGGGGACGGGTGAGGGACAGGCTTCGGCGAAGGGTTACGGTTAGGGTTCGGGCTAGGGTTAGGGTTAGGGGACGGGGACGGTTTAGGGTCCAGGTGAGGGTACGACAACACTTTAGGGGGAGAGTACGTGTGAGGGCGCGGGTTAGTGTTAGCGTACGGGGTAGGATTAGGGGACGGGTGAGGGTCAGGCTTCGGGGAAGGGTTAGGGTTAGGGTTCGGGCTAGGGTTAGGGTTAGGGGACGGGGACGGTTTAGGGTCCATTTGAGGGTACGACAACGCTTTAGGGGGAGCGTACGTGTGAGGGCGCGGGTTAGTGTTAGCGTACGGGTTAGGATTAGGGGACTGGTGAGGGTCTGGCTTCGGGGAAGGGTTAGGGTTAGGGTTCGGGCTAGGGTTAGGGTTAGGGGACGGGGACGGTTTACGGTCCATGTGAGGGTCCGACAACGCTTTAGGGGGAGCGTACGTGTGAGGGCGCGGGTTAGTGTTAGCGTACGGGTTAGGAATAGGGGACGGGTGAGGGTCAGGCTTCGGGGAAGGGTTAGGGTTAGGGTTCGGGCTAGGGTTAGGGTTCGGGACGGGGACGGTTTAGGGTCCAGGTGAGGGTCCGACAACGCTTTAGGGGGAGCGTACGTGTGAGGGCACGGGTTAGTGTTAGCGTACGGGTTAGGATTAGGGGACGGGTGAGGTTCAGGCTTCGGGGAAGGGTTACGGTTAGGGTTCGGGCTAGGGTTAGGGTTAGGGGACGGGGACGGTTTAGGGTCCAGGTGAGGGTCCGACAACGCTTTAGGGGGAGCGTACGTGTGAGGGCGCGGGTTAGTGTTAGCGTACGGGTTAGGATTAGGGGATGGGTGAGGGTCAGGCTTCGGGGAAGGGTTAGGGTTAGGGTTCGGGCTAGGGTTACTGTTAGGGGACGGGGACGGTTTAAGGTCCAGGTGAGGGTACGACAACACTTTAGGGGCAGCGTACGTGTGAGGGCGCGGGTTAGTGTTAGCGTACGGGTTAGGATTAGGGGACGGGTGAGGGTCAGGCTTCTGGGAAGGGTTAGAGTTAGGGTTCGGGCTAGGGTTAGGGTTAGGGGACGGGGACGGTTTAGGGTCCAGGTGAGGGTACGACAACGCTTTAGGGTGAGCGTACGTGTGAGGGCGCGGGTACGTGTTAGCGTACGGGTTAGGATTAGGGGACGGGTGAGGGTCAGGTTTCGGGGAAGGGTTAGGGTTAGGGTTCGGGCTAGGGTTAGGGTTAGGGGACGGGGACGGTTTAGGGTCCAGGTGAGGGTCCGACAACGCTTTAGGGGGAGCGTACGTGTGAGGGCGCGGGTTAGTGTTAGCGTACGGGTTAGGATTAGGGGACGGGTGAGGGTCAGGCTTCGGGGAAGGGTTACGGTTAGGGTTCGGGCTAGGGTTAGGGTTAGGGGACGGGGACGGTTTAGGGTCCAGGTGAGGGTACGACAACGCTTTAGGGGGAGCGTACGTGTGAGGGCGCGGGTTAGTGTTAGCGTACGGGTTAGGATTAGGGGACTGGTGAGGGTCAGGCTTCGGGGAAGGGTTACGGTTAGGGTTTGGGCTAGGGTTAGGGTTAGGGGACGGGGACGGTTTAGGATCCATTTGAGGGTACGACAACGCTTTAGGGAGAGCGTACGTGTGAGGGCGCGGGTTAGTGTTAGCGTACGGGTTAGGATTAGGGGACGGGTGAGGGTCAGGCTTCGGGGAAGGGTTACGGTTAGGTTTCGGGCTAGGGTTAGGGTTAGGGGACGGGGACGGTTTAGGGTCCAGGTGAGGGTACGACAACACTTTAGGGGGAGCGTACGTGTGAGGGCGCGGGTTAGTGTTAGCGTACGGGTTACGATTAGGGGACGGGTGAGGGTCAGCCTTCGGGGAAGGGTTACGGTTAGGGTTCGGGCTAGGGTTAGGGTTAGGGGACGGGGACGGTTTAGGGTCCAGGTGAGGGTACGACAACACTTTAGGGGGAGCGTACGTGTGAGGGCGCGGGTTAGTGTTAGCGTACGGGTTAGGATTAGGGGACGGGTGAGGGTCAGGCTTCAGGGAAGGGTTACGGTTAGGGTTCGGGCTAGGGTTAGGGTTAGGGGACGGGGACGGTTTAGGGTCCAGGTGAGGGTACGACAACACTTTAGGGGGAGAGTACGTGTGAGGGCGCGGGTTAGTGTTAGCGTACGGGTTAGGATTAGGGGACGGGTGAGGGTCAGGCTTCGGGGAAGGGTTACGGTTAGGGTTCGGGCTAGGGTTAGGGTTAGGGGACGGGGACGGTTTAGGGTCCATTTGAGGGTACGACAACGCTTTAGGGGGAGCGTATGTGTGAGGGTGCGGGTTAGTGTTAGCGTACGGGTTAGGATTAGGGGACTGGTGAGGGTCAGGCTTCGGGGAAGGGTTAGGGTTAGGGTTCGGGCTAGGGTTAGGGTTAGGGGACGGGGACGGTTTAGGGTCCAGGTGAGGGTACGACAACACTTTAGGGGGAGCGTACGTGTGAGGGCGCGGGTTAGTGTTAGCGTACGGGTTAGGATTAGGGGACGGGTGAGGGTCAGGCTTCGGGGAAGGGTTAGGGTTAGGGTTCGGGCTAGGATTAGGGTTCGGGACGGGGACGGTTTAGGGTCCAGGTGAGGGTCCGACAACGCTTTAGGGGGAGCGTACGTGTGAGGGCGCGGGTTAGTGTTAGCGTACGGGTTAGGATTAGGGGATGGGTGAGGGTCAGGCTTCTGGGAAGGGTTAGGGTTAGGGTTCGGGCTAGGGTTAGGGTTAGGGGACGGGGACGGTTTAGGGTCCAGTTGAGGGTCCGACAACGCTTTAGGGGGAGCGTACGTGTGAGGGCGCGGGTTAGTGTTAGCGTACGGGTTAGGATTAGGGGACGGGTGAGGTTCAGGCTTCGGGGAAGGGTTACGGATAGGGTTCGGGCTAGGGTTAGGGTTAGGGGACGGGGACGGTTTAGGGTCCAGGTGAGGGTCCGACAACGCTTTAGGGGGAGCGTACGTGTGAGGGCGCGTGTTAGTGTTAGCGTACGGGTTACGATTAGGGGATGGGTGAGGGTCAGGCTTCGGGGAAGTGTTAGGGTTAGGGTTCGGGCTAGGGTTAGGGTTAGGGGACGGGGACGGTTTAAGGTCCAGGTGAGGGTACGACAACACTTTAGGGGGAGCGTACGTGTGAGGGCGCGGGTTAGTGTTAGCGTACGGGTTAGGATTAGGGGACGGGTGAGGGTCAGGTTTCGGGGAAGGGTTAGGGTTAGGGTTCGGGCTAGGGTTAGGGTTAAGGGACGGGGACGGTTTAGGGTCCAGGTGAGGATCCGACAACGCTTTAGGGGGAGCGTACGTGTGAGGGCGCGGGTTAGTGTTAGCGTACGGGTTAGGATTAGGGGACGGGTGAGGGTCAGGCTTCGGGGAAGGGTTACGGTTAGGGTTCGGGCTAGGGTTAGGGTTACGGGACGGGGACGGTTTAGGGTCCAGGTGAGGGTACGACAACACTTTAGGCGGAGCGTACGTGTGAGGGCGTGGGTTAGTGTTAGCGTACGGGTTAGGATTAGGGGACGGGTGAGGGTCAGGCTTCGGGGAAGGGTTACGGTTAGTGTTCGGGCTAGGGTTAGGGTTAGGGGACGGGGACGGTTTAGGGTCCAGGTGAGGGTCCGACAACGCTTTAGGGGGAGCGCACGTGTGAGGGCGCGGGTTAGTGTTAGCGTACGGGTTAGGATTAGGGGACGGGTGAGGGTCAGGCTTCGGGGAAGGGTTAGGGTTAGGGTTCGGGCTAGGGTTAGGGTTAGGGGACGGGGACGGTTTAGGGTCCAGGTGAGGGTACGACAACACTTTAGGGGGAGCGTACGTGTGAGGGCGCGGGTTAGTTTTAGCGTACGGGTTAGGATTAGGGGACGGGTGAGGGTCAGGCTTCTGGGAAGGGTTAGGGTTAGGGTTCGGGCTAGGGTTAGGGTTAGGGGACGGGGACGGTTTAGGGTCCAGGTGAGGGTACGACAACGCTTTAGGGTGAGCGTACGTGTGAGGGCGCGGGTTAGTGTTAGCGTACGGGTTAGGATTAGGGGACGGGTGAGGGTCAGGCTTCGGGGAAGGGTTAGGGTTAGGGTTCGGGCTAGGGTTAGGGTTAGGGGACGGGGACGGTTTAGGGTCCAGGTGAGGGTCCGACAACGCTTTAGGGGGAGCGTACGTGTGAGGGCGCGGGTTAGTGTTAGCGTACGGGTTAGGATTAGGGGATGGGTGAGGGTCAGGCTTCTGGGAAGGGTTAGGGTTAGGGTTCGGGCTAGGGTTAGGGTTAGGGGACGGGGACGGTTTAGGGTCCAGGTGAGGGTCCGACAACGCTTTAGGGGGAGCGTACGTGTGAGGGCGTGGGTTAGTGTTAGCGTACGGGTTAGGATTAGGGGACGGGTGAGGGTCAGGCTTCGGGGAAGGGTTACGGTTAGGGTTCGGGCTAGGGTTAGGGTTAGGGGACGGGGACGGTTTAGGGTCCAGGTGAGGGTACGACAACACTTTAGGGGGAGCGTACATGTGAGGGCACGGGTTAGTGTTAGCGCACGGGTTAGGATTAGGGGACGGGTGAGGGTCAGGCTTCGGGAAAGGGTTACGGTTAGGGTTCGGGCTAGGGTTAGGGTTAGGGGACGGGGACGGTTTAGGGTCCAGGTGAGGGTACGACAACACTTTAGGGGGAGAGTACGTGTCAGGGCGCGGGTTAGTGTTAGCGTACGGGTTAGGATTAGGGGACGGGTGAGGGTCAGGCTTCGGGGAAGTGTTACGGTTAGGGTTCGGGCTAGCGTTAGGGTTAGGGGACGGGGACGGTTTAGGGTTCATTTGAGGGTACGACAATGCTTTAGGGGGAGCGTACGTGTGAGGGCGCGGGTTAGTGTTAGCGTACGGGTTAGGATTAGGGGACTGGTGAGGGTCAGGCTTCGGGGAAGGGTTACGGTTACGGTTCGGGCTAGGGTTAGGGTTAGGGGACGGGGACGGTTTAGGGTCCAGGTGAGGGTACGCCAACACTTTAGGGGGAGCGTACGTGTGAGGGCGCGGGTTAGTGTTAGCGTACGGGTTAGGATTAGGGGATGGGTGAGGGTCAGGCTTCGGGGAAGGGTTACGGTTAGGGTTCGGGCTAGGGTTAGGGTTAGGGGACGGGGACGGTTTAGGGTCCAGGTGAGGGTACGACAACACTTTAGGGGGAGCGTACGTGTGAGGGCGCGGGTTAGTGTTAGCGTACGGGTTAGGATTAGGGGACGGGTGAGGGTCAGGCTTCGGGGAAGGGTTACGGTTAGGGTTCGGGCTAGGGTTAGGGTTAGGGGACGGGGACGGTTTAGGGTCCAGGTGAGGGTACGACAACACTTTAGGGGGAGCGTACGTGTGAGGGCGCGGGTTAGTGTTAGCGTACGGGTTAGGATTAGGGGACGGGTGAGGGTCAGGCTTCGGGGAAGGGTTACGGTTAGGGTTCGGGCTAGGGTTAGGGTTAGGGGACGGGGACGGTTTAGGGTCCAGGTGAGGGTACGACAACACTTTAGGGGGAGAGTACGTGTGAGGGCGCGGGTTAGTGTTAGCGTACGGGTTAGGATTAGGGGACGGGTGAGGGTCAGGCTTCGGGGAAGTGTTAGGGTTAGGGCTCGGGCTAGGGTTAGGGTTAGGGGACGGGGACGGTTTAGGGTCCAGGTGAGGGTACGACAACACTTTAGGGGGAGCGTACGTGTGAGGGCGCGGGTTAGTGTTAGCGTACGGGTTAGGATTAGGGGACGGGTGAGGGTCAGGCTTCGGGGAAGGGTTACGGTTAGGGTTCGGGCTAGGGTTAGGGTTAGGGGACGGGGACGGTTTAGGGTCCAGGTGAGGGTACGACAACACTTTAGGGGGAGAGTACGTGTGAGGGCGCGGGTTAGTGTTAGCGTACGGGTTAGGATTAGGGGACGGGTGAGGGTCAGGCTTCGGGGAAGAGTTACGGTTAGGGTTCGGGCTAGGGTTAGGTTTAGGGGACGGGGACGGTTTAGGGTCCATTTGAGGGTACGACAACGCTTTAGGGGGAGCGTACGTGTGAGGGCGCGGGTTAGTGTTAGCGTACGGGTTAGGATTAGGGGACGGGTGAGGGTCAGGCTTCGGGGAAGGGTTAGGGTTAGGGTTCGGGCTAGGGTTAGGGTTAGGGGACGGGGACGGTTTAGGGTCCAGGTGAGGGTCCGACAACGCTTTAGGGGGAGCGTACGTGTGAGGGCGCGGGTTAGTGTTAGCGTACGGGTTAGGATTAGGGGATGGGTGAGGGTCAGGCTTCTGGGAAGGGTTAGGGTTAGGGTTCGGGCTAGGGTTAGGGTTAGGGGACGGGGACGGTTTAGGGTCCAGGTGAGGGTCCGACAACGCTTTAGGGGGAGCGTACGTGTGAGGGCGTGGGTTAGTGTTAGCGTACGGGTTAGGATTAGGGGACGGGTGAGGGTCAGGCTTCGGGGAAGGGTTACGGTTAGGGTTCGGGCTAGGGTTAGGGTTAGGGGACGGGGACGGTTTAGGGTCCAGGTGAGGGTACGACAACACTTTAGGGGGAGCGTACATGTGAGGGCACGGGTTAGTGTTAGCGCACGGGTTAGGATTAGGGGACGGGTGAGGGTCAGGCTTCGGGAAAGGGTTACGGTTAGGGTTCGGGCTAGGGTTAGGGTTAGGGGACGGGGACGGTTTAGGGTCCAGGTGAGGGTACGACAACACTTTAGGGGGAGAGTACGTGTCAGGGCGCGGGTTAGTGTTAGCGTACGGGTTAGGATTAGGGGACGGGTGAGGGTCAGGCTTCGGGGAAGTGTTACGGTTAGGGTTCGGGCTAGCGTTAGGGTTAGGGGACGGGGACGGTTTAGGGTTCATTTGAGGGTACGACAATGCTTTAGGGGGAGCGTACGTGTGAGGGCGCGGGTTAGTGTTAGCGTACGGGTTAGGATTAGGGGACTGGTGAGGGTCAGGCTTCGGGGAAGGGTTACGGTTACGGTTCGGGCTAGGGTTAGGGTTAGGGGACGGGGACGGTTTAGGGTCCAGGTGAGGGTACGCCAACACTTTAGGGGGAGCGTACGTGTGAGGGCGCGGGTTAGTGTTAGCGTACGGGTTAGGATTAGGGGATGGGTGAGGGTCAGGCTTCGGGGAAGGGTTACGGTTAGGGTTCGGGCTAGGGTTAGGGTTAGGGGACGGGGACGGTTTAGGGTCCAGGTGAGGGTACGACAACACTTTAGGGGGAGCGTACGTGTGAGGGCGCGGGTTAGTGTTAGCGTACGGGTTAGGATTAGGGGACGGGTGAGGGTCAGGCTTCGGGGAAGGGTTACGGTTAGGGTTCGGGCTAGGGTTAGGGTTAGGGGACGGGGACGGTTTAGGGTCCAGGTGAGGGTACGACAACACTTTAGGGGGAGCGTACGTGTGAGGGCGCGGGTTAGTGTTAGCGTACGGGTTAGGATTAGGGGACGGGTGAGGGTCAGGCTTCGGGGAAGGGTTACGGTTAGGGTTCGGGCTAGGGTTAGGGTTAGGGGACGGGGACGGTTTAGGGTCCAGGTGAGGGTACGACAACACTTTAGGGGGAGAGTACGTGTGAGGGCGCGGGTTAGTGTTAGCGTACGGGTTAGGATTAGGGGACGGGTGAGGGTCAGGCTTCGGGGAAGTGTTAGGGTTAGGGCTCGGGCTAGGGTTAGGGTTAGGGGACGGGGACGGTTTAGGGTCCAGGTGAGGGTACGATAACACTTTAGGGGGAGCGTACGTGTGAGGGCGCGGGTTAGTGTTAGCGTACGGGTTAGGATTAGGGGACGGGTGAGGGTCAGGCTTCGGGGAAGGGTTACGGTTAGGGTTCGGGCTAGGGTTAGGGTTAGGGGACGGGGACGGTTTAGGGTCCAGGTGAGGGTACGACAACACTTTAGGGGGAGAGTACGTGTGAGGGCGCGGGTTAGTGTTAGCGTACGGGTTAGGATTAGGGGACGGGTGAGGGTCAGGCTTCGGGGAAGAGTTACGGTTAGGGTTCGGGCTAGGGTTAGGTTTAGGGGACGGGGACGGTTTAGGGTCCATTTGAGGGTACGACAACGCTTTAGGGGGAGCGTACGTGTGAGGGCGCGGGTTAGTGTTAGCGTACGGGTTAGGATTAGGGGACGGGTGAGGGTCAGGCTTCGGGGAAGTGTTAGGGTTAGGGTTCGGGCTAGGGTTAGGGTTCGGGACGGGGAGGGTTTAGGGTCCAGGTGAGGGTACGACAAACCTTTAGGGGGAGCGTACGTGTGAGGGCGCGGGTTAGTGTTAGCGTACGGGTTAGGATTAGGGGACGGGTGAGGGTCACACTTCGGGGAAGCGTAAGGGATAGGGTTCGGGCTAGGGTTAGGGTTAGGGGACGGGGACGGTTTAGGGTCAAGGTGAGGGTCCGACAACGCTTTAGGGGGAGCGTACGTGTGAGGGCGCGGGTTAGTGTTAGCGTACGGGTTAGGATTACGGGACTGGTGAGAGTCAGGCTTCGGGGAAGGGTTACGGTTAGGGTTCGGGCTAGGGTTAGGGTTAGGGGACGGGGACGGTTTAGGGTCCAGGTGAGGGTACGACAACACTTTAGGGGGAGCGTACGTGTGAGGGCGCGGGTTAGTGTTAGCGTACGTGTTAGGATTAGGGGACGGGTGAGGGTCAGGCTTCGGGGAACGGTTACGGTTAGGGTTCGGGCTAGGGTTAGGATTAGGGGTCGGGGACGGTATAGGGTCCAGGTGAGGGTACGGCAACACTTTAGGCGGAGCGTACGTGTGAGGGCGTGGGTTAGTGTTAGCGTACGGGTTAGGATTAGGGGACGGGTGAGGGTCAGGCTTCGGGGAAGTGTTACGGTTAGGGTTCGGGCTAGGGTTAGGGTTAGGGGACGGGGACGGTTTAGGGTCCAGGTGAGGGTCTGACAACGCTTTAGGGGTAGCGTACGTGTGAGGGCGCGGGTTAGTGTTAGCGTACGGGTTAGGATTAGGGGACGTGTGAGGGTCAGGCTTCGGGGAAGGGTTAGGGTTAGGTTTCGGGCTAGGGTTAGGGTTAGGGGACGGGGACGGTTTAGGGTCCAGGTGAGGGTACAACAACACTTTAGGGGGAGCGTACGTGTGAGGGCGCGGGTTAGTGTTAGCGTACGGGTTAGGATTAGGGGACGGGTGAGGGTCAGGCTTCTGGGAAGGGTTAGGGTTAGGGTTCGGGCTAGGGTTAGGGTTAGGGGACGGGGACGGTTTAGGGTCCAGGTGAGGGTACGACAACGCTTTAGGGTGAGCGTACGTGTGAGGGCGCGGGTTAGTGTTAGCGTACGGGTTAGGATTAGGGGACGGGTGAGGGTCAGGCTTCGGGGAAGGGTTAGGGTTAGGGTTCGGGCTAGGGTTAGGGTTAGGGGACGGGGACGGTTTAGGGTCCAGGTGAGGGTCCGACAACGCTTTATGGGGAGCGTACGTGTGAGGGCGCGGGTTAGTGTTAGCGTACGGGTTAGGATTAGGGGATGGGTAAGGGTCAGGCTTCTGGGAATGGTTAGGGTTAGGGTTCGGGCTAGGGTTAGGGTTAGGGGACGGGGACGGTTTAGGGTCCAGGTGAGGGTCCGACAACGCTTTAGGGGGAGCGTACGTGTGAGGGCGCGGGTTAGTGTTAGCATACGGGTTAGGATTAGGGGACGGGTGAGGGTCAGGCTTCGGGGAAGGGTTACGGTTAGGGTTCGGGCTAGGGTTAGGGTTAGGGGACGGGGACGGTTTAGGGTCCAGGTGAGGGTACGACAACACTTTAGGGGGAGCGTACGTGTGAGGGCGCGGGTTAGTGTTAGCATACGGGTTAGGATTAGGGGACGGGTGAGGGTCAGTCTTTGGGGAAGGGTTAGGGTTAGGGTTCGGGCTAGGGTTAGGGTTCGGGACGGGGAGGGTTTAGGGTCCAGGTGAGGGTACGACAACCCTTTAGGGGGAGCGTACGTGTGAGGGTGCGGATTAGTGTTAGCGTACGGGTTAGGATTAGGGGACGGGTGAGGATCAGGCTTCGGGGAAGGGTTAGGGTTAGGGTTCGGGCTAGGGTTAGGGTTAGGGGACGGGGACGGTTTAGGCTCCAGGAGAGTGTACGACAACACTTTAGGGGGAGCGTACGTGTGAGGGCGCAGGTTAGTGTTAGCGTACGGGTTAGGATTAGGGGACGGGTGAGGGTCAGGCTTCGGGGAAGGGTTAGGGTTAGGGTTCGGGCTAGGGTTAGGGTTAGGGGATGGGGACGGTTTAGGGTCCAGGTGAGGGTCCGACAACGCTTTAGGGGGAGCGTACGTGTGAGGGCGCGGGTTAGTGTTAGCGTACGGGATAGGATTAGGGGATGGGTGAGGGTCAGGCTTCTGGGAAGGGTTAGGGTTAGGGTTCGGGCTAGGGTTAGGGTTAGGGGATGGGGACGGTTTAGGGTCCAGGTGAGGGTACGACAACACTTTAGGGGGAGCGTATGTGTGAGGGCGCGGGTTAGTGTTAGCGTACGGGTTAGGATTAGGGGACGGGTGAGGGTCAGGCTTCGGGGAAGGGTTACGGTTACGGTTCGGGCTAGGGTTAGGGTTAGGGGACAGGGACGGTTTAGGGTCCAGGTGAGGGTACGACAACACTTTAGGGGGAGCGTATGTGTGAGGGCGCGGGTTAGTGTTAGCGTACGGGTTAGGATTAGGGGACGGGTGAGGGTCAGGCTTCGGGGAAGGGTTACGGTTAGGGTTCGGGCTAGGGTTAGGGTTAGGGGACGGGGACAGTTTAGGGTCCAGGTGAGGGTACGACAAAACTTTAGGGGGAGCGTACGTGTGAGGGCGCGGGTTAGTGTTAGCGTACGGGTTAGGATTAGGGGACGGGTGAGGGTCAGGCTTCGGGGAAGGGTTACGGTTAGGGTTCGGGCTAGGGTTAGTGTTAGGGGACGGGGACGGTTTAGGGTCCAGGTGAGGGTACGACAACACTTTAGGGGGAGAGTACGTGTGAGGGCGCGGGTTAGTGTTAGCGTACGGGTTAGGATTAGGGGACAGGTGAGGGTCAGGCTTCGGGGAAGGGTTACGGTTAGGGTTCGGGATAGGGTTAGGGTTAGGGGACGGGGACGGTTTAGGGTCCATTTGAGGGTACGACAACGCTTTAGGGAGAGCGTACGTGTGAGGGCGCGGGTTAGTGTTAGCGTACGGGTTAGGATTAGGGGACGGGTGAGGGTCAGGCTTCGGGGAAGGGTTACGGTTAGGGTTCGGGCTAGGGTTAGGGTTAGGGGACGGGGACGGTTTAGGGTCCAGGTGAGGGTACGACAACACTTTAGGGGGAGCGTACGTGTGAGGGCGCGGGTTAGTATTAGCGTACGGGTTAGGATTAGGGGACGGGTGAGGGTCAGGCTTCGGGGAAGGGTTACGGTTAGGGTTCGGGCTATGGTTAGGGTTAGGGGACGGGGACGGTTTAGGGTCCAGGTGAGGGTACGACAACACTTTAGGGGGAGCGTACGTGTGAGGGTGCGGGTTAGTGTTAGCGTACGGGTTAGGATTAGGGGACGGGTGAGGGTCAGGCTTCGGCGAAGGGTTACGGTTAGGGTTCGGGCTAGGGTTAGGGTTAGGGGACGGGGACGGTTTAGGGTCCAGGTGAGGGTACGACAACACTTTAGGGGGAGAGTACGTGTGAGGGCGCGGGTTAGTGTTAGCGTACGGGGTAGGATTAGGGGACGGGTGATGGTCAGGCTTCGGGGAAGTGTTAGGGTTAGGGTTCGGGCTAGGGTTAGGGTTAGGGGACGGGGACGGTTTAGGGTCCATTTGAGGGTACGACAACGCTTTAGGGGGAGCGTACGTGTGAGGGCGCGGGTTAGTGTTAGCGTACGGGTTAGGATTAGGGGACTGGTGAGGGTCTGGCTTCGGGGAAGGGTTAGGGTTAGGGTTCGGGCTAGGGTTAGGGTTAGGGGACGGGGACGGTTTACGGTCCAGGTGAGGGTCCGACAACGCTTTAGGGGGAGCGTACGTGTGAGGGCGCGGGTTAGTGTTAGCGTACGGGTTAGGATTAGGGGTCGGGTGAGGGTCAGGCTTCGGGGAAGGGTTAGGGTTAGGGTTCGGGCTAGGGTTAGGGTTCGGGACGGGGACGGTTTAGGGTCCAGGTGAGGGTACGACAACGCTTTAGGGGGAGCGTACGTGTGAGGGCGCGGGTTAGTGTTAGCGTACGGGTTAGGATTAGGGGACGGGTGAGGTTCAGGCTTCGGGGAAGGGTTACGGTTAGGGTTCGGGCTAGGGTTAGGGTTAGGGGACGGGGACGGTTTAGGGTCCAGGTGAGGGTCCGACAACGCTTTAGGGGGAGCGTACGTGTGAGGGCGCGGGTTAGTGTTAGCGTACGGGTTAGGATTAGGGGATGGGTGAGGGTCAGGCTTCGGGGAAGGGTTAGGGTTAGGGTTCAGGCTAGGGTTACTGTTAGGGGACGGGGACGGTTAAAGGTCCAGGTGAGGGTACGACAACACTTTAGGGGGAGCGTACGTGTGAGGGCGCGGGTTAGTGTTAGCGTACGGGTTAGGATTAGGGGACGGGTGAGGGTCAGGCTTCTGGGAAGGGTTAGGGTTAGGGTTCGGGCTAGGGTTAGGGTTAGGGGACGGGGACGGTTTAGGGTCCAGGTGAGGGTACGACAACGCTTTAGGGTGAGCGTACGTGTGAGGGCGCGGGTACGTGTTAGCGTACGGGTTAGGATTAGGGGACGGGTGAGGGTCAGGTTTCGGGGAAGGGTTAGGGTTAGGGTTCGGGCTAGGGTTAGGGTTAGGGGACGGGGACGGTTTAGGGTCCAGGTGAGGGTCCGACAACGCTTTAGGGGGAGCGTACGTTTGAGGGCGCGGGTTAGTGTTAGCATACGGGTTAGGATTAGGGGACGGGTGAGGGTCAGGCTTCGGGGAAGGGTTACGGTTAGGGTTCGGGCTAGGGTTAGGGTTAGGGGACGGGGACGGTTTAGGGTCCAGGTGAGGGTACGACAACACTTTAGGGGGAGCGTACGTGTGAGGGCGTGGGTTAGTGTTAGCGTACGGGTTAGGATTAGGGGACGGGTGAGGGTCAGGCTTCGGGGAAGGGTTACGGTTAGGGTTCGGGCTAGGGTTAGGGTTAGGGGACGGGGACGGTTTAGGGTCCAGGTGAGGGTCCGACAACGCTTTAGGGGGAGCGTACGTGTGAGGGCGCGGGTTAGTGTTAGCGTACGGGTTAGGATTAGGGGATGGGTGAGGGTCAGGCTTCGGGGAAGGGTTAGGGTTAGGGTTCGGGCTAGGGTTACTGTTAGGGGACGGGGACGGTTAAAGGTCCAGGTGAGGGTACGACAACACTTTAGGGGGAGCGTACGTGTGAGGGCGCGGGTTAGTGTTAGCGTACGGGTTAGGATTAGGGGACGGGTGAGGGTCAGGCTTCTGGGAAGGGTTAGGGTTAGGGTTCGGGCTAGGGTTAGGGTTAGGGGACGGGGACGGTTTAGGGTCCAGGTGAGGGTACGACAACGCTTTAGGGTGAGCGTACGTGTGAGGGCGCGGGTACGTGTTAGCGTGCGGGTTAGGATTAGGGGACGGGTGAGGGTCAGGTTTCGGGGAAGGGTTAGGGTTAGGGTTCGGGCTAGGGTTAGGGTTAGGGGACGGGGACGGTTTAGGGTCCAGGTGAGGGTCCGACAACGCTTTAGGGGGAGCGTACGTGTGAGGGCGCGGGTTAGTGTTAGCGTACGGGTTAGGATTAGGGGACGGGTGAGGGTCAGGCTTCGGGGAAGGGTTACGGTTAGGGTTCGGGCTAGGGTTAGGGTTAGGGGACGGGGACGGTTTAGGGTCCAGGTGAGGGTACGACAACACTTTAGGGGGAGCGTACGTGTGAGGGCGTGGGTTAGTGTTAGCGTATGGGTTAGGATTAGGGGACGGGTGAGGGTCAGGCTTCGGGGAAGGGTTACGGTTAGGGTTCGGGTTAGGGTTAGGGTTAGGGGACGGGGACGGTTAAGGGTCCAGGTGAGGGTACGACAACGGTTTAGGGGGAGCGTACGTGTGAGGGCGCGGGTTAGTGTTAGCGTACGGGTTAGGATTAGGGGACTGGTGAGGGTCAGGCTTCGGGGAAGGGTTACGGTTAGGGTTTGGGCTAGGGTTAGGGTTAGGGGACGGGGACGGTTTAGGATCCATTTGAGGGTACGAAAACGCTTTAGGGAGAGCGTACGTGTGAGGGCGCGGGTTAGTGTTAGCGTACGGGTTAGGATTAGGGGACGGGTGAGGGTCAGGCTTCGGGGAAGGGTTACGGTTAGGGTTCGGGCTAGGGTTAGGGTTAGGGGACGGGGACGGTTTAGGGTCCAGGTGAGGGTACGACAACACTTTAGGGGGAGCGTACGTGTGAGGGCGCGGGTTAGTGTTAGCGTACGGGTTAGGATTAGGGGACGGGTGAGGGTCAGCCTTCGGGGAAGGGTTACGGTTAGGGTTCGGGCTAGGGTTAGGGTTAGGGGACGGGGACGGTTTAGGGTCCAGGTGAGGGTACGACAACACTTTAGGGGGAGCGTACGTGTGAGGGCGCGGGTTAGTGTTAGCGTACGGGTTAGGATTAGGGGACGGGTGAGGGTCAGGCTTCAGGGAAGGGTTACGGTTAGGGTTCGGGCTAGGGTTAGGGTTAGGGGACGGGGACGGTTTAGGGTCCAAGTGAGGGTACGACAACACTTTAGGGGGAGAGTACGTGTGAGGGCGCGGGTTAGTGTTAGCGTACGGGTTAGGATTAGGGGACGGGTGAGGGTCAGGCTTCGGCGAAGAGTTACGGTTAGGGTTCGGGCTAGGGTTAGGGTTAGGGGACGGGGACGGTTTAGGGTCCATTTGAGGGTACGACAACGCTTTAGGGGGAGCGTACGTGTGAGCGTGCGGGTTAGTGTTAGCGTACGGGTTAGGATTAGGGGACTGGTGAGGGTCAGGCTTCGGGGAAGGGTTAGAGTTAGGGTTCGGGCTAGGGTTAGGGTTCGGGGATGGGGACGGTTTAGGGTCCAGTTGAGGGTCCGACAACGCTTTAGGGGGAGCGTACGTGTGAGGGCGCGGGTTAGTGTTAGCGTACGGGTTAGGATTAGGGGACGGGTGAGGTTCAGGCTTCGGGGAAGGGTTACGGATAGGGTTCGGGCTAGGGTTAGGGTTAGGGGACGGGGACGGTTTAGGGTCCAGGTGAGGGTCCGACAACGCTTTAGGGGGAGCGTACGTGTGAGGGCGCGTGTTAGTGTTAGCGTACGGGTTACGATTAGGGGATGGGTGAGGGTCAGGCTTCGGGGAAGGGTTAGGGTTAGGGTTCGGGCTAGGGTTAGGGTTAGGGGACGGGGACGGTTTAAGGTCCAGGTGAGGGTACGACAACACTTTAGGGGGAGCGTACGTGTGAGGGCGCGGGTTAGTGTTAGCGTACGGGTTAGGATTAGGGGACGGGTGAGGGTCAGGCTTCGGGGAAGGGTTAGGGTTAGGGTTCGGGCTAGGGTTAGGGTTAGGGGACGGGGACGGTTTAGGGTCCAGGTGAGGGTACGACAACGCTTTAGGGTGAGCGTACGTGTGAGGGCGCGGGTTAGTGTTAGCGTACGGGTTAGGATTAGGGGACGGGTGAGGGTCAGGTTTCGGGGAAGGGTTAGGGTTAGGGTTCGGGCTAGGGTTAGGGTTAGGGGACGGGGACGGTTTAGGGTCCAGGTGAGGATCCGACAACGCTTTAGGGGGAGCGTACGTGTGAGGGCGCGGGTTAGTGTTAGCGTACGGGTTAGGATTAGGGGACGGGTGAGGGTCAGGCTTCGGGGAAGGGTTACGGTTAGGGTTCGGGCTAGGGTTAGGGTTACGGGACGGGGACGGTTTAGGGTCCATTTGAGGGTACGACAACGCTTTAGGGGGAGCGTACGTGTGAGGGCGCGTGTTAGTGTTAGCGTACGGGTTAGGATTAGGGGACTGGTGAGGGTCAGGCTTCGGGGAAGGGTTACGGTTAGGGTTCGGGCTAGAGTTAGGGTTAGGGGACGGGGAGGGTTTAGGGTCCAGGTGAGGGTACGACAACACTTTAGGGGGAGCGTACGTGTGAGGGCGCGGGTTAGTGTTAGCGTACGTGTTAGGATTAGGGGACGGGTGAGGGTCAGGCTTCGGGGAAGGGTTACGGTTAGGGTTCGGGCTAGGGTTAGGGTTAGGGGACGGGGACGGTTTAGGGTCCAGGTGAGGGTACGACAACACTTTAGGCGGAGCGTACGTGTGAGGGCGTGGGTTAGTGTTAGCGTACGGTTTAGGATTAGGGGACGGGTGAGGGTCAGGCTTCGGGGAAGGGTTACGGTTAGTGTTCGGGCTAGGGTTAGGGTTAGGGGACGGGGACGGTTTAGGGTCCAGGTGAGGGTCCGACAACGCTTTAGGGGGAGCGCACGTGTGAGGGCGCGGGTTAGTGTTAGCGTACGGGTTAGGATTAGGGGACGGGTGAGGGTCAGGCTTCGGGGAAGGGTTAGGGTTAGGGTTCGGGCTAGGGTTAGGGTTAGGGGACGGGGACGGTTTAGGGTCCAGGTGAGGGTACGACAACACTTTAGGGGGAGCGTACGTGTGAGGGCGCGGGTTAGTTTTAGCCTACGGGTTAGGATTAGGGGACGGGTGAGGGTCAGGCTTCTGGGAAGGGTTAGGGTTAGGGTTCGGGCTAGGGTTAGGGTTAGGGGACGGGGACGGTTTAGGGTCCAGGTGAGTGTACGACAACACTTTAGGGGGAGCGTACGTGTGAGGGCGCGGGTTAGTGTTAGCGCACGGGTTAGGATTAGGGGACGGGTGAGGGTCAGGCTTCGGGGAAGGGTTACGGTTAGGGTTCGGGCTAGGGTTAGGGTTAGGGGACGGGGACGGTTTAGGGTCCAGGTGAGGGTATGACAACACTTTAGGGGGAGTGTACGTGTGAGGGCGCGGGTTAGTGTTAGCGTACGGGTTAGGATTAGGGGACGGGTGAGGGTCAGGCTTCGGGGAAGGGTTACGGTTAGGGTTCGGGCTAGGGTTAGGGTTAGGGGACGGGGACGGTTTAGGGTTCATTTGAGGGTACGACAATGCTTTAGGGGGAGCGTACGTGTGAGGGCGTGAGTTAGTGTTAGCGTACGGGTTAGGATTGGGGACTGGTGAGGGTCAGGCTTCGGGGAAGGGTTACGGTTACGGTTCGGGCTAGGGTTAGGGTTAGGGGACGGGGACGGTTTAGGGTCCAGGTGAGGGTACGCCAACACTTTAGGGGGAGCGTACGTGTGAGGGCGCGGGTTAGTGTTAGCGTACGGGTTAGGATTAGGGGATGGGTGAGGGTCAGGCTTCGGGGAAGGGTTACGGTTAGGGTTCGGGCTAGGGTTAGGGTTAGGGGACGGGGACGGTTTAGGGTCCAGGTGAGGGTACGACAACACTTTAGGGGGAGCGTACGTGTGAGGGCGCGGGTTAGTGTTAGCGTACGGGTTAGGATTAGGGGACGGGTGAGGGTCAGGCTTCGGGGAAGGGTTACGGTTAGGGTTCGGGCTAGGGTTAGGGTTAGGGGACGGGGACGGTTTAGGGTCCAGGTGAGGGTACGACAACACTTTAGGGGGAGCGTACGTGTGAGGGCGCGGGTTAGTGTTAGCGTACGGGTTAGGATTAGGGGACGGGTGAGGGTCAGGCTTCAGGGAAGGGTTACGGTTAGGGTTCGGGCTAGGGTTAGGGTTAGGGGACGGGGACGGTTTAGGGTCCAGGTGAGGGTACGACAACACTTTAGGGGGAGAGTACGTGTGAGGGCGCGGGTTAGTGTTAGCGTACGGGTTAGGATTAGGGGACGGGTGAGGGTCAGGCTTCGGGGAAGTGTTAGGGTTAGGGCTCGGGCTAGGGTTAGGGTTAGGGGACGGGGACGGTTTAGGGTCCAGGTGAGGGTACGACAACACTTTAGGGGGAGCGTACGTGTGAGGGCGCGGGTTAGTGTTAGCGTACGGGTTAGGATTAGGGGACGGGTGAGTGTCAGGCTTCGGGGAAGGGTTACGGTTAGGGTTCGGGCTAGGGTTAGGGTTAGGGGACGGGGACGGTTTAGGGTCCAGGTGAGGGTACGACAACACTTTAGGGGGAGAGTACGTGTGAGGGCGCGGGTTAGTGTTAGCGTACGGGTTAGGATTAGGGGACGGGTGAGGGTCAGGCTTCGGGGAAGGGTTACGGTTAGGGTTCGGGCTAGGGTTAGGTTTAGGGGACGGGGACGGTTTAGGGTCCATTTGAGGGTATGACAACGCTTTAGGGGGAGCGTACGTGTGAGGGCGCGGGTTAGTGTTAGCGTACGTGTTAGGATTAGGGGACTGGTGAGGGTCAGGCTTCGGGGAAGTGTTAGGGTTAGGGCTCGGGCTAGGGTTAGGGTTAGGGGACGGGGACGGTTTAGGGTCCAGGTGAGGGTACGACAACACTTTAGGGGGAGCGTACGTGTGAGGGCGCGGTTTAGTGTTAGCGTACGGGTTAGGATTAGGGGACGGGTGAGGGTCAGGCTTCGGGGAAGGGTTAGGGTTAGGGTTCGGGCTAGGGTTAGGTTTCGGGACGGGGACGGTTTAGGGTCCAGGTGAGGGTACGACAACCGTTTAGGGGGAGCGTACGTGTGAGGGTACGGGTTAGTGTTAGCGTACGGGTTAGGATTAGGGGACGGGTGAGCGTCAGGCTTCGGGGAAGTTTTAGGGTTAGGGTTAGGGCTAGGGTTAGGGTTAGGGGACGGGGACGGTTTAGGGTCCAGGTGAGTGTCCGACAACGCTTTAGGTGGAGCGTACGTGTGAGGGCGCGGGTTAGTGTTAGCGTACGGGTTAGGATTAGGGGATGGGTGAGGGTCAGGCTTCTGGGAAGGTTTAGGGTTAGGGTTCGGGCTAGGGTTAGGGTTAGGGGACGGGGACGGTTTAGGGTCCAGGTGAGGGTCCGACAACGCTTTAGGGGGAGCGTACGTGTGAGGGCGCGGGTTAGTGTTAGCGTACGGGTTAGGATTAGGGGACGGGTGAGGGTCACGCTTCGGGGAAGGGTTAGGGTTAGGGTTCGGGCTAGGGTTAGGGTTCGGGACGGGGAGGGTTTAGGGTCTAGGTGAGG
The DNA here is from genome assembly GCF_963455315.2 of Globicephala melas. Classification (NCBI taxonomy): domain Eukaryota; kingdom Metazoa; phylum Chordata; class Mammalia; order Artiodactyla; family Delphinidae; genus Globicephala; species Globicephala melas. The sequence goes on from NC_083326.1 coordinate 52,787,203, forward strand.
GTACGACAACCCTTTAGGGGGAGCGTACGTGTGAGGGTGCGGGTTAGTGTTAGCGTACGGGTTAGGATTAGGGGACGGGTGAGGATCAGGCTTCGGGGAAGGGTTAGGGTTAGGGTTCGGGCTAGGGTTAGGGTTAGGGGACGGGGACGGTTTAGGGTCCAGGTGAGGGTACGACAACACTTTAGGGGGAGCGTACGTGTGAGGGCGCGGGTTAGTGTTAGCGTACGGGTTAGGATTAGGGGACGGGTGAGGGTCAGGCTTCGGGGAAGGGTTACGGTTAGGGTTCGGGCTAGGGTTAGGGTTAGGGGACGGGGACGGTTTAGGGTCCAGGTGAGGGTACGACAACACTTTAGGGGGAGCGTACGTGTGAGGGCGCGGGTTAGTGTTAGCGTACGGGTTAGGATTAGGGGACGGGTGAGGGTCAGGCTTCGGGGAAGGGTTACGGTTAGGGTTCAGGCTAGGGTTAGGGTTAGGGGACGGGGACGGTTTAGGGTCCAGGTGAGGGTACGACAACACTTTAGGGGGAGCGTACGTGTGAGGGCGCGGGTTAGTGTTAGCGTACGGGTTAGGATTAGGGGACGGGTGAGGGTCAGGCTTCGGGGAAGGTTTACGGTTAGGGTTCGGGCTAGGGTTAGTGTTAGGGGACGGGGACGGTTTAGGATCCAGGTGAGGGTACGACAACACTTTAGGGGGAGAGTACGTGTGAGGGCGCGGGTTAGTGTTAGCGTACGGGTTAGGATTAGGGGACGGGTGAGGGTCAGGCTTCGGGGAAGGGTTACGGTTAGGGTTCGGGCTAGGGTTAGGTTTAGGGGACGGGGACGGTTTAGGGTCCATTTGAGGGTATGACAACGCTTTAGGGGGAGCGTACGTGTGAGGGCGCGGGTTAGTGTTAGTGTACGTGTTAGGATTAGGGGACTGGTGAGGGTCAGGCTTCGGGGAAGTGTTAGGGTTAGGGCTCGGGCTAGGGTTAGGGTTAGGGGACGGGGACGGTTTAGGGTCCAGGTGAGGGTACGACAACACTTTAGGGGGAGCGTACGTGTGAGGGCGCGGTTTAGTGTTAGCGTACGGGTTAGGATTAGGGGACGGGTGAGGGTCAGGCTTCGGGGAAGGGTTAGGGTTAGGGTTCGGGCTAGGGTTAGGTTTCGGGACGGGGACGGTTTAGGGTCCAGGTGAGGGTACGACAACCGTTTAGGGGGAGCGTACGTGTGAGGGTACGGGTTAGTGTTAGCGTACGGGTTAGGATTAGGGGACGGGTGAGCGTCAGGCTTCGGGGAAGTTTTAGGGTTAGGGTTAGGGCTAGGGTTAGGGTTAGGGGACGGGGACGGTTTAGGGTCCAGGTGAGTGTCCGACAACGCTTTAGGTGGAGCGTACGTGTGAGGGCGCGGGTTAGTGTTAGCGTACGGGTTAGGATTAGGGGATGGGTGAGGGTCAGGCTTCTGGGAAGGTTTAGCGTTAGGGTTCGGGCTAGGGTTAGGGTTAGGGGACGGGGACGGTTTAGGGTCCAGGTGAGGGTCCGACAACGCTTTAGGGGGAGCGTACGTGTGAGGGCGCGGGTTAGTGTTAGCGTACGGGTTAGGATTAGGGGACGGGTGAGGGTCACGCTTCGGGGAAGGGTTAGGGTTAGGGTTCGGGCTAGGGTTAGGGTTCGGGACGGGGAGGGTTTAGGGTCTAGGTGAGGGTACGACAACCCTTTAGGGGGAGCGTACGTGTGAGGGTGCGGGTTAGTGTTAGCGTACGGGTTAGGATTAGGGGACGGGTGAGGATCAGGCTTCGGGGAAGGGTTAGGGTTAGGGTTCGGGCTAGGGTTAGGGTTAGGGGACGGGGACGGTTTAGGGTCCAGGTGAGGGTACGACAACACTTTAGGGGGAGCGTACGTGTGAGGGCGCGGGTTAGTGTTAGCGTACGGGTTAGGATTAGGGGACGGGTGAGGGTCAGGCTTCGGGGAAGGGTTACGGTTAGGGTTCGGGCTAGGGTTAGGGTTAGGGGACGGGGACGGTTTAGGGTCCAGGTGAGGGTACGACAACACTTTAGGGGGAGCGTACGTGTGAGGGCGCGGGTTAGTGTTAGCGTACGGGTTAGGATTAGGGGACGGGTGAGGGTCAGGCTTCGGGGAAGGGTTACGGTTAGGGTTCGGGCTAGGGTTAGGGTTAGGGGACGGGGACGGTTTAGGGTCCAGGTGAGGGTACGACAACACTTTAGGGGGAGCGTACGTGTGAGGGCGCGGGTTAGTGTTAGCGTACGGGTTAGGATTAGGGGACGGGTGAGGGTCAGGCTTCGGGGAAGGTTTACGGTTAGGGTTCGGGCTAGGGTTAGTGTTAGGGGACTGGGACGGTTTAGGATCCAGGTGAGGGTACGACAACACTTTAGGGGGAGAGTACGTGTGAGGGCGCGGGTTAGTGTTAGCGTACGGGTTAGGATTAGGGGACAGGTGAGGGTCAGGCTTCGGGGAAGGGTTACGGTTAGGGTTCGGGCTAGGGTTAGGGTTAGGGGACGGGGACGGTTTAGGGTCCATTTGAGGGTACGACAACGCTTTAGGGAGAGCGTACGTGTGAGGGCGCGGGTTAGTGTTAGCGTACGGGTTAGGATTAGGGGACGGGTGAGGGTCAGGCTTCGGGGAAGGGTTACGGTTAGGGTTCGGGCTAGGGTTAGGGTTAGGGGACGGGGACGGTTTAGGGTCCAGGTGAGGGTACGACAACACTTTAGGGGGAGCGTACGTGAGAGGGCGCGGGTTAGTGTTAGCGTACGGGTTAGGATTAGGGGACGTGTGAGGGTCAGGCTTCGGGGAAGGGTTACGGTTAGGGTTCGGGCTAGGGTTAGGGTTAGGGGACAGGGACGGTTTAGGGTCCAGGTGAGGGTACGACAACACTTTAGGGGGAGCGTACGTGTGAGGGCGCGGGTTAGTGTTAGCGTACGGGTTAGGATTAGGGGACGGGTGAGGGTCAGGCTTCGGGGAAGGTTTACGGTTAGGGTTCGGGCTAGGGTTAGTGTTAGGGGACGGGGACGGTTTAGGGTCCAGGTGAGGGTACGACAACACTTTAGGGGGAGCGTACGTGTGAGGGCGGGGGTTAGTGTTAGCGTACGGGTTAGGATTATGGGACGGGTGAGGGTCAGGCTTCGGGGAAGGGTTACGGTTAGGGTTCGGGCTAGGGTTAGGGTTAGGGGACGGGGACGGTTTAGGGTCCATTTGAGGGTACGACAACACTTTAGGGAGAGCGTACGTGTGAGGGCGCGGGTTAGTGTTAGCGTACGGGTTAGGATTAGGGGACGGGTGAGGGTCAGGCTTCGGGGAAGGGTTACGGTTAGGGTTCGGGCTAGGGTTAGGGTTAGGGGACGGGGACGGTTTAGGGTCCAGGTGAGGGTACGACAACACTTTAGGGGGAGCGTACGTGTGAGGGCGCGGGTTAGTGTTAGCGTACGGGTTAGGATTAGGGGACGGGTGAGGGTCAGGCTTCGGGGAAGGGTTACGGTTAGGGTTCGGGCTAGGGTTAGGGTTAGGGGACGGGGACGGTTTAGGGTCCAGGTGAGGGTACGACAACACTTTAGGGGGAGCGTACGTGTGAGGGCGCGGGTTAGTGTTAGCGTACGGGTTAGGATTAGGGGACGGGTGAGGGTCAGGCTTCGGGGAAGGGTTACGGTTAGGGTTCGGGCTAGGGTTAGGGTTAGGGGACGGGGACGGTTTAGGGTCCAGGTGAGGGTACGACAACACTTTAGGGGGAGAGTACGTGTGAGGGCGCGGGTTAGTGTTAGCGTACGGGGTAGGATTAGGGGACGGGTGAGGGTCAGGCTTCGGGGAAGGGTTAGGGTTAGGGTTCGGGCTAGGGTTAGGGTTAGGGGACGGGGACGGTTTAGGGTCCATTTGAGGGTCCGACAACGCTTTAGGGGGAGCGTACGTGTGAGGGCGCGGGTTAGTGTTAGCGTACCGGTTAGGATTAGGGGACTGGTGAGGGTCTGGCTTCGGGGAAGGGTTAGGGTTAGGGTTCGGGCTAGGGTTAGGGTTAGGGGACGGGGACGGTTTACGGTCCAGGTGAGGGTCCGACAACGCTTTAGGGGGAGCGTACGTGTGAGGGCGCGGGTTAGTGTTAGCGTACGGGTTAGGATTAGGGGACGGGTGAGGGTCAGGCTTCGGGGAAGGGTTAGGGTTAGGGTTCGGGCTAGGGTTAGTGTTCGGGACGGGGACGGTTTAGGGTCCAGGTGAGGGTCCGACAACGCTTTAGGGGGAGCGTACGTGTGAGGGCGCGGGTTAGTGTTAGCGTACGGGTTAGGATTAGGGGACGGGTGAGGGTCAGGCTTCGGGGAAGGGTTACGGTTAGGGTTCGGGCTAGGGTTAGGGTTAGGGGACGGGGACGGTTTAGGGTCCAGGTGAGGGTCCGACAACGCTTTAGGGGGAGCGTACGTGTGAGGGCGCGGGTTAGTGTTAGCGTACGGGTTAGGATTAGGGGATGGGTGCGGGTCAGGCTTCGGGGAAGGGTTAGGGTTAGGGTTCGGGCTAGGGTTACTGGTAGGGGTTGGGGACGGTTTAAGGTCCAGGTGAGGGTAGGACAACACTTTAGGGGGAGCGTACGTGTGAGGGCGCGGGTTAGTGTTAGCGTACGGGTTAGGATTAGGGGACGGGTGAGGGTCAGGCTTCTGGGAAGGGTTAGGGTTAGGGTTCGGGCTAGGGTTAGGGTTAGGGGACAGGGACGGTTTAGGGTCCAGGTGAGGGTACGACAACGCTTTAGGGTGAGCGTACGTGTGAGGGCGCGGGTACGTGTTAGCGTACGGGTTAGGATTAGGGGACGGGTGAGGGTCAGGCTTCGGGGAAGGGTTACGGTTAGGGTTCGGGCTAGGGTTAGGGTTAGGGGACGGGGACGGTTTAGGGTCCAGGTGAGGGTACGACAACACTTTAGGGGGCGCGTACGTGTGAGGGCGTGGGTTAGTGTTAGCGTACGGGTTAGGATTAGGGGACGGGTGAGGGTCAGGCTTCGGGGAAGGGTTAGGGTTAGGGTTCGGGCTAGGGTTAGGGTTCGGGACGGGGAGGGTTTAGGGTCCAGGTGAGGGTACGTCAACCCTTTAGGGGGAGCGTACGTGTGAGGGCGCGGGTTAGTGTTAGCATACGGGTTAGGATTAGGGGACGGGTGAGGGTCAGGCTTCGGGGAAGGGTTACGGTTAGGGTTCGGGCTAGGGTTAGGGTTAGGGGACGGGGACGGTTTAGGGTCCATTTGAGGGTACGACAACGCTTTAGGGGGAGCGTACGTGTGAGGGCGCGGGTTAGTGTTAGCGTACGGGTTAGGATTAGGGGACTGGTGAGGGTCAGGCTTCGGGGAAGGGTTACGGTTAGGGTTCGGGCTAGGGTTAGGGTTAGGAAACGGGGACGGTTTAGGGTCCAGGTGAGGGTACGACAACACTTTAGGGGGAGCGTACGTGTGAGGGCGCGGGTTAGTGTTAGCGTACGTGTTAGGATTAGGGGATGGGTGAGGGTCAGGCTTCGGGGAAGGGTTACGGTTAGGGTTCGGGCTAGGGTTAGGATTAGGGGACGGGGACGGTATAGGGTCCAGGTGAGGGTACGACAACACTTTAGGGGGAGCGTACGTGTGAGGGCGCGGGTTAGTGTTAGCGTACGGTTTAGGATTAGGGGACGGGTGAGCGTCAGGCTTCGGGGAAGGGTTACGGTTAGGGTTCGGGCTAGGGTTAGGGTTAGGGGACGGGGACGGTTTAGGGTCCAGGTGAGGGTCCGACAACGCTTTAGGGGGAGCGTACGTGTGAGGGCGCGGGTTAGTGTTAGCGTACGGGTTAGGATTAGGGGATGGGTGAGGGTCAGGCTTCTGGGAAGGGTTAGGGTTAGGGTTCGGGCTAGGGTTAGGGTTAGGGGATGGGGACGGTTTAGGGTCCAAGTGAGGGTCCGACAACGCTTTAGGGGGAGCGTACGTGTGAGGGCGCAGGTTAGTGTTAGCGTACGGGTTAGGATTAGGGGACGGGTGAGGGTCAGGCTTCGGGGAAGGGTTAGGGGAAGGGTTCGGGCTAGGGTTAGGGTTCGGGACGGGGAGGGTTTAGGGTCCAGGTGAGGGTACGACAACACTTTAGGGGGAGCGTACGTGTGAGGGCGCGGGTTAGTGTTAGCGTACGGGTTAGGATTAGGGGACGGGTGAGGGTCAGGCTTCGGGGAAGGGTTACGGTTAGGGTTCGGCCTAGGGTTAGGGTTAGGGGACGGGGACGGTTTAGGGTCCAGGTGAGGGTCCGACAACGCTTTAGGGGGAGCGTACGTGTGAGGGGGCGGGTTAGTGTTAGCGTACGGGTTAGGATTAGGGGATGGGTGAGGGTCAGGCTTCTGGGAAGGGTTAGGGTTAGGGTTCGGGCTAGGGTTAGCGTTAGGGGACGGGGACGGTTTAGGGTCCAGGTGAGGGTACGACAACACTTTAGGGGGAGCGTACGTGTGAGGGCGCGGGTTAGTGTTAGCGTACGGGTTAGGATTAGGGGACGGGTGAGGGTCAGGCTTCGGGGAAGGGTTAGGGTTAGGGTTCGGGCTAGGGTTAGGGTTAGGGGACGGGGACGGTTTAGGGTCCAGGTGAGGGTCCGACAACGCTTTAGGGCGAGCGTACGTGTGAGGGCGCGGGTTAGTGTTAGCGTACGGGTTAGGATTAGGGGATGGGTGAGGGTCAGGCTTCTGGGAAGGGTTAGGGTTAGGGTTCGGGCTAGGGTTAGGGTTAGGGGACGGGGACGGTTTGGGGTCCAAGTGAGGGTCCGACAACGCTTTAGGGGGAGCGTACGTGTGAGGGCGCAGGTTAGTGTTAGCGTACGGGTTAGGATTAGGGGACGGGTGAGGGTCAGGCTTCAGGGAAGGGTTAGGGGTAGGGTTCGGGATAGGGTTAGGGTTCGGGACGGGGAGGGTTTAGGGTCCAGGTGAGGGTACGACAACCCTTTAGGGGGAGCGTACGTGTGAGGGTGCGGGTTAGTGTTAGCGTACTGGTTAGGATTAGGGGACGGGTGAGGATCAGGCTTCGGGGAAGGGTTAGGGTTAGGGTTCGGGCTAGGGTTAGGGTTAGGGGACGGGGACTGTTTAGGGTCCAGGTGAGGGTACGACAACACTTTAGGGGGAGCGTACGTGTGAGGGTGCGGGTTAGTGTTAGCGTACGGGTTAGGATTAGGGGACGGGTGAGGGTCAGGCTTCGGGGAAGGGTTACGGTTAGGGTTCGGGCTAGGGTTAGGGTTAGGGGACGGGGACGGTTTAGGGTCCAGGTGAGGGTCCGACAACGCTTTAGGGGGAGCGTACGTGTGAGGGCGTGGGTTAGTGTTAGCGTACGGGTTAGGATTAGGGGACGGGTGAGGGTCAGGCTTCGGGAAGGGTTAGGGTCAGGGTTCGGGCTAGGGTTAGGGTTCGGGACGGGAGGGTTTAGGGTCCAGGTGAGGGTACGTCAACCCTTTAGGGGGAGCGTACGTGTGAGGGCGCGGGTTAGTGTTAGCGTACGGGTTAGGATTAGGGGACGGGTGAGGGTCACGCTTCGGGGAAGGGTTAGGGTTAGGGTTCGGGCTAGGGTTAGGGTTAGGGGACGGGGACGGTTTAGGGTCAAGGTGAGGGTCCGACAACGCTTTAGGGGGAGCGTACGTGTGAGGGCGCGGGTTAGTGTTACCGTACGGGTTAGGATTAGGGGACGGGTGAGGCTCAGGCTTCGGGGAAGGGTTACGGTTATGGTTCGGGCTAGGGTTAGGTTTAGGGGACGGGGACGGTTTAGGGTCCAGGTGAGGGTACGACAACACTTTAGGGGGAGAGTATGTGTGAGGGCGCGGGTTAGTGTTAGCGTACGGGTTAGGATTAGGGGACAGGTGAGGGTCAGGCTTCGGGGAAGAGTTACGGTTAGGGTTCGGGCTAGGGTTAGGGTTAGGGGACGGGGACGGTTTAGGGTCCATTTGAGGGTACGACAACGCTTTAGGGGGAGCGTACGTGTGAGGGCGCGGGTTAGTGTTAGCGTACGGGTTAGGATTAGGGGACTGGTGAGGGTCAGGCTTCGGGGAATGGTTACGGTTAGGGTTCGGGCTAGGGTTAGGGTTATGGGACGGGGACGGTTTAGGGTCCAGGTGAGGGTACGACAACACTTTAGGGGGAGCGTACGTGTGAGGGCGCGGGTTAGTGTTAGCGTACGTGTTAGGATTAGGGGACGGGTGAGGGTCAGGCTTTGGGGAAGGGTTACGGTTAGGGTTCGGGCTAGGGTTAGGATTAGGGGACGGGGACGGTATAGGGTCCAGGTGAGGGTAGGACAACACTTTAGGCGGAGCGTACGTGTGAGGGCGTGGGTTAGTGTTAGCGTACGGGTTAGGATTAGGGGACGGGTGAGGGTCAGGCTTCGGGGAAGTGTTACGGTTAGGGTTCGGGCTAGGGTTAGGGTTAGGGGACGGGGACGGTTTAGGGTCCAGGTGAGGGTACGACAACGCTTTAGGGTGAGCGTACGTGTGAGGGCGCGGGTTAGTGTTAGCGTACGGGTTAGGATTAGGGGACGGGTGAGGGTCAGGCTTCGGGGAAGGGTTAGGGTTAGGGTTCCGGCTAGGGTTAGGGTTCGGGACGGGGAGGGTTTAGGGTCCAGGTGAGGGTACGACAACCCTTTAGGGGGAGCGTACGTGTGAGGGTGCGGGTTAGTGTTAGCGTACGGGTTAGGATTAGGGGACGGGTGAGGATCAGGCTTCGGGGAAGGGTTAGGGTTAGGGTTCGGGCTAGGGTTAGGGTTAGGGGACGGGGACGGTTTAGGGTCCAGGTAAGGGTACGACAACACTTTAGGGGGAGCGTACGTGTGAGGGCGCGGGTTAGTGTTAGCGTACGGGTTAGGATTAGGGGACGGGTGAGGGTCAGGCTTCGGGGAAGGTTTAGGGTTAGGGTTCGGCCTAGGGTTAGGGTTAGGGGACGGGGACGGTTTAGGGTCCAGGTGAGGGTCCGACAACGCTTTAGGGGGAGCGTACGTGTGAGGGCGCGGGTTAGTGTTAGCGTACGGGTTAGGATTAGGGGATGGGTGAGGGTCAGGCTTCTGGGAAGGGTTAGGGTTAGGGTTCGGGCTAGGGTTAGGGTTAGGGGATGGGGACGGTTTAGGGTCCAAGTGAGGGTCCGACAACGCTTTAGGGGGAGCGTACGTGTGAGGGCGCAGGTTAGTGTTAGCGTACGGGTTAGGATTAGGGGACGGGTGAGAGTCAGGCTTCGGGGAAGGGTTACGGGTAGGGTTCGGGCTAGGGATAGGGTTAGGGGACGGGGACGGTTTAGGGTCCAGGTGAGGGTACGACAACACTTTAGGGGGAGAGTACGTGTGAGGGCGCGGGTTAGTGTTAGCGTACGGGTTAGGATTAGGGGACAGGTGAGGGTCAGGCTTCGGGGAAGTGTTACGGTTTGGGTTCGGGCTAGGGTTAGGGTTAGGGGACGGGGACGGTTTAGGGTCCATTTGAGGGTACGACAACGCTTTAGGGGGAGCGTACGTGTGAGGGCGCGGGTTAGTGTTAGCGTACGGGTTAGGATTAGGGGACTGGTGAGGGTCAGGCTTCGGGGAAGGGTTACGGTTAGGGTTCGGGCTAGGGTTAGGGTTAGGGGACGGGGACGGTTTAGGGTCCAGGTGAGGGTACGACAACACTTTATGGGGAGCGTACGTGTGAGGGCGCGGGTTAGTGTTAGCGTACGTGTTAGGATTAGGGGACGGGTGAGGGTCAGGCTTCGGGGAAGGGTTACGGTTAGGGTTCGGGCTAGGGTTAGGGTTAGGGGACGGGGACGGTTTAGGGTCCAGGTGAGGGTACGACAACACTTTAGGGGGAGCGTACGTGTGAGGGCGCGCGTTAGTGTTAGCGTACGGGTTAGGATTAGGGGACGGCTGAGGGTCAGGCTTCGGGGAAGGGTTACGGTTAGGGTTCGGGCTAGGGTTAGGGTTAGGGGACGGGGACGGTTTAGGTTCCAGGTGAAGGTCCGACAACGCTTTAGGGGGAGCGTACGTGTGAGGGCACGGGTTAGTGCTAGCGTACGGGTTAGGATTAGGGGACGGATGAGGGTCAGGCTTCGGGGAAGTGTTAGGGTTAGGGTTCGGGCTAGGGTTAGGGTTAGGGGACGGGGACGGTTTAGGGTCCAGGTGAGGGTACGACAACGCTTTAGGGGGAGCGTACGTGTGAGGGCGTGGGTTAGTGTTAGCGTACGGGTTAGGATTAGGGGACGGGTGAGGGTCAGGCTTCTGGGAAGGGTTACGGTTAGGGTTCGGGCTAGGGTTAGGGTTAGGGGACGGGGACGGTTTAGGGTCCAGGTGAGGGTACGACAACGCTTTAGGGTGAGCGTACGTGTGAGGGCGCGGGTTAGTGTTAGCGTACGGGTTAGGATTAGGGGACAGGTGAGGGTCAGGCTTCGGGGAAGGGTTAGGGTTAGGGTTCGGGCTAGGGTTAGGGTTAGGGGACGGGGACGGTTTAGGGTCCAGGTGAGGGTCCGACAACGCTTTAGGGGGAGCGTACGTGTGAGGGCGCGGGTTAGTGTTAGCGTACGGGTTAGGATTAGGGGACGGGTGAGGGTCAGGCTTCGGGGAAGGGTTAGGGTTAGGGTTCGGGCTAGGGTTAGGGTTAGGGGACGGGGACGGTTTAGGGTCCAGGTGAGGGTACGACAACACTTTAGGGGGAGCGTACGTGTGAGGGCGCGGGTTAGTGTTAGCGTACGGGTTAGGATTAGGGGATGGGTGAGGGTCAGGCTTCTCGGAAGGGTTAGGGTTAGGGTTCGGGCTAGGGTTAGGGGACGGGGACAGTTTAGGGTCCAGGTGAGGGTCCGACAACGCTTTAGGGGGAGCGTACGTGTGAGGGCGCGGGTTAGTGTTAGCGTACGGGTTAGGATTAGGGGACGGGTGAGGGTCAGGCTTCGGGGAAGGGTTAGGGTTAGGGTTCGGGCTAGGGTTAGGGTTCGGGACGGGGAGGGTTTAGGGTCCAGGTGAGGGTACGACAACCCTTTAGGGGGAGCGTACGTGTGAGGGTGCGGGTTAGTGTTAGCGTACGGGTTAGGATTAGGGGACGGGTGAGGATCAGGCTTCGGGGAAGGGTTAGGGTTAGGGTTCGGGCTAGGGTTAGGGTTAGGGGACGGGGACGGTTTAGGGTCCAGGTAAGGGTACGACAACACTTTAGGGGGAGCGTACGTGTGAGGGCGCGGGTTAGTGTTAGCGTACGGGTTAGGATTAGGGGACGGGTGAGGGTCAGGCTTCGGGGAAGGGTTAGGGTTAGGGTTCGGCCTAGGGTTAGGGTTAGGGGACGGGGACGGTTTAGGGTCCAGGTGAGGGTCCGACAACGCTTTAGGGGGAGCGTACGTGTGAGGGCGCGGGTTAGTGTTAGCGTACGGGTTAGGATTAGGGGATGGGTGAGGGTCAGGCTTCTGGGAAGGGTTAGGGTTAGGGTTCGGGCTAGGGTTAGGGTTAGGGGATGGGGACGGTTTAGGGTCCAAGTGAGGGTCCGACAACGCTTTAGGGGGAGCGTACGTGTGAGGGCGCAGGTTAGTGTTAGCGTACGGGTTAGGATTAGGGGACGGGTGAGGGTCAGGCTTCGGGGAAGGGTTAGGGGTAGGGTTCGGCCTAGGGTTAGGGTTAGGGGAGGGGGACGGTTTAGGGTCCAGGTGAGGGTCCGACAACGCTTTAGGGGGAGCGTACGTGTGAGGGCGCGGGTTAGTGTTAGCGTACGGGTTAGGATTAGGGGATGGGTGAGGGTCTGGCTTCTGGGAAGGGTTAGGGTTAGGGTTCGCGCTAGGGTTAGGGTTAGGGGATGGGGACGGTTTAGGGTCCAGGTGAGGGTCCGACAACACTTTAGGGGGAGCGTATGTGTGAGGGCGCGGGTTAGTGTTAGCGTACGGGTTAGGATTAGGGGACGGGTGAGAGTCAGGCTTCGGGGAAGGGTTACGGTTAGGGTTCGGGCTAGGGATAGGGTTAGGGGACGGGGACGGTTTAGGGTCCAGGTGAGGGTACGACAACACTTTAGGGGGAGAGTACGTGTGAGGGCGCGGTTTAGTGTTAGCGTACGGGTTAGGATTAGGGGACAGGTGAGGGTCAGGCTTCGGGGAAGTGTTACGGTTTGGGTTCGGGCTAGGGTTAGGGTTAGGGGACGGGGACGGTTTAGGGTCCATTTGAGGGTACGACAACGCTTTAGGGGGAGCGTACGTGTGAGGGCGCGGGTTAGTGTTAGCGTACGGGTTAGGATTAGGGGACTGGTGAGGGTCAGGCTTCGGGGAAGGGTTACGGTTAGGGTTCGGGCTAGGGTTAGGGTTAGGGGACGGGGACGGTTTAGGGTCCAGGTGAGGGTACGACAACACTTTATGGGGAGCGTACGTGTGAGGGCGCGGGTTAGTGTTAGCGTACGTGTTAGGATTAGGGGACGGGTGAGGGTCAGGCTTCGGGAAAGGGTTACGGTTAGGGTTCGGGCTAGGGTTAGGGTTAGGGGACGGGGACGGTTTAGGGTCCAGGTGAGGGTACGACAACACTTTAGGGGGAGCGTACATGTGAGGGCGCGCGTCAGTGTTAGCGTACGGGTTAGGATTAGGGGACGGCTGAGGGTCAGGCTTCGGGGAAGGGTTACGGTTAGGGTTCGGGCTAGGGTTAGGGTTAGGGGACGGGGACGGTTTAGGTTCCAGGTGAAGGTCCGACAACGCTTTAGGGGGAGCGTACGTGTGAGGGCGCGGGTTAGTGTTAGCGTACGGGTTAGGATTAGGGGACGGGTGAGGGTCAGGCTTCGGGGAAGTGTTAGGGTTAGGGTTCGGGCTAGGGTTAGGGTTAGGGGACGGGGACGGTTTAGGGTCCAGGTGAGGGTACGACAACGCTTTAGGGGGAGCGTACGTGTGAGGGCGTGGGTTAGTGTTAGCGTACGGGTTAGGATTAGGGGACGGGTGAGGGTCAGGCTTCTGGGAAGGGTTACGGTTAGGGTTCGGGCTAGGGTTAGGGTTAGGGGACGGGGACGGTTTAGGGTCCAGGTGAGGGTACGACAACGCTTTAGGGTGAGCGTACGTGTGAGGGCGCGGGTTAGTGTTAGCGTACGGGTTAGGATTAGGGGACGGGTGAGGGTCAGGCTTCGGGGAAGGGTTAGGGTTAGGGTTCGGGCTAGGGTTAGGGTTAGGGGACGGGGACGGTTTAGGGTCCAGGTGAGGGTCCGACAACGCTTTAGGGGGAGCGTACGTGTGAGGGCGCGGGTTAGTGTTAGCGTACGGGTTAGGATTAGGGGACGGGTGAGGGTCAGGCTTCGGGGAAGGGTTAGGGTTAGGGTTCGGGCTAGGGTTAGGGTTAGGGGACGGGGACGGTTTAGGGTCCAGGTGAGGGTACGACAACACTTTAGGGGGAGCGTACGTGTGAGGGCGCGGGTTAGTGTTAGCGTACGGGTTAGGATTAGGGGACGGGTGAGGGTCAGGCTTCGGGGAAGGGTTAGGGTTAGGGTTCGGGCTAGGGTTAGGGTTAGGGGACGGGGACGGTTTAGGGTCCAGGTGAGGGTCCGACAACGCTTTAGGGGGAGCGTACGTGTGAGGGCGCGGGTTAGTGTTAGCGTACGGGTTAGGATTAGGGGATGGGTGAGGGTCTGGCTTCTGGGAAGGGTTAGGGTTAGGGTTCGCGCTAGGGTTAGGGTTAGGGGATGGGGACGGTTTAGGGTCCAGGTGAGGGTCCGACAACACTTTAGGGGGAGCGTATGTGTGAGGGCGCGGGTTAGTGTTAGCGTACGGGTTAGGATTAGGGGACGGGTGAGAGTCAGGCTTCGGGGAAGGGTTACGGTTAGGGTTCGGGCTAGGGATAGGGTTAGGGGACGGGGACGGTTTAGGGTCCAGGTGAGGGTACGACAACACTTTAGGGGGAGAGTACGTGTGAGGGCGCGGTTTAGTGTTAGCGTACGGGTTAGGATTAGGGGACAGGTGAGGGTCAGGCTTCGGGGAAGTGTTACGGTTTGGGTTCGGGCTAGGGTTAGGGTTAGGGGACGGGGACGGTTTAGGGTCCATTTGAGGGTACGACAACGCTTTAGGGGGAGCGTACGTGTGAGGGCGCGGGTTAGTGTTAGCGTACGGGTTAGGATTAGGGGACTGGTGAGGGTCAGGCTTCGGGGAAGGGTTACGGTTAGGGTTCGGGCTAGGGTTAGGGTTAGGGGACGGGGACGGTTTAGGGTCCAGGTGAGGGTACGACAACACTTTATGGGGAGCGTACGTGTGAGGGCGCGGGTTAGTGTTAGCGTACGTGTTAGGATTAGGGGACGGGTGAGGGTCAGGCTTCGGGAAAGGGTTACGGTTAGGGTTCGGGCTAGGGTTAGGGTTAGGGGACGGGGACGGTTTAGGGTCCAGGTGAGGGTACGACAACACTTTAGGGGGAGCGTACATGTGAGGGCGCGCGTTAGTGTTAGCGTACGGGTTAGGATTAGGGGACGGCTGAGGGTCAGGCTTCGGGGAAGGGTTACGGTTAGGGTTCGGGCTAGGGTTAGGGTTAGGGGACGGGGACGGTTTAGGTTCCAGGTGAAGGTCCGACAACGCTTTAGGGGGAGCGTACGTGTGAGGGCGCGGGTTAGTGTTAGCGTACGGGTTAGGATTAGGGGACGGGTGAGGGTCAGGCTTCGGGGAAGTGTTAGGGTTAGGGTTCGGGCTAGGGTTAGGGTTAGGGGACGGGGACGGTTTAGGGTCCAGGTGAGGGTACGACAACGCTTTAGGGGGAGCGTACGTGTGAGGGCGTGGGTTAGTGTTAGCGTACGGGTTAGGATTAGGGGACGGGTGAGGGTCAGGCTTCTGGGAAGGGTTACGGTTAGGGTTCGGGCTAGGGTTAGGGTTAGGGGACGGGGACGGTTTAGGGTCCAGGTGAGGGTACGACAACGCTTTAGGGTGAGCGTACGTGTGAGGGCGCGGGTTAGTGTTAGCGTACGGGTTAGGATTAGGGGACGGGTGAGGGTCAGGCTTCGGGGAAGGGTTAGGGTTAGGGTTCGGGCTAGGGTTAGGGTTAGGGGACGGGGACGGTTTAGGGTCCAGGTGAGGGTCCGACAACGCTTTAGGGGGAGCGTACGTGTGAGGGCGCGGGTTAGTGTTAGCGTACGGGTTAGGATTAGGGGACGGGTGAGGGTCAGGCTTCGGGGAAGGGTTAGGGTTAGGGTTCGGGCTAGGGTTAGGGTTAGGGGACGGGGACGGTTTAGGGTCCAGGTGAGGGTACGACAACACTTTAGGGGGAGCGTACGTGTGAGGGCGCGGGTTAGTGTTAGCGTACGGGTTAGGATTAGGGGATGGGTGAGGGTCAGGCTTCTCGGAAGGGTTAGGGTTAGGGTTCGGGCTAGGGTTAGGGGACGGACACAGTTTAGGGTCCAGGTGAGGGTCCGACAACGCTTTAGGGGGAGCGTACGTGTGAGGGCGCGGGTTAGTGTTAGCGTACGGGTTAGGATTAGGGGACGGGTGAGGGTCAGGCTTCGGGGAAGGGTTAGGGTTAGGGTTCGGGCTAGGGTTAGGGTTCGGGACGGGGAGGGTTTAGGGTCCAGGTGAGGGTACGACAACCCTTTAGGGGGAGCGTACGTGTGAGGGTGCGGGTTAGTGTTAGCGTACGGGTTAGGATTAGGGGACGGGTGAGGATCAGGCTTCGGGGAAGGGTTAGGGTTAGGGTTCGGGCTAGGGTTAGGGTTAGGGGACGGGGACGGTTTAGGGTCCAGGTAAGGGTACGACAACACTTTAGGGGGAGCGTACGTGTGAGGGCGCGGGTTAGTGTTAGCGTACGGGTTAGGATTAGGGGACGGGTGAGGGTCAGGCTTCGGGGAAGGGTTAGGGTTAGGGTTCGGCCTAGGGTTAGGGTTAGGGGACGGGGACGGTTTAGGGTCCAGGTGAGGGTCCGACAACGCTTTAGGGGGAGCGTACGTGTGAGGGCGCGGGTTAGTGTTAGCGTACGGGTTAGGATTAGGGGATGGGTGAGGGTCAGGCTTCTGGGAAGGGTTAGGGTTAGGGTTCGGGCTAGGGTTAGGGTTAGGGGATGGGGACGGTTTAGGGTCCAAGTGAGGGTCCGACAACGCTTTAGGGGGAGCGTACGTGTGAGGGCGCAGGTTAGTGTTAGCGTACGGGTTAGGATTAGGGGACGGGTGAGGGTCAGGCTTCGGGGAAGGGTTAGGGGTAGGGTTCGGGCTAGGGTTAGGGTTCGGGACGGGGAGGGTTTAGGGTCCAGGTGAGGGTCCGACAACCCTTTAGGGGGAGCGTACGTGTGAGGGTGCGGGTTAGTGTTAGCGTACTGGTTAGGATTAGGGGACGGGTGAGGATCAGGCTTCGGGGAAGGGTTAGGGTTAGGGTTCGGGCTAGGGTTAGGGTTAGGGGACGGGGACGGTTTAGGGTCCAGGTGAGGGTACGACAACACTTTAGGGGGAGCGTACGTGTGAGGGCGCGGGTTAGTGTTAGCGTACGGGTTAGGATTAGGGGACGGGTGAGGGTCAGGCTTCGGGGAAGGGTTACGGTTAGGGTTCGGCCTAGGGTTAGGGTTAGGGGACGGGGACGGTTTAGGGTCCAGGTGAGGGTCCGACAACGCTTTAGGGGGAGCGTACGTGTGAGGGCGCGGGTTAGTGTTAGCGTACGGGTTAGGATTAGGGGATGGGTGAGGGTCAGGCTTCGGGGAAGGGTTAGGGTTAGGGTTCGGGCTAGGGTTAGGGTTAGGGGACGGGGACGGTTTAGGGTCCAGGTGAGGGTACGACAACACTTTAGGGGGAGCGTACGTGTGAGGGCGCGGGTTAGTGTTAGCGTACGGGTTAGGATTAGGGGACGGGTGAGGGTCAGGCTTCGGGGAAGGGTTAGGGTTAGGGTTCGGCCTAGGGTTAGGGTTAGGGGACGGGGACGGTTTAGGGTCCAGGTGAGGGTCCGACAACGCTTTAGGGGGAGCGTACGTGTGAGGGCGCAGGTTAGTGTTAGCGTACGGGTTAGGATTAGGGGACGGGTGAGGTTCAGGCTTCAGGGAAGGGTTAGGGGTAGGGTTCGGGATAGGGTTAGGGTTCGGGACGGGGAGGGTTTAGGGTATAGGTGAGGGTACGACAACCCTTTAGGGGGAGCGTACGTGTGAGGGTGCGGGTTAGTGTTAGCGTACTGGTTAGGATTAGGGGACGGGTGAGGATCAGGCTTCGGGGAAGGGTTAGGGTTAGGGTTCGGGCTAGGGTTAGGGTTAGGGGACGGGGACGGTTTAGGGTCCAGGTGAGGGTACGACAACACTTTAGGGGGAGCGTACGTGTGAGGGCGCGGGTTAGTGTTAGCGTACGGGTTAGGATTAGGGGACGGGTGAGGGTCAGGCTTCGGGGAAGGGTTACGGTTAGGGTTCGGGCTAGGGTTAGGGTTAGGGGACGGGGATGGTTTAGGGTCCAGGTGAGGGTCCGACAACGCTTTAGGGGGAGCGTACGTGTGAGGGCGCGGGTTAGTGTTAGCGTACGGGTTAGGATTAGGGGATGGGTGAGGGTCAGGCTTCGGGGAAGGGTTAGGGTTAGGGTTCGGGCTAGGGTTAGGGTTAGGGGACGGGGACGGTTTAGGGTCCAGGTGAGGGTACGACAACACTTTAGGGGGAGCGTACGTGTGAGGGCGCGGGTTAGTGTTAGTGTACGGGTTAGGATTAGGGGAGGGGTGAGGGTCAGGCTTCGGGGAAGGGTTAGGGTTAGGGTTCGGGCTAGGGTTAGGGTTCGGGACGGGGACGGTTTAGGGTCCAGGTGAGGGTACGACAACCCTTTAGGGGGAGCGTACGTGTGAGGGTGCGGGTTAATGTTAGCATACGGGTTAGGATTAGGGGACGGGTGAGGGTCAGGCTTCGGGGAAGTGTAAGGTTTAGGGTTCGGGCTAGGGTTAGGGTTAGGGGACGGGGACGGTTTAGGGTCCATGTGAGGGTCCGACAACGCTTTAGGGGGAGCGTACGTGTGAGGGCGCGGGTTAGTGTTAGCGTACGGGTTAGGATTAGGGGACGGGTGAGGGTCAGGCTTCGGGGAAGGGTTACGGTTAGGGTTCGGGCTAGGGTTAGGGTTAGGGGACGGGGACGGTTTAGGGTCCAGGTGAGGGTACGAGAACACTTTAGGGGGAGCGTACGTGTGAGGGCGCAGGTTAGTGTTAGCGTACGTGTTAGGATTAGGGGACGGGTGAGGGTCAGGCTTCGGGGAAGGGTTACGGTTAGGGTTCGGGCTAGGGTTAGGATTAGGGGACGGGGACGGTATAGGGTCCAGGTGAGGGTACGACAACACTTTAGGCGGAGCGTACGTGTGAGGGCGTGGGTTAGTGTTAGCGTACGGGTTAGGATTAGGGGACGGGTGAGGGTCAGGCTTCGGGGAAGTGTTACGGTTAGGGTTCGGGCTAGGGTTAGGGTTAGGGGACGGGGACGGTTTAGGGTCCAGGTGAGGGTTCGACAACGCTTTAGGGTGAGCGTACGTGTGAGGGCGCGGGTTAGTGTTAGCGTACGGGTTAGGATTAGGGGACGGGTGAGGGTCAGGCTTCGGGGAAGGGTTAGGGTTAGGGTTCGGGCTAGGGTTAGGGTTAGGGGACGGGGACGGTTTAGGGTCCAGGTGAGGGTCCGACAACGCTTTATGGGGAGCGTACGTGTGATGGCGCGGGTTAGTGTTAGCGTACGGGTTAGGATTCGGGGATGGGTAAGGGTCAGGCTTCTGGGAATGGTTAGGGTTAGGGTTCGGGCTAGGGTTAGGGTTAGGGGACGGGGACGGTTTAGGGTCCAGGTGAGGGTCCGACAACGCTTTAGGGGGAGCGTACGTGTGAGGGCGCGGGTTAGTGTTAGCGTACGGGTTAGGATTAGGGGACGGGTGAGGGTCAGGCTTCGGGGAAGGGTTACGGTTAGGGTTCGGGCTAGGGTTAGGGTTAGGGGACGGGGATGGTTTAGGGTCCAGGTGAGGGTACGACAACACTTTAGGGGGAGCGTACGTGGGAGGGCGCGGGTTAGTGTTAGCGTACGTGTTAGGATTAGGGGATGGGTGAGGGTCAGGCTTCGGGGAAGGGTTACGGTTAGGGTTCGGGCTAGGGTTAGGGTTAGGGGACGGGGACGGTTTAGGGTCCAGGTGAGGGTACGACAACACTTTAGGGGGAGCGTACGTGTGAGGGCGCGGGTTAGTGTTAGCGTACGGTTTAGGATTAGGGGACGGGTGAGCGTCAGGCTTCGGGGAAGGGTTACGGTTAGGGTTCGGGCTACGGTTAGGTTTAGGGGACGGGGACGGTTTAGGGTCCAGGTGAGGGTACGACAACACTTTAGGGGGAGCGTACGTGTGAGGGCGCGGGTTAGTGTTAGCGTACGGGTTAGGATTAGGGGATGGGTGAGGGTCAGGCTTCGGGGAAGGGTTAGGGTTAGGGTTCGGGCTAGGGTTAGGGTTAGCGGACGGGGACGGTTTAGGGTCCAGGTGAGGGTACGACAACACTTTAGGGGGAGCGTACGTGTGAGGGCGCGGGTTAGTGTTAGCGTACGGGTTAGGATTAGGGAACGGGTGAGGGTCAGGCTTCTGGGAAGGGTTAGGGTTAGGGTTCGAGCTAGGGTTAGGTTTAGGGGACGGGGACGGTTTAGGGTCCAGGTGAGGGTACGACAACGCTTTAGGGTGAGCGTACGTGTGAGGGCGCGGGTTAGTGTTAGCGTACGGATTAGGATTAGGGGACGGGTGAGGGTCAGGCTTCGGGGAAGGGTTAGGGTTAGGGTTCGGGCTAGGGTTAGGGTTAGGGGACGGGGACGGTTTAGGGTCCAGGTGAGGGTCCGACAACGCTTTAGGGGGAGCGTACGTGTGAGGGCGCGGGTTAGTGTTAGCGTACGGGTTAGGATTAGGGGACGGGTGAGGGTCAGGCTTCTGGGAAGGGTTAGGGTTAGGGTTCGGGCTAGGGTTAGGGTTAGGGGACGGGGACGGTTTAGGGTCCAGGTGAGGGTCCGACAACGCTTTAGGGGGAGTGTACGTGTGAGGGCGCGGGTTAGTGTTAGCGTACGGGTTAGGATTAGGGGACGGGTGAGGGTCAGGCTTCGGGGAAGGGTTAGGGCTAGGGTTCGGGCTAGGGTTAGGGTTCGGGACGGGGAGGGTTTAGGGTCCAGGTGAGGGTACGACAACCCTTTAGGGGGAGCGTACGTGTGAGGGTGCGGGTTAGTGTTAGCGTACGGGTTAGGATTAGGGGACGGGTGAGGATCAGGCATCGGGGAAGGGTTAGGGTTAGGGTTCGGGCTAGGGTTAGGGTTAGGGGACGGGGACGGTTTAGGGTCCAGGTGAGGGTACGACAACACTTTAGGGGGAGCGTACGTGTGAGGGCGCAGGTTAGTGTTAGCGTACGGGTTAGGATTAGGGGACGGGTGAGCGTCAGGCTTCGGAGAAGGGTTAGGGTTAGGGTTAGGGCTAGGGTTATGGTTAGGGGACGGGGACGGTTTAGGGTCCAGGTGAGGGTCCGACAACGCTTTAGGGGGAGCGTACGTGTGAGGGCGCGGGTTAGTGTTAGCGTACGGGTTAGGATTAGGGGATGGGTGAGGGTCAGGCTTCTGGGAAGGGTTAGGGTTAGGGTTCGGGCTAGGGTTAGGGTTAGGGGACGGGGACGGTTTAGGGTCCAAGTGAGGGTCCGACAACGCTTTAGGGGGAGCGTACGTGTGAGGGCGCAGGTTAGTGTTAGCGTACGGGTTAGGATTAGGGGACGGGTGAGGGTCAGGCTTCGGGGAAGGGTTAGGGGTAGGGTTCGGGCTAGGGTTAGGGTTCGGGACGGGGAGGGTTTAGGGTCCAGGTGAGGGTACGACAACCCTTTAGGGGGAGCGTACGTGTGAGGGTGCGGGTTAGTGTTAGCGTACTGGTTAGGATTAGGGGACGGGTGAGGATCAGGCTTCGGGGAAGGGTTAGGGTTAGGGTTCGGGCTAGGGTTAGGGTTAGGGGACGGGGACGGTTTAGTGTCCAGGTGAGGGTCCGACAACGCTTTAGGGGGAGCGTACGTGTGAGGGCGCGGGTTAGTGTTAGCGTACGGGTTAGGATTAGGGGATGGGTGAGGGTCAGGCTTCTGGGAAGGGTTAGGGTTAGGGTTCGGGCTAGGGTTAGGGTTAGGGGACGGGGACGGTTTAGGGTCCAAGTGAGGGTCCGACAACGCTTTAGGGGGAGCGTACGTGTGAGGGCACGGGTTAGTGTTAGCGTTCGGGTTAGGATTAGGGGACGGGTGAGGGTCAGGCTTCGGGGAAGGGTTAGGGTTAGGGTTCGGGCTAGGGTTAGTGTTCGGGACGGGGAGGGTTTAGGGTCCAGGTGAGGGTACGAGAAACCTTTAGGGGGAGCGTACGTGTGAGGGCGCGGGTTAGTGTTAGCGTACGGGTTAGGATTAGGGGACGGGTGAGGGTCAGGCTTCGGGGAAGGGTTACGGTTAGGGTTCGGGCTAGGGTTAGGTTTAGGTGACGGGGACGGTTTAGGGTCCAGGTGAGGGTACGACAACACTTTATGGGGAGAGTACGTGTGAGGGCGCGGGTTAGTGTTAGCGTACGGGTTAGGATTAGGGGACAGGTGAGGGTCAGGCTTCTGGGAAGGGTTAGGTTTAGGGTTCGGGCTAGGGTTAGGGTTAGGGGACGGTGACGGTTTAGGGTCCAGGTGAGGGTACGACAGCACTTTAGGGGGAGCGTACGTGTGAGGGCGCGGGTTAGTGTTAGCGTACGTGTTAGGATTAGGGGACGGGTGAGGGTCAGGCTTCAGGGAAGGGTTACGGTTAGGGTTCGGGCTAGGGTTAGGATTAGGGGACGGGGACGGTATAGGGTCCAGGTGAGGGTACGACAACACTTTAGGCGGAGCGTACGTGTGAGGGCGTGGGTTAGTGTTAGCGTACGGGTTAGGATTAGGGGACGGGTGAGGGTCAGGCTTCGGGGAAGTGTTACGGTTAGGGTTCGGGCTAGGGTTAGGGTTAGGGGACGGGGACGGTTTAGGGTCCAGGTGAGGGTCCGACAACGCTTTAGGGGGAGCGTACGTGTGAGGGCGCGGGTTAGTGTTAGCGTACGGGTTAGGATTAGGGGACGGGTGAGGGTCAGGCTTCGGGGAAGGGTTAGGGTTAGGGTTCGGGCTAGGGTTAGGGTTAGGGGACGGGGACGGTTTAGGGTCCAGGTGAGGGTACGACAACACTTTAGGGGGAGCGTACGTGTGAGGGCGCGGGTTAGTGTTAGCGTACGGGTTAGGATTAGGGGACGGGTGAGGGTCAGGCTTCTGGGAAGGGTTAGGGTTAGGGTTCGGGCTAGGGTTAGGGTTAGGGGACGGGGACGGTTTAGGGTCCAGGTGAGGGTATGACAACGCTTTAGGGTGAGCGTACGTGTGAGGGCGCGGGTTAGTGTTAGCGTACGGGTTAGGATTAGGGGACGGGTGAGGGTCAGGCTTCGGGGAAGGGTTAGGGTTAGGGTTCGGGCTAGGGTTAGGGTTAGGGGACGGGGACGGTTTAGGGTCCAGGTGAGGGTCCGACAACGCTTTATGGGGAGCGTACGTGTGATGGCGCGGGTTAGTGTTAGCGTACGGGTTAGGATTAGGGGATGGGTGAGGGTCAGGCTTCTGGGAATGGTTAGGGTTAGGGTTCGGGCTAGGGTTAGGGTTAGGGGACGGGGACGGTTTAGGGTCCAGGTGAGGGTCCGACAACGCTTTAGGGGAAGCGTACGTGTGAGGGCGCGGGTTAGTGTTAGCGTACGGGTTAGGATTAGGGGACGGGTGAGGGTCAGGCTTCGGGGAAGGGTTAGGGTTAGGGTTCGGGCTAGGGTTAGGGTTAGGGGACGGGGACGGTTTAGGGTCCAGGTGAGGGTACGACAACACTTTAGGGGGAGAGTACGTGTGAGGGCGTGGGTTAGTGTTAGCATACGGGTTAGGATTAGGGGACGGGTGAGGGTCAAGCTTCGGGGAAGGGTTACGGTTAGGGTTCGGGCTAGGGTTAGGGTTAGGGGACGGGGACGGTTTAGGGTCCATTTGAGGGTACGACAACGCTTTAGGGGGAGCGTACGTGTGAGGGCGCGGGTTAGTGTTAGCGTACCGGTTAGGATTAGGGGACTGGTGAGGGTCAGGCTTCGGGGAAGGGTTACGGTTAGGGTTCGGGCTAGGGTTAGGGTTAGGGAACGGGGACGGTTTAGGGTCCAGGTGAGGGTACGACAACACTTTAGGGGGAGCGTACGTGTGAGGGCGCGGGTTAGTGTTAGCGTACGTGTTAGGATTAGGGGATGGGTGAGGGTCAGGCTTCGGGGAAGGGTTACGGTTAGGGTTCGGGCTAGGGTTAGGGTTAGGGGACGGGGACGGTTTAGGGTCCAGGTGAGGGTACGACAACACTTTAGGGGGAGCGTACGTGTGAGGGCGCGGGTTAGTGTTAGCGTACTGGTTAGGATTAGGGGACGGGTGAGCGTCAGGCTTCGGGGAAGGGTTACGGTTAGGGTTCGGGCTAGGGTTAGGTTTAGGGGACGGGGACGGTTTAGGGTCCAGGTGAGGGTCCGACAACGCTTTAGGGGGAGCGTACGTGTGAGGGCGTGGGTTAGTGTTAGCGTACGGGTTAGGATTAGGGGACGGGTGAGGGTCAGGCTTCGGGGAAGGGTTACGGTTAGGGTTCGGGCTAGGGTTAGGGTTAGGGGACGGGGACGGTTTAGGGTCCAGGTGAGGGTCCGACAACGCTTTAGGGGGAGCGTACGTGTGAGGGCGCGGGTTAGTGTTAGCGTACGAGTTAGGATTAGGGGATGGGTGAGGGTCAGGCTTCGGGGAAGGGTTAGGGTTAGGGTTCGGGCTAGGGTTAGGGTTCGGGACGGGGAGGGTTTAGGGTCCAGGTGAGGGTACGACAACCCTTTAGGGGGAGCGTACGTGTGAGGGTGCGGGTTAGTGTTAGCGTACGGGTTAGGATTAGGGGACGGGTGAGGATCAGGCTTCGGGGAAGGGTTAGGGTTAGGGTTCGGGCTAGGGTTAGGGTTAGGGGACGGGGACGGTTTAGGGTCCAGGTGAGGGTACGACAACACTTTAGGGGGAGCGTACGGGTGAGGGCGCAGGTTAGTGTTAGCGTACGGGTTAGGATTAGGGGACGGGTGAGGGTCAGGCTTCGGGGAAGGGTTAGTGTTAGGGTTAGGGCTAGGGTTAGGGTTAGGGGACGGGGACGGTTTAGGGTCCAGGTGAGGGTCCGACAACGCTTTAGGGGGAGCGTACGTGTGAGGGCGCGGGTTAGTGTTAGCGTACGGGTTAGGATTAGGGGATGGGTGAGGGTCAGGCTTCTGGGAAGGGTTACGGTTAGGGTTCGGGCTAGGGTTAGGGTTAGGGGACGGGGACGGTTTAGGGTCCAAGTGAGGGTCCGACAACGCTTTAGGGGGAGCGTACGTGTGAGTGCGCAGGTTAGTGTTAGCGTACGGGTTAGGATTAGGGGACGGGTGTGGGTCAGGCTTCGGGGAAGGGTTAGGGGTAAGGTTCGGGCTAGGGTTAGGGTTCGGGACGGGGAGGGTTTAGGGTCCAGGTGAGGGTACGACAACCCTTTAGGGGGAGCGTACGTGTGAGGGTGCGGGTTAGTGTTAGCGTACTGGTTAGGATTAGGGGACGGGTGAGGATCAGGCTTCGGGGAAGGGTTAGGGTTAGGGTTCGGGCTAGGGTTAGGGTTAGGGGACGGGGACGGTTTAGGGTCCAGGTGAGGGTCCGACAACGCTTTAGGGGGAGCGTACGTGTGAGGGCGCGGGTTAGTGTTAGCGTACGGGTTAGGATTAGGGGATGGGTGAGGGTCAGGCTTCTGGGAAGGGTTAGGGTTAGGGTTCGGGCTAGGGTTAGGGTTAGGGGACGGGGACGGTTTAGGGTCCAAGTGAGGGTCCGACAACGCTTTAGGGGGAGCGTACGTCTGAGGGCGCGGGTTACTGTTAGCGTACGGGTTAGGATTAGGGGACTGGTGAGGGTCAGGCTTCGGGGAAGGGTTACGGTTAGGGTTCGGGCTAGGGTTAGGGTTAGGGGACGGGGACGGTTTAGGTTCCAGGTGAGGGTACGACAACACTTTAGGGGGAGCGTACGTGTGAGGGCGCGGGTTAGTGTTAGCGTACGTGTTAGGATTAGGGGACGGGTGAGGGTCAGGCTTCGGGGAAGGGTTACGGTTAGGGTTCGGGCTAGGGTTAGGATTAGGGGACGGGGACGGTATAGGGTCCAGGTGAGGGTACGACAACACTTTAGGCGGAGCGTACGTGTGAGGGCGTGGGTTAGTGTTAGCGTACGGTTTAGGATTAGGGGACGGGTGAGGGTCAGGCTTCGGGGAAGTGTTACGGTTAGGGTTCGGGCTAGGGTTAGGGTTAGGGGACGGGGACGGTTTAGGGTCCATTTGAGGGTACGACAACGCTTTAGGGGGAGCGTACGTGTGAGGGCGCGGGTTAGTGTTAGCGTACGGGTTAGGATTAGGGGACTGGTGAGGGTCAGGCTTCGGGGAAGGGTTACGGTTAGGGTTCGGGCTAGGGTTAGGGTTAGGGAACGGGGACGGTTTAGGGTCCAGGTGAGGGTACGACAACACTTTAGGGGGAGCGTACGTGTGAGGGCGCGGGTTAGTGTTAGCGTACGTGTTAGGATTAGGGGATGGGTGAGGGTCAGGCTTCGGGGAAGGGTTACGGTTAGGGTTCGGGCTAGGGTTAGGGTTAGGGGACGGGGACGGTTTAGGGTCCAGGTGAGGGTACGACAACACTTTAGGGGGAGCGTACGTGTGAGGGCGCGGGTTAGTGTTAGCGTACTGGTTAGGATTAGGGGACGGGTGAGCGTCAGGCTTCGGGGAAGGGTTACGGTTAGGGTTCGGGCTAGGGTTAGGTTTAGGGGACGGGGACGGTTTAGGGTCCAGGTGAGGGTCCGACAACGCTTTAAGGGGAGCGTACGTGTGAGGGCGTGGGTTAGTGTTAGCGTACGGGTTAGGATTAGGGGACGGGTGAGGGTCAGGCTTCGGGGAAGGGTTACGGTTAGGGTTCGGGCTAGGGTTAGGGTTAGGGGACGTGGACGGTTTAGGGTCCAGGTGAGGGTCCGACAACGCTTTAGGGGGAGCGTACGTGTGAGGGCGCGGGTTAGTGTTAGCGTACGGGTTAGGATTAGGGGATGGGTGAGGGTCAGGCTTCGGGGAAGGGTTAGGGTTAGGGTTCGGGCTAGGGTTAGGGTTAGGGGACGGGGACGGTTTAGGGTCCAGGTGAGGGTACGACAACACTTTAGGGGGAGCGTACGTGTGAGGGCGCGGGTTAGTGTTAGTGTACGGGTTAGGATTAGGGGACGGGTGAGGGTCAGGCTTCGGGGAAGGGTTAGGGTTAGGGTTCGGGCTAGGGTTAGGGTTCGGGACGGGGACGGTTTAGGGTCCAGGTGAGGGTACGACAACCCTTTAGGGGGAGCGTACGTGTCAGGGTGCGGGTTAGTGTTAGCGTACGGGTTAGGATTAGGGGACGGGTGAGGGTCAGGCTTCGGGGAAGGGTTAGGGTTAGGGTTCGGGCTAGGGTTAGGGTTAGGGGACGGGGACGGTTTAGGGTCCAGGTGAGTGTCCGACAACGCTTTAGGGGGAGCGTACGTGTGAGGGCGCGGGTTAGTGTTAGCGTACGGGTTAGGATTAGGGGATGGGTGAGGGTCAGGCTTCTGGGAAGGGTTAGGGTTAGGGTTCGGGCTAGGGTTAGGGTTAGGGGACGGGGACGGTTTAGGGTCCAAGTGAGGGTCCGACAACGCTTTAGGGGGAGCGTACGTGTGAGGGCGCGGGTCAGTGTTAGCGTACGGGTTAGGATTAGGGGACGGGTGAGGGTCAGGCTTCGGGGAAGTGTTACGGTTAGGGTTCGGGCTAGGGTTAGGGTTAGGGGACGGGGACGGTTTAGGGTCCAGGTGAGGGTCCGACAACGCTTTAGGGGGAGCGTACGTGTGAGGGCGCGGGTTAGTGTTAGCGTACGGGTTAGGATTAGGGGACGGGTGAGGGTCAGGCTTCGGGGAAGGGTTAGGGTTAGGGTTCGGGCTAGGGTTAGGGTTAGGGGACGGGGACGGTTTAGGGTCCAGGTGAGGGTCCGACAACGCTTTACGGGGAGCGTACGTGTGAGGGCGCGGGTTAGTGTTAGCGTACGGGTTACGATTAGGGGACGGGTGAGGGTCAGGCTTCGGGGAAGGGTTACGGTTAGGGTTCGGGCTAGGGTTAGGGTTGGGGGACGGGGACGGTCTAGGGTCCAGGTGAGGGTACGACAACACTTTAGGGGGAGAGTACGTGTGAGGGCGCGGGTTAGTGTTAGCATACGGGTTAGGATTAGGGGACGGGTGAGGGTCAGGCTTCGGGGAAGGGTTACGGTTAGGGTTCGGGCTAGTGTTAGGGTTAGGGGACGGGGACGGTTTAGGGTACATTTGAGGGTACGACAACGCTTTAGGGGGAGCGTACGTGTGAGGGCGCGGGTTAGTGTTAGCGTACGCGTTAGGATTAGGGGACTGGTGAAGGTCAGGCTTCGGGGAAGGGTTACGGTTAGGGTTCGGGCTAGGGTTAGGGTTAGGGGACGGGGACGGTTTAGGGTCCAGGTGAGGGTACGACAACACTTTAGGGGGAGCGTACGTGTGAGGGCGCGGGTTAGTGTTAGCGTACGTGTTAGGATTAGGGGACGGGTGAGGGTCAGGCTTCGGGGAAGGGTTACGGTTAGGGTTCGGGCTAGGGTTAGGGTTAGGGGACGGGGACGGTTTAGGGTCCAGGTGAGGGTCCGACAACGCTTTATGGGGAGCGTACGTGTGATGGCGCGGGTTAGTGTTAGCGTACGGGTTAGGATTAGAGGATGGGTGAGGGTCAGGCTTCTGGGAATGGTTAGGGTTAGGGTTCGGGCTAGGGTTAGGGTTAGGGGACGGGGACGGTTTAGGGTCCAGGTGAGGGTCCGACAACGCTTTAGGGGGAGCGTACGTGTGAGGGCGCGGGTTAGTGTTAGCGTACGGGTTAGGATTAGGGGACGGGTGAGGGTCAGGCTTCGGGGAAGGGTTACGGTTAGGGTTCGGGCTAGGGTTAGGGTTAGGGGACGGGGACGGTTTAGGGTCCAGGTGAGGGTACGACAACACTTTACGGGGAGAGTACGTGTGAGGGCGCGGGTTAGTGTTAGCATACGGGTTAGGATTAGGGGACGGGTGAGGGTCAAGCTTCGGGGAAGGGTTACGGTTAGGGTTCGGGCTAGGGTTAGGGTTAGGGGACGGGGACGGTTTAGGGTCCATTTGAGGGTACGACAACGCTTTAGGGGGAGCGTACGTGTGAGGGCGCGGGTTAGTGTTAGCGTACGGGTTAGGATTAGGGGACTGGTGAGGGTCAGGCTTCGGGGAAGGGTTACGGTTAGGGTTCGGGCTAGGGTTAGGGTTAGGGAACGGGGACGGTTTAGGGTCCAGGTGAGGGTACGACAACACTTTAGGGGGAGCGTACGTGTGAGGGCGCGGGTTAGTGTTAGCGTACGTGTTAGGATTAGGGGATGGGTGAGGGTCAGGCTTCGGGGAAGGGTTACGGTTAGGGTTCGGGCTAGGGTTAGGGTTAGGGGACGGGGACGGTTTAGGGTCCAGGTGAGGGTACGACAACACTTTAGGGGGAGCGTACGTGTGAGGGCGCGGGTTAGTGTTAGCGTACTGGTTAGGATTAGGGGACGGGTGAGCGTCAGGCTTCGGGGAAGGGTTACGGTTAGGGTTCGGGCTAGGGTTAGGTTTAGGGGACGGGGACGGTTTAGGGTCCAGGTGAGGGTCCGACAACGCTTTAAGGGGAGCGTACGTGTGAGGGCGTGGGTTAGTGTTAGCGTACGGGTTAGGATTAGGGGACGGGTGAGGGTCAGGCTTCGGGGAAGGGTTAGGGTTAGGGTTCGGGCTAGAGTTAGGGTTCGGGACGGGGAGGGTTTAGGGTCCAGGTGAGGGTACGACAACCCTTTAGGGGGAGCGTATGTGTGAGGGCGCGGGTTAGTGTTAGCGTACGGGTTAGGATTAGGGGACGGGTGAGGGTCACGCTTCGGGGAAGGGTTAGGGTTAGGGTTCGGGCTAGGGTTAGGGTTAGGGGACGGGGACGGTTTAGGGTCAAGGTGAGGGTCCGACAACGCTTTAGGGGGAGCGTACGTGTGAGGGCGCGGGTCAGTGTTAGCGTACGGGTTAGGATTAGTGGACGGGTGAGGGTCAGGCTTCGGGGAAGGGTTACGGTTAGGGTTCGGGCTAGGGTTAGGGTTAGGGGACGGGGACGGTTTAGGGTCCAGGTGAGGGTACGACAACACTTTAGGGGGAGAGTACGTGTTAGGGCGCGGGTTAGTGTTAGCGTACGGGTTAGGATTAGGGGACAGGTGAGGGTCAGGCTTCGGGGAAGGGTTACGGTTAGGGTTCGGGCTAGGGTTAGGGTTAGGGGACGGGGACGGTTTAGGGTCCATTTGAGGGTACGACAACGCTTTAGGGGGAGCGTACGTGTGAGGGCGCGGGTTCGTGTTAGCGTACGGGTTAGGATTAGGGGACTGGTGAGGGTCAGGCTTCGGGGAAGTGTTACGGTTAGGGTTCGGGCAAGGGTTAGGGTTAGGGGACGGGGACGGTTTAGGGTCCAGGTGAGGGTACGACAACACTTTAGGGGGAGCGTACGTGTGAGGGCGCGGGTTAGAGTTAGCGTACGTGTTAGGATTAGGGGACGGGTGAGGGTCAGGCTTCGGGGAAGGGTTACGGTTAGGGTTCGGGCTAGGGTTAGGATTAGGGGACGGGGACGGTATTGGGTCCAGGTGAGGGTACGACAACACTTTAGGCGGAGCGTACGTGTGAGGGCGTGGGTTAGTGTTAGCGTACGGGTTAGGATTAGGGGACGGGTGAGGGTCAGGCTTCGGGGAAGTGTTACGGTTAGGGTTCGGGCTAGGGTTAGGGTTAGGGGACGGGGACGGTTTAGGGTCCAGGTGAGGGTCCGACAACGCTTTAGGGGGAGCGTACGTGTGAGGGCGCGGGTTAGTGTTAGCGTACGGGTTAGGATTAGGGGACGGGTGAGGGTCAGGCTTCGGGGAAGGGTTAGGGTTAGGGTTCGGGCTAGGGTTAGGGTTAGGGGACGGGGACGGTTTAGGGTCCAGGTGAGTGTCCGACAACGCTTTACGGGGAGCGTACGTGTGAGGGCGCGGGTTAGTGTTAGCGTACGGGTTACGATTAGGGGACGGGTGAGGGTCAGGCTTCGGGGAAGGGTTACGGTTAGGGTTCGGGCTAGGGTTAGGGTTAGGGGACGGGAACGGTTTAGGGTCCAGGTGAGGGTACGACAACACTTTAGGGGGAGAGTACGTGTGAGGGCGCGGGTTAGTGTTAGCATACGGGTTAGGATTAGGGGACGGGTGAGGGTCAGGCTTCGGGGAAGGGTTACGGTTAGGGTTCGGGCTAGTGTTAGGGTTAGGGGACGGGGACGGTTTAGGGTACATTTGAGGGTACGACAACGCTTTAGGGGGAGCGTACGTGTGAGGGCGCGGGTTAGTGTTAGCGTACGCGTTAGGATTAGGGGACTGGTGAAGGTCAGGCTTCGGGGAAGGGTTACGGTTAGGGTTCGGGCTAGGGTTAGGGTTAGGGGACGGGGACGGTTTAGGGTCCAGGTGAGGGTACGACAACACTTTAGGGGGAGCGTACGTGTGAGGGCGCGGGTTAGTGTTAGCGTACGTGTTAGGATTAGGGGACGGGTGAGGGTCAGGCTTCGGGGAAGGGTTACGGTTAGGGTTCGGGCTAGGGTTAGGGTTATGGGACGGGGACGGTTTAGGGTCCAGGTGAGGGTACGACAACACTTTAGGGGGAGCGTACGTGTGAGGGCGCGGGTTAGTGTTAGCGTACGGGTTAGGATTAGGGGACGGGTGAGCGTCAGGCTTCGGGGAAGGGTTACGGTTAGGGTTCGGGCTAGGGTTAGGTTTAGGGGACGGGGACGGTTAGGGTCCAGGTGAGGGTCCGACAACGCTTTAGGGGGAGCGTACGTGTGAGGGCGCGGGTTAGTGTTAGCGTACGGGTTAGGATTAGGGGATGGGTGAGGGTCAGGCTTCGGGGAAGGGTTAGGGTTAGGGTTCGGGCTAGGGTTAGGGTTAGGGGACGGGGACGGTTTAGGGTCCAGGTGAGGGTACGACAACACTTTAGGGGGAGCGTACGTGTGAGGGCGCGGGTTAGTGTTAGCGTACGGGTTAGGATTAGGGGACGGGTGAGGGTCAGGCTTCTGGGAAGGGTTAGGGTTAGGGTTCGGGCTAGGGTTAGGGTTAGGGGACGGGGACGGTTTAGGGTCCAGGTGAGGGTACGACAACGCTTTAGGGTGAGCGTACGTGTGAGGGCGCGGGTTAGTGTTAGCGTACGGGTTAGGATTAGGGGACGGGTGAGGGTCAGGCTTCGGGGAAGGGTTAGGGTTAGGGTTCGGGCTAGGGTTAGGGTTAGGGGATGGGGACGGTTTAGGGTCCAGGTGAGGGTCCGACAACGCTTTAGGGGGAGCGTACGTGTGAGGGCGCGGGTTAGTGTTAGCGTACGGGTTAGGATTAGGGGACGGGTGAGGGTCAGGCTTCGAGGAAGGGTTAGGGTTAGGGTTCGGGCTAGGGTTAGGGTTCGGGACGGGAAGGGTTTAGGGTCCAGGTGAGGGTACGATAACCCTTTAGGGGGAGCGTACGTGTGAGGGTGCGGGTTAGTGTTAGCGTACGGGTTAGGATTAGGGGACGGGTGAGGATCAGGCTTCGGGGAAGGGTTAGGGTTAGGGTTCGGGCTAGGGTTAGGGTTAGGGGACGGGGACGGTTTAGGGTCCAGGTGAGGGTACGACAACACTTTAGGGGGAGCGTACATGTGAGGGCGCGGGTTAGTGTTAGCGTACGAGTTAGGATTAGGGGACGGGTGAGGGTCAGGCTTCGGGGAAGGGTTACGGTTAGGGTTCGGGCTAGGGTTAGGGTTAGGGGACGGGGACGGTTTAGGTTCCAGGTGAAGGTCCGACAACGCTTTAGGGGGAGCGTACGTGTGAGGGCGCGGGTTAGTGTTAGCGTACGGGTTAGGATTAGGGGACGGGTGAGGGTCAGGCTTCGGGGAAGGGTTAGGGTTAGGGTTCGGGCTAGGGTTAGGGTTAGGGGACGGGGACGGTTTAGGGTCCAGGTGAGGGTACGACAACGCTTTAGGGGGAGTGTACGTGTGAGGGCGTGGGTTAGTGTTAGCGTACGGGTTAGGATTAGGGGACGGGTGAGTGTCAGGCTTCTGGGAAGGGTTACGGTTAGGGTTCGGGCTAGGGTTAGGGTTAGGGGACGGGGACGGTTTAGGGTCCAGGTGAGGGTACGACAACGCTTTAGGGTGAGCGTACGTGTGACGGCGCGGGTTAGTGTTAGCGTACGGGTTAGGATTAGGGGACGGGTGAGGGTCAGGCTTCGGGGAAGGGTTAGGGTTAGGGTTCGGGCTAGGGTTAGGGTTAGGGGACGGGGACGGTTTAGGGTCCAGGTGAGGGTCCGACAACGCTTTAGGGGGAGCGTACGTGTGAGGGCGCGGGTTAGTGTTAGCGTACGGGTTAGGATTAGGGGATGGGTGAGGGTTTGGCTTCTGGGAAGGGTTAGGGTTAGGGTTCGCGCTAGGGTTAGGGTTAGGGGACGGGGACGGTTTAGGGTCCAGGTGAGGGTCCGACAACACTTTAGGGGGAGCGTATGTGTGAGGGCGCGGGTTAGTGTTAGCGTACGAGTTAGGATTAGGGGACGGGTGAGAGTCAGGCTTCGGGGAAGGGTTACGGTTAGGGTTCGGGCTAGGGTTAGGGTTAGGGGACGGGGACGGTTTAGGGTCCAGGTGAGGGTACGACAACAATTTAGGGGGAGAGTACGTGTGAGGGCGCGGGTTAGTGTTAGCGTACGGGTTAGGATTAGGGGACAGGTGAGGGTCAGGCTTCGGGGAAGTGTTACGGTTTGGGTTCGGGCTAGGGTTAGGGTTAGGGGACGGGGACGGTTTAGGGTCCATTTGAGGGTACGACAACGCTTTAGGGGGAGCGTACGTGTGAGGGCGCGGGTTAGTGTTAGCGTACGGGTTAGGATTAGGGGACTGGTGAGGGTCAGGCTTCGGGGAAGGGTTACGGTTAGGGTTCGGGCTAGGGTTAGGATTAGGGGACGGGGACGGTTTAGGGTCCAGGTGAGGGTACGACAACACTTTAGGGGGAGCGTACGTGTGAGGGCGCAGGTTAGTGTTAGCGTTCGTGTTAGGATTAGGGGACGGGTGAGGGTCAGGCTTCGGGGAAGGGTTACGGTTAGGGTTCGGGCTAGGGTTAGGGTTAGGGGACGGGGACGGTTTAGGGTCCAGGTGAGGGTACGACAACACTTTAGGCGGAGCGTACGTGTGAGGGCGTGGGTTAGTGTTAGCGTACGGGTTAGGATTAGGGGACGGGTGAGGGTCAGGCTTCGGGGAAGGGTTACGGTTAGGGTTCGGGCTAGGGTTAGGGTTAGGGGACGGGGACGGTTTAGGGTCCAGGTGAGGGTCCGACAACGCTTTAGGGGGAGCGTACGTGTGAGGGCGCGGGTTAGTGTTAGCGTACGGGTTAGGATTAGGGGACGGGTGAGGGTCAGGCTTCGGGGAAGGGTTAGGGTTAGGGTTCGGGCTCGGGTTAGGGTTAGGGGACGGGGACGGTTTAGGGTCCAGGTGAGGGTACGACAACACTTTAGGGGGAGCGTACGTGTGAGGGCGCGGGTTAGTGTTAGCGTACGGGTTAGGATTAGGGGATGGGTGAGGGTCAGGCTTCTGGGAAGGGTTAGGGTTAGGGTTCGGGCTAGGGTTAGGGGACGGGGACGGTTTAGGGTCCAGGTGAGGGTCCGACAATGCTTTAGGGGGAGCGTACGTGTGAGGGCGCGGGTTAGTGTTAGCGTACGGGTTAGGATTAGGGGACGGGTGAGGGTCAGGCTTCGGGGAAGGGTTAGGGTTAGGGTTTGGGCTAGGGTTAGGGTTCGGGACGGGGAGGGTTTCGGCTCCAGGTGAGGGTACGACAACCCTTTAGGGGGAGCGTACGTGTGAGGGTGCGGGTTAGTGTTAGCGTACGGGTTAGGATTAGGGGACGGGTGAGGATCAGGCTTCGGGGAAGGGTTAGGGTTAGGGTTCGGGCTAGGTTTAGGGTTAGGGGACGGGGACGGTTTAGGGTCCAGGTAAGGGTACGACAACACTTTAGGGGGAGCGTACGTGTGAGGGTGCGGGTTAGTTTTAGCGTACGGGTTAGGATTAGGGGACGGGTGAGGGTCAGGCTTCGGGGAAGGGTTAGGGTTAGGGTTCGGCCTAGGGTTAGGGTTAGGGGACGGGGACGGTTTAGGGTCCAGGTGAGGGTCCGACAACGCTTTAGGGGGAGCGTACGTGTGAGGGCGCGGGTTAGTGTTAGCGTACGGGTTAGGATTAGGGGATGGGTGAGGGTCAGGCTTCTGGGAAGGGTTAGGGTTAGGGTTCGGGCTAGGGTTAGGGTTAGGGGATGGGGACGGTTTAGCGTCCAAGTGAGGGTCCGACAACGCTTTAGGGGGAGCGTACGTGTGAGGGCGCAGGTTAGTGTTAGCGTACGGGTTAGGATTAGTTGACGGGTGAGGGTCAGGCTTCGGGGAAGGGTTAGGGGTAGGGTTCGGGCTAGGGTTAGGGTTCGGGACGGGGAGGGTTTAGGGTCCAGGTGAGGGTACGACAACCCTTTAGGGGGAGCGTACGTGTGAGGGTGCGGGTTAGTGTTAGCGTACTGGTTAGGATTAGGGGACGGGTGAGGATCAGGCTTCGGGGAAGGGTTACGGTTAGGGTTCGGGCTAGGGTTAGGTTTAGGGGACGGGGACGGTTTAGGGTCCAGGTGAGGGTACGACAACGCTTTAGGGGGAGCGTACGTGTGAGGGCGCGGGTTAGTGTTAGCGTACGGGTTAGGATTAGGGGACGGGTGAGCGTCAGGCTTCGGGGAAGGGTTACGGTTAGGGTTCGGGCTAGGGTTAGGTTTAGGGGACGGGGACGGTTTAGGGTCCAGGTGAGGGTCCGACAACGCTTTAGGGGGAGCGTACGTGTGAGGGCGCGGGTTAGTGTTAGCGTACGGGTTAGGATTAGGGGATGGGTGAGGGTCAGGCTTCGGGGAAGGGTTAGGGTTAGGGTTCGGGCTAGGGTTAGGGTTAGGGGACGGGGACGGTTTAGGGTCCAGGTGAGGGTACGACAACGCTTTAGGGGGAGCGTACGTGTGAGGGCGCGGGTTAGTGTTAGCGTACGGGTTAGGATTAGGGAACGGGTGAGGGTCAGGCTTCTGGGAAGGGTTAGGGTTAGGGTTCGGGCTAGGGTTAGGGTTAGGGGACGGGGACGGTTTAGGGTCCAGGTGAGGGTACGACAACGCTTTAGGGTGAGCGTACGTGTGAGGGCGCGGGTTAGTGTTAGCGTACGGATTAGGATTAGGGGACGGGTGAGGGTCAGGCTTCGGGGAAGGGTTAGGGTTAGGGTTCGGGCTAGGGTTAGGGTTAGGGGACGGGGACGGTTTAGGGTCCAGGTGAGGGTCCGACAACGCTTTAGGGGGAGCGTACGTGTGAGGGCGCGGGTTAGTGTTAGCGTACGGGTTAGGATTAGGGGATGGGTGAGGGTCAGGCTTCTGGGAAGGGTTAGGGTTAGGGTTCGGGCTAGGGTTAGGGTTAGGGGACGGGGACGGTTTAGGGTCCAGGTGAGGGTCCGACAACGCTTTAGGGGGAGTGTACGTGTGAGGGCGCGGGTTAGTGTTAGCGTACGGGTTAGGATTAGGGGACGGGTGAGGGTCAGGCTTCGGGGAAGAGTTAGGGCTAGGGTTCGGGCTAGGGTTAGGGTTCGGGACGGGGAGGGTTTAGGGTCCAGGTGAGGGTACGACAACCCTTTAGGGGGAGCGTACGTGTGAGGGTGCGGGTTAGTGTTAGCGTACGGGTTAGGATTAGGGGACGGGTGAGGATCAGGCTTCGGGGAAGGGTTAGGGTTAGGGTTCGGGCTAGGGTTAGGGTTAGGGGACGGGGACGGTTTAGGGTCCAGGTGAGGGTACGACAACACTTTAGGGGGAGCGTACGTGTGAGGGCGCAGGTTAGTGTTAGCGTACGGGTTAGGATTAGGGGACGGGTGAGGGTCAGGCTTCGGGGAAGGGTTAGGGTTAGGGTTCGGGCTAGGGTTAGGGTTAGGGGACGGGGACGCTTTAGGGTCCAGGTGAGGGTCCGACAACGCTTTAGGGGGAGCGTACGTGTGAGGGCGCGGGTTAGTGTTAGCGTACGGGTTAGGATTAGGGGATGGTTGAGGGTCAGGCTTCTGGGAAGGGTTAGGGTTAGGGTTCGGGCTAGGGTTAGGGTTAGGGGACGGGGACGGTTTAGGGTCCAAGTGAGGGTCCGACAACGCTTTAGGGGGAG
Organism: Globicephala melas; assembly: GCF_963455315.2. Lineage (NCBI taxonomy): Eukaryota > Metazoa > Chordata > Mammalia > Artiodactyla > Delphinidae > Globicephala > Globicephala melas. The sequence continues at coordinate 52,823,301 of NC_083326.1, forward strand.
CGTACGTATGAGGGCGCAGGTTAGTGTTAGCGTACGGGTTAGGATTAGGGGACGGGTGAGGGTCAGGCTTCGGGGAAGTGTTAGGGGTAGGGTTCGGGCTAGGGTTAGGGTTCGGGACGGGGAGGGTTTAGGGTCCAGGTGAGGGTACGACAACCCTTTAGGGGGAGCGTACGTGTGAGGGTGCGGGTTAGTGTTAGCGTACTGGTTAGGATTAGGGGACGGGTGAGGATCAGGCTTCGGGGAAGGGTTAGGGTTAGGGTTCGGGCTAGGGTTAGGGTTAGGGGACGGGGACGGTTTAGGGTCCAGGTGAGGGTCCGACAACGCTTTAGGGGGAGCGTACGTGTGAGGGCGCGGGTTAGTGTTAGCGTACGGGTTAGGATTAGGGGATGGGTGAGGGTCAGGCTTCTGGGAAGGGTTAGGGTTAGGGTTCGGGCTAGGGTTAGGGTTAGGGGACGGGGACGGTTTAGGGTCCAAGTGAGGGTCCGACAACGCTTTAGGGGGAGCGTACGTGTGAGGGCGCAGGTTAGTGTTAGCGTACGGGTTAGGATTAGGGGACGGGTGAGGGTCAGGCTTCGGGGAAGGGTTAGGGGTAGGGTTCGGGCTAGGGTTAGGGTTCGGGACGGGGAGGGTTTAGGGTCCAGGTGAGGGTACGACAAACCTTTAGGGGGAGCGTACGTGTGAGGGCGCGGGTTAGTGTTAGCGTACAGGTTAGGATTATGGGACGGGTGAGGGTCACGCTTCGGGGAAGGGTAAGGGTTAGGGTTCGGGCTAGGGTTAGGGTTCGGGACAGGGAGGGTTTAGGGTCCAGGTGAGGGTACGACAACCCTTTAGGGGGAGCGTACGTGTGAGGGTGCGGGTTAGTGTTAGCGTACTGGTTAGGATTAGGGGACGGGTGAGGATCAGGCTTCGGGGAAGGGTTAGGGTTAGGGTTCGGGCTAGGGTTAGGGTTAGGGGACGGGGACGGTTTAGGGTCCAGGTGAGGGTCCGACAACACTTTAGGGGGAGCGTACGTGTGAGGGCGCGGGTTAGTGTTAGCGTACGGGTTAGGATTAGGGGATGGGTGAGGGTCAGGCTTCTGGGAAGGGTTAGGGTTAGGGTTCGGGCTAGGGTTAGGGTTAGGGGACGGGGACGGTTTAGGGTCCAAGTGAGGGTCCGACAACGCTTTAGGGGGAGTGTACGTGTGAGGGCACGGGTTAGTGTTAGCGTACGGGTTAGGATTAGGGGACGGGTGAGGGTCAGGCTTCGGGGAAGGGTTAGGGTTAGGGTTCGGGCTAGGGTTAGGGTTCGGGACGGGGAGGGTTTAGGGTCCAGGTGAGGGTACGACAAACCTTTAGGGGGAGCGTACGTGTGAGGGCGCGGGTTAGTGTTAGCGTACGTGTTAGGATTAGGGGACGGGTGAGGGTCAGGCTTCGGGGAATGGTTACGGTTAGGGTTCGGGCTAGGGTTAGGGTTAGGGGACGGGGACGGTTTAGGGTCCAGGTGAGGGTCTGACAACGCTTTAGGGGGAGCGTACGTGTGAGGGCGCGGGTTAGTGTTAGCGTACGGGTTAGGATTAGGGGACGGGTGAGGGTCAGGCTTCGGGGAAGGGTTAGGGTTAGGGTTCGGGCTAGGGTTAGGGTTAGGGGACGGGGACGGTTTAGGGTCCAGGTGAGGGTGCGACAACACTTTAGGGGGAGCGTACGTGTGAGGGCGCGGGTTAGTGTTAGCGTACGGGTTAGGATTAGGGGACGGGTGAGGGTCAGGCTTCTGGGAAGGGTTAGGGTTAGGGTTCGGGCTAGGGTTAGGGTTAGGGGACGGGGACGGTTTAGGGTCCAGGTGAGGGTACGACAACGCTTTCGGGTGAGCGTACGTGTGAGGGCGCGGGTTAGTGTTAGCGTACGGGTTAGGATTAGGGGACGGGTGAGGGTCAGGCTTCGGGGAAGGGTTAGGGTTAGGGTTCGGGCTAGGGTTACGGTTAGGGGACGGGGACGGTTTAGGGTCCAGGTGAGGGTCCGACAACGCTTTATGGGGAGCGTACGTGTGAGGGCGCGGGTTAGTGTTAGCGTACGGGTTAGGATTAGGGGATGGGTAAGGGTCAGGCTTTTGGGAATGGTTAGGGTTAGGGTTCGGGCTAGGGTTAGTGTTAGGGGACGGGGACGGTTTAGGGTCCAGGTGAGGGTCCGACAACGCTTTAGGGGGAGCGTACGTGTGAGGGCACGGGTTAGTGTTAGCATACGGGTTAGGATTAGGGGACGGGTGAGGGTCAGGCTTCGGGGAAGGGTTACGGTTAGGGTTCGGGCTAGGGTTAGGGTTAGGGGACGGGGACGGTTTAGGGTCCAGGTGAGGGTACGACAACACTTTAGGGGGAGCGTACGTGTGAGGGCGCGGGTTAGTGTTAGCATACGGGTTAGGATTAGGGGACGGGTGAGGGTCAGTCTTTGGGGAAGGGTTAGGGTTAGGGTTCGGGCTAGGGTTAGGGTTCGGGACGGGGAGGGTTTAGGGTCCAGGTGAGGGTACGACAACCCTTTAGGGGGAGCGTACGTGTGAGGGTGCGGATTAGTGTTAGCGTACGGGTTAGGATTAGGGGACGGGTGAGGATCAGGCTTCGGGGAAGGGTTAAGGTTAGGGTTCGGGCTAGGGTTAGGGTTAGGGGACGGGGACGATTTAGGCTCCAGGTGAGTGTACGACAACACTTTAGGGGGAGCGTACGTGTGAGGGCGCAGGTTAGTGTTAGCGTACGGGTTAGGATTAGGGGACGGGTGAGGGTCAGGCTTCGGGGAAGGGTTAGGGTTAGGGTTCGGGCTAGGGTTAGGGTTAGGGGATGGGGACGGTTTAGGGTCCAGGTGAGGGTCCGACAACGCTTTAGGGGGAGCGTACGTGTGAGGGCGCGGGTTAGTGTTAGCGTACGGGATAGGATTAGGGGATGGGTGAGGGTCAGGCTTCTGGGAAGGGTTAGGGTTAGGGTTCGGGCTAGGGTTAGGGTTAGGGGATGGGGACGGTTTAGGGTCCAGGTGAGGGTACGACAACACTTTAGGGGGAGCGTATGTGTGAGGGCGCGGGTTAGTGTTAGCGTACGGGTTAGGATTAGGGGACGGGTGAGGGTCAGGCTTCGGGGAAGGGTTACGGTTACGGTTCGGGCTAGGGTTAGGGTTAGGGGACAGGGACGGTTTAGGGTCCAGGTGAGGGTACGACAACACTTTAGGGGGAGCGTATGTGTGAGTGCGCGGGTTAGTGTTAGCGTACGGGTTAGGATTAGGGGACGGGTGAGGGTCAGGCTTCGGGGAAGGGTAAGGGTTAGGGTTCGGGCTAGGGTTAGGGTTCGGGACAGGGAGGGTTTAGGGTCCAGGTGAGGGTACGACAACCCTTTAGGGGGAGCGTACGTGTGAGGGTGCGGGTTAGTGTTAGCGTACTGGTTAGGATTAGGGGACGGGTGAGGATCAGGCTTCGGGGAAGGGTTAGGGTTAGGGTTCGGGCTAGGGTTAGGGTTAGGGGACGGGGACGGTTTAGGGTCCAGGTGAGGGTCCGACAACACTTTAGGGGGAGCGTACGTGTGAGGGCGCGGGTTAGTGTTAGCGTACGGGTTAGGATTAGGGGATGGGTGAGGGTCAGGCTTCTGGGAAGGGTTAGGGTTAGGGTTCGGGCTAGGGTTAGGGTTAGGGGACGGGGACGGTTTAGGGTCCAAGTGAGGGTCCGACAACGCTTTAGGGGGAGTGTACGTGTGAGGGCACGGGTTAGTGTTAGCGTACGGGTTAGGATTAGGGGACGGGTGAGGGTCAGGCTTCGGGGAAGGGTTAGGGTTAGGGTTCGGGCTAGGGTTAGGGTTCGGGACGGGGAGGGTTTAGGGTCCAGGTGAGGGTACGACAAACCTTTAGGGGGAGCGTACGTGTGAGGGTGCGGGTTAGTGTTAGCGTACGTGTTAGGATTAGGGGACGGGTGAGGGTCAGGCTTCGGGGAACGGTTACGGTTAGGGTTCGGGCTAGGGTTAGGGTTAGGGGACGGGGACGGTTTAGGGTCCAGGTGAGGGTCTGACAACGCTTTAGGGGGAGCGTACGTGTGAGGGCGCGGGTTAGTGTTAGCGTACGGGTTAGGATTAGGGGACGGGTGAGGGTCAGGCTTCGGGGAAGGGTTAGGGTTAGGGTTCGGGCTAGGGTTAGGATTAGGGGACGGGGACGGTTTAGGGTCCAGGTGAGGGTGCGACAACACTTTAGGGGGAGCGTACGTGTGAGGGCGCGGGTTAGTGTTAGCGTACGGGTTAGGATTAGGGGACGGGTGAGGGTCAGGCTTCTGGGAAGGGTTAGGGTTAGGGTTCGGGCTAGGGTTAGGGTTAGGGGACGGGGACGGTTTAGGGTCCAGGTGAGGGTACGACAACGCTTTAGGGTGAGCGTACGTGTGAGGGCGCGAGTTAGTGTTAGCGTACGGGTTAGGATTAGGGGACGGGTGAGGGTCAGGCTTCGGGGAAGGGTTAGGGTTAGGGTTCGGGCTAGGGTTACGGTTAGGGGACGGGGACGGTTTAGGGTCCAGGTGAGGGTCCGACAACGCTTTATGGGGAGCGTACGTGTGAGGGCGCGGGTTAGTGTTAGCGTACGGGTTAGGATTAGGGGATGGGTAAGGGTCAGGCTTTTGGGAATGGTTAGGGTTAGGGTTCGGGCTAGGGTTAGGGTTAGGGGACGGGGACGGTTTAGGGTCCAGGTGAGGGTCCGACAACGCTTTAGGGGGAGCGTACGTGTGAGGGCACGGGTTAGTGTTAGCATACGGGTTAGGATTAGGGGACGGGTGAGGGTCAGGCTTCGGGGAAGGGTTACGGTTAGGGTTCGGGCTAGGGTTAGGGTTAGGGGACGGGGACGGTTTAGGGTCCAGGTGAGGGTACGACAACACTTTAGGGGGAGCGTACGTGTGAGGGCGCGGGTTAGTGTTAGCATACGGGTTAGGATTAGGGGACGGGTGAGGGTCAGTCTTTGGGGAAGGGTTAGGGTTAGGGTTCGGGCTAGGGTTAGGGTTCGGGACGGGGAGGGTTTAGGGTCCAGGTGAGGGTACGACAACCCTTTAGGGGGAGCGTACGTGTGAGGGTGCGGATTAGTGTTAGCGTACGGGTTAGGATTAGGGGACGGGTGAGGATCAGGCTTCGGGGAAGGGTTAGGGTTAGGGTTCGGGCTAGGGTTAGGGTTAGGGGACGGGGACGATTTAGGCTCCAGGTGAGTGTACGACAACACTTTAGGGGGAGCGTACGTGTGAGGGCGCAGGTTAGTGTTAGCGTACGGGTTAGGATTAGGGGACGGGTGAGGGTCAGGCTTCGGGGAAGGGTTAGGGTTAGGGTTCGGGCTAGGGTTAGGGTTAGGGGATGGGGACGGTTTAGGGTCCAGGTGAGGGTCCGACAACGCTTTAGGGGGAGCGTACGTGTGAGGGCGCGGGTTAGTGTTAGCGTACGGGATAGGATTAGGGGATGGGTGAGGGTCAGGCTTCTGGGAAGGGTTAGGGTTAGGGTTCGGGCTAGGGTTAGGGTTAGGGGATGGGGACGGTTTAGGGTCCAGGTGAGGGTACGACAACACTTTAGGGGGAGCGTATGTGTGAGGGCGCGGGTTAGTGTTAGCGTACGGGTTAGGATTACGGGACGGGTGAGGGTCAGGCTTCGGGGAAGGGTTACGGTTACGGTTCGGGCTAGGGTTAGGGTTAGGGGACAGGGACGGTTTAGGGTCCAGGTGAGGGTACGACAACACTTTAGGGGGAGCGTATGTGTGAGTGCGCGGGTTAGTGTTAGCGTACGGGTTAGGATTAGGGGACGGGTGAGGGTCAGGCTTCGGGGAAGGGTTACGGTTAGGGTTCGGGCTAGGGTTAGGGTTAGGGGACGGGGACGGTTTAGGGTCCATTTGAGGGTACGACAACGCTTTAGGGAGAGCGTACGTGTGAGGGCGCGGGTTAGTGTTAGCGTACGGGTTAGGATTAGGGGACGGGTGAGGGTCAGGCTTCGGGGAAGGGTTACGGTTAGGGTTCGGGCTAGGGTTAGGGTTAGGGGACGGGGACGGTTTAGGGTCCAGGTGAGGGTACGACAACACTTTAGGGGGAGCGTACGTGTGAGGGCGCGGGTTAGTATTAGCGTACGGGTTAGGATTAGGGGACGGTGAGGGTCAGGCTTCGGGGAAGGGTTACGGTTAGGGTTCGGGCTAGGGTTAGGGTTAGGGGACGGGGACGGTTTAGGGTCCAGGTGAGGGTACGACAACACTTTAGGGGGAGCGTACGTGTGAGGGCGCGGGTTAGTGTTAGCGTACGGGTTAGGATTAGGGGACGGGTGAGGGTCAGGCTTCGGCGAAGGGTTACGGTTAGGGTTCGGGCTAGGGTTAGGGTTAGGGGACGGGGACGGTTTAGGGTCCAGGTGAGGGTACGACAACACTTTAGGGGGAGAGTACTTGTGAGGGCGCGGGTTAGTGTTAGCGTACGGGGTAGGATTAGGGGACGGGTGAGGGTCAGGCTTCGGGGAAGGGTTAGGGTTAGGGTTCGGGCTAGGGTTAGGGTTAGGGGACGGGGACGGTTTAGGTTCCATTTGAGGGTACGACAACGCTTTAGGGGGAGCGTACGTGTGAGGGCGCGGGTTAGTGTTAGCGTACGGGTTAGGATTAGGGGACTGGTGAGGGTCTGGCTTCGGGGAAGGGTTAGGGTTAGGGTTCGGGCTAGGGTTAGGGTTAGGGGACGGGGACGGTTTACGGTCCAGGTGAGGGTCCGACAACGCTTTAGGGGGAGCGTACGTGTGAGGGCGCGGGTTAGTGTTAGCGTACGGGTTAGGATTAGGGGACGGGTGAGGGTCAGGCTTCGGGGAAGGGTTAGGGTTAGGGTTCGGGCTAGGGTTAGGGTTCGGGACGGGGACGGTTTAGGGTCCAGGTGAGGGTCCGACAACGCTTTAGGGGCAGCGTACGTGTGAGGGCGCGGGTTAGTGTTAGCGTACGGGTTAGGATTAGGGGACGGGTGAGGTTCAGGCTTCGGGGAAGGGTTACGGTTAGGGTTCGGGCTAGGGTTAGGGTTAGGGGACGGGGACGGTTTAGGGTCCAGGTGAGGGTCCGACAACGCTTTAGGGGGAGCGTACGTGTGAGGGCGCGGGTTAGTGTTAGCGTACGGGTTAGGATTAGGGGATGGGTGAGGGTCAGGCTTCGGGGAAGGGTTAGGGTTAGGGTTCGGGCTAGGGTTACTGTTAGGGGACGGGGACGGTTTAAGTTCCAGGTGAGGGTACGACAACACTTTAGGGGGAGCGTACGTGTGAGGGCGCGGGTTAGTGTTAGCGTACGGGTTAGGATTAGGGGACGGGTGAGGGTCAGGCTTCTGGGAAGGGTTAGGGTTAGGGTTCGGGCTAGGGTTAGGGTTAGGGGACGGGGACGGTTTAGGGTCCAGGTGAGGGTACGACAACGCTTTAGGGTGAGCGTACGTGTGAGGGCGCGGGTACGTGTTAGCGTACGGGTTAGGATTAGGGGACGGGTGAGGGTCAGGTTTCGGGGAAGGGTTAGGGTTAGGGTTCGGGCTAGGGTTAGGGTTAGGGGACGGGGACTGTTTAGGGTCCAGGTGAGGGTCCGACAACGCTTTAGGGGGAGCGTACGTGTGAGGGCGCGGGTTAGTGTTAGCGTACGGGTTAGGATTAGGGGACGGGTGAGGGTCAGGCTTCGGGGAAGGGTTACGGTTAGGGTTCGGGCTAGGGTTAGGGTTAGGTTTAGGGGACGGGGACGGTTTAGGGTCCAGGTGAGGGTACGACAACACTTTAGGGGGAGCGTACGTGTGAGGGCGTGGGTTAGTGTTAGCGTACGGGTTAGGATTAGGGGACGGGTGAGGGTCAGGCTTCGGGGAAGGGTTACGGTTAGGGTTCGGGTTAGGGTTAGGGTTAGGGGACGGGGACGGTTAAGGGTCCAGGTGAGGGTACGACAACGCTTTAGGGGGAGCGTACGTGTGAGGGCGCGGGTTAGTGTTAGCGTACGGGTTAGGATTAGGGGACTGGTGAGGGTCAGGCTTCGGGGAAGGGTTACGGTTAGGGTTTGGGCTAGGGTTAGGGTTAGGGGACGGGGACGGTTTAGGATCCATTTGAGGGTACGACAACGCTTTAGGGAGAGCGTACGTGTGAGGGCGCGGGTTAGTGTTAGCGTACGGGTTAGGATTAGGGGACGGGTGAGGGTCAGGCTTCGGGGAAGGGTTACGGTTAGGGTTCGGGCTAGGGTTAGGGTTAGGGGACGGGGACGGTTTAGGGTCCAGGTGAGGGTACGACAACACTTTAGGGGGAGCGTACGTGTGAGGGCGCGGGTTAGTGTTAGCGTACGGGTTAGGATTAGGGGACGGGTGAGGGTCAGCCTTCGGGGAAGGGTTACGGTTAGGGTTCGGGCTAGGGTTAGGGTTAGGGGACGGGGACGGTTTAGGGTCCAGGTGAGGGTACGACAACACTTTAGGGGGAGCGTACGTGTGAGGGCGCGGGTTAGTGTTAGCGTACGGGTTAGGATTAGGGGACGGGTGAGGGTCAGGCTTCAGGGAAGGGTTAGGGTTAGGGTTCGGGCTAGGGTTAGGGTTAGGGGACGGGGACGGTTTAGGGTCCAGGTGAGGGTACGACAACACTTTAGGGGGAGAGTACGTGTGAGGGCGCGGGTTAGTGTTAGCGTACGGGTTAGGATTAGGGGACGGGTGAGGGTCAGGCTTCGGCGAAGAGTTACGGTTAGGGTTCGGGCTAGGGTTAGGGTTAGGGGACGGGGACGGTTTAGGGTCCATTTGAGGGTACGACAACGCTTTAGGGGGAGCGTACGTGTGAGGGTGCGGGTTAGTGTTAGCGTACGGGTTAGGATTAGGGGACTGGTGAGGGTCAGGCTTCGGGGAAGGGTTAGGGTTAGGGTTCGGGCTAGGGTTAGGGTTAGGGGACGGGGACGGTTTAGGGTCCAGGTGAGGGTACGACAACACTTTAGGGGGAGAGTACGTGTGAGGGCGCGGGTTAGTGTTAGCGTACGGGGTAGGATTAGGGGACGGGTGAGGGTCAGGCTTCGGGGAAGAGTTAGGGTTAGGGTTCGGGCTAGGGTTAGGGTTAGGGGACGGGGACGGTTTAGGGTCCATTTGAGGGTACGACAACGCTTTAGGGGGAGCGTACGTGTGAGGGCGCGGGTTAGTGTTAGCGTACGGGTTAGGATTAGGGGACTGGTGAGGGTCTGGCTTCGGGGAAGGGTTAGGGTTAGGGTTCGGGCTAGGGTTAGGGTTAGGGGACGGGGACGGTTTACGGTCCAGGTGAGGGTCCGAGAACGCTTTAGGGGGAGCGTACGTGTGAGGGCGCGGGTTAGTGTTAGCGTACGGGTTAGGATTAGGGGACGGGTGAGGGTCAGGCTTCGGGGAAGGGTTAGGGTTAGGGTTCGGGCTAGGGTTAGGGTTCGGGACGAGGACGGTTTAGGGTCCAGGTGAGGGTCCGACAACGCTTTAGGGGGAGCGTACGTGTGAGGGCGCGGGTTAGTGTTAGCGTACGGGTTAGGATTAGGGGACGGGTGAGGTTCAGGCTTCGGGGAAGGGTTATGGTTAGGGTTCGGGCTAGGGTTAGGGTTAGGGGACGGGGACGGTTCAGGGTCCAGGTGAGGGTCCGACAACGCTTTAGGGGGAGCGTACGTGTGAGGGCGCGGGTTAGTGTTAGCGTACGGGTTAGGATTAGGGGATGGGTGAGGGTCAGGCTTCGGGGAAGGGTTAGGGTTAGGGTTCGGGCTAGGGTTACTGTTAGGGGACGGGGACGGTTTAAGGTCCAGGTGAGGGTACGACAACACTTTAGGGGGAGCGTACGTGTGAGGGCGCGGGTTAGTGTTAGCATACGGGTTAGGATTAGGGGACGGGTGAGGGTCAGGCTTCTGGGAAGGGTTAGGGTTAGGGTTCGGGCTAGGGTTAGGGTTAGGGGACGGGGACGGTTTAGGGTCCAGGTGAGGGTACGACAACGCTTTAGGGTGAGCGTACGTGTGAGGGCGCGGGTACGTGTTAGCGTACGGGTTAGGATTAGGGGACGGGTGAGGGTCAGGTTTCGGGGAAGGGTTAGGGTTATGGTTCGGGCTAGGGTTAGGGTTAGGGGACGGGGACTGTTTAGGGTCCAGGTGAGGGTCCGACAACGCTTTAGGGGGAGCGTACGTGTGAGGGCGCGGGTTAGTGTTAGCGTACGGGATAGGATTAGGGGACGGGTGAGGGTCAGGCTTCGGGGAAGGGTTACGGTTAGGGTTCGGGCTAGGGTTAGGGTTAGGGGACGGGGACGGTTTAGGGTCCAGGTGAGGGTACGACAACACTTTAGGGGGAGCGTACGTGTGAGGGCGTGGGTTAGTGTTAGCGTACGGGTTAGGATTAGGGGACGGGTGAGGGTCAGGCTTCGGGGAAGGGTTACGGTTAGGGTTCGGGTTAGGGTTAGGGTTAGGGGACGGGGACGGTTAAGGGTCCAGGTGAGGGTACGACAACGCTTTAGGGGGAGCGTACGTGTGAGGGCGCGGGTTAGTGTTAGCGTACGGGTTAGGATTAGGGGACTGGTGAGGGTCAGGCTTCGGGGAAGGGTTACGGTTAGGGTTCGGGCTAGGGTTAGGGTTAGGGGACGGGGACGGTTTAGGGTCCAGGTGAGGGTACGACAACACTTTAGGGGGAGAGTACGTGTGAGGGCGCGGGTTAGTGTTAGCGTACGGGTTAGGATTAGGGGACGGGTGAGGGTCAGGCTTCGGCGAAGAGTTACGGTTAGGGTTCGGGCTAGGGTTAGGGTTAGGGGACGGGGACGGTTTAGGGTCCATTTGAGGGTACGACAACGCTTTAGGGGGAGCGTACGTGTGAGGGTGCGGGTTAGTGTTAGCGTACGGGTTAGGATTAGGGGACTGGTGAGGGTCAGGCTTCGGGGAAGGGTTAGGGTTAGGGTTCGGGCTAGGGTTAGGGTTAGGGGACGGGGACGGTTTAGGGTCCAGGTGAGGGTACGACAACACTTTAGGGGGAGAGTACGTGTGAGGGCGCGGGTTAGTGTTAGCGTACGGGGTAGGATTAGGGGACGGGTGAGGGTCAGGCTTCGGGGAAGGGTTAGGGTTAGGGTTCGGGCTAGGGTTAGGGTTAGGGGACGGGGACGGTTTAGGGTCCATTTGAGGGTACGACAACGCTTTAGGGGGAGCGTACGTGTGAGGGCGCGGGTTAGTGTTAGCGTACGGTTTAGGATTAGGGGACTGGTGAGGGTCTGGCTTCGGGGAAGGGTTAGGGTTAGGGTTCGGGCTAGGGTTAGGGTTAGGGGACGGGGACGGTTTACGGTCCAGGTGAGGGTCTGACAACGCTTTAGGGGGAGCGTACGTGTGAGGGCGCGGGTTAGTGTTAGCGTACGGGTTAGGATTAGGGGACGGGTGAGGGTCAGGCTTCGGGGAAGGGTTAGGGTTAGGGTTCGGGCTAGGGTTAGGGTTCGGGACGGGGACGGTTTAGGGTCCAGGTGAGGGTCCGACAACGCTTTAGGGGGAGCGTACGTGTGAGGGCGCGGGTTAGTGTTAGCGTACGGGTTAGGATTAGGGGACGGGTGAGGTTCAGGCTTCGGGGAAGGGTTACGGTTAGGGTTCGGGCTAGGGTTAGGGTTAGGGGACGGGGACGGTTTAGGGTCCAGGTGAGGGTCCGACAACGCTTTAGGGGGAGCGTACGTGTGAGGGCGCGGGTTAGTGTTAGCGTACGGGTTAGGATTAGGGGATGGGTGAGGGTCAGGCTTCGGGGAACGGTTAGGGTTAGGGTTCGGGCTAGGGTTACTGTTAGGGGACGGGGACAGTTTAAGGTCCAGGTGAGGGTACGACAACACTTTAGGGGGAGCGTACGTGTGAGGGCGCGGGTTAGTGTTAGCGTACGGGTTAGGATTAGGGGACGGGTGAGGGTCAGGCTTCTGGGAAGGGTTAGGGTTAGGGTTCGGGCTAGGGTTAGGGTTAGGGGACGGGGACGGTTTAGGGTCCAGGTGAGGGTACGACAATGCTTTAGGGTGAGCGTACGTGTGAGGGCGCGGGTACGTGTTAGCGTACGGGTTAGGATTAGGGGACGGGTGAGGGTCAGGTTTCGGGGAAGTGTTAGGGTTATGGTTCGGGCTAGGGTTAGGGTTAGGGGACGGGGACTGTTTAGGGTCCAGGTGAGGGTCCGACAACGCTTTAGGGGGAGCGTACGTGTGAGGGCGCGGGTTAGTGTTAGCGTACGGGTTAGGATTAGGGGACGGGTGAGGGTCAGGCTTCGGGGAAGGGTTACGGTTAGGGTTCGGGCTAGGGTTAGGGTTAGGGGACGGGGACGGTTTAGGGTCCAGGTGAGGGTACGACAACACTTTAGGGGGAGCGTACGTGTGAGGGCGTGGGTTAGTGTTAGCGTACGGGTTAGGATTAGGGGACGGGTGAGTGTCAGGCTTCGGGGAAGGGTTACGGTTAGGGTTCGGGTTAGGGTTAGGGTTAGGGGACGGGGACGGTTAAGGGTCCAGGTGAGGGTACGACAACGCTTTAGGGGGAGCGTACGTGTGAGGGCGCGGGTTAGTGTTAGCGTACGGGTTAGGATTAGGGGACTGGTGAGGGTCAGGCTTCGGGGAAGCGTTACGGTTAGGGTTCGGGCTAGGGTTAGGGTTAGGGGACGGGGACGGTTTAGGGTCCAGGTGAGGGTACGACAACACTTTAGGGGGAGAGTACGTGTGAGGGCGCGGGTTAGTGTTAGCGTACGGGTTAGGATTAGGGGACGGGTGAGGGTCAGGCTTCGGCGAAGAGTTACGGTTAGGGTTCGGGCTAGGGTTAGGGTTAGGGGACGGGGACGGTTTAGGGTCTATTTGAGGGTACGACAACGCTTTAGGGGGAGCGTACGTGTGAGGGTGCGGGTTAGTGTTAGCGTACGGGTTAGGATTAGGGGACTGGTGAGGGTCAGGCTTCGGGGAAGTGTTAGGGTTAGGGTTCGGGCTAGGGTTAGGGTTAGGGGACGGGGACGGTTTAGGGTCCAGGTGAGGGTACGACAACACGTTAGGGGGAGAGTACGTGTGAGGGCGCGGGTTAGTGTTAGCGTACGGGGTAGGATTAGGGGACGGGTGAGGGTCAGGCTTCGGGGAAGGGTTAGGGTTAGGGTTCGGGCTAGGGTTAGGGTTAGGGGACGGGGACGGTTTAGGGTCCATTTGAGGGTACGACAACGCTTTAGGGGGAGCGTACGTGTGAGGGCGCGGGTTAGTGTTAGCGTACGGGTTAGGATTAGGGGACTGGTGAGGGTCTGGCTTCGGGGAAGGGTTAGGGTTAGGGTTCGGGCTAGGGTTAGGGTTAGGGGACGGGGACGGTTTAGGGTCCAGGTGAGGGTCCGACAACGCTTTAGGGGGAGCGTACGTGTGAGGGCGCGGGTTAGTGTTAGCGTACGGGTTAGGATTAGGGGACGGGTGAGGTTCAGGCTTCGGGGAAGGGTTACGGTTAGGGTTCGGGCTAGGGTTAGGGTTAGGGGACGGGGACGGTTTAGGGTCCAGGTGAGGGTCCGACAACGCTTTAGGGGGAGCGTACGTGTGAGGGCGCGGGTTAGTGTTAGCGTACGGGTTAGGATTAGGGGATGGGTGAGGGTCAGGCTTCGGGGAAGGGTTGGGGTTAGGGTTCGGGCTAGGGTTACTGTTAGGGGACGGGGACGGTTTAAGGTCCAGGTGAGGGTACGACAACACTTTAGGGGGAGCGTACGTGTGAGGGCGTGGGTTAGTGTTAGCGTACGGGTTAGGATTAGGGGACGGGTGAGGGTCAGGTTTCTGGGAAGGGTTAGGGTTAGGGTTCGGGCTAGGGTTAGGGTTAGGGGACGGGGACGGTTTAGGGTCCAGGTGAGGGTACGACAACGCTTTAGGGTGAGCGTACGTGTGAGGGCGCGGGTACGTGTTAGCGTACGGGTTAGGATTAGGGGACGGGTGAGGGTCAGGTTTCGGGGAAGGGTTAGGGTTATGGTTCGGGCTAGGGTTAGGGTTAGGGGACGGGGACTGTTTAGGGTCCAGGTGAGGGTCCGACAACGCTTTAGGGGGAGCGTACGTGTGAGGGCGCGGGTTAGTGTTAGCGTACGGGTTAGGATTAGGGGACGGGTGAGGGTCAGGCTTCGGGGAAGGGTTACGGTTAGGGTTCGGGCTAGGGTTAGGGTTAGGGGACGGGGACGGTTTAGGGTCCAGGTGAGGGTACGACAACACTTTAGGGGGAGCGTACGTGTGAGGGCGTGGGTTAGTGTTAGCGTACGGGTTAGGATTAGGGGACGGGTGAGGGTCAGGCTTCGGGGAAGGGTTACGGTTAGGGTTCGGGTTAGGGTTAGGGTTAGGGGACGGGGACGGTTAAGGGTCCAGGTGAGGGTACGACAACGCTTTAGGGGGAGCGTACGTGTGAGGGCGCGGGTTAGTGTTAGCGTACGGGTTAGGATTAGGGGACTGGTGAGGGTCAGGCTTCGGGGAAGGGTTACGGTTAGGGTTCGGGCTAGGGTTAGGGTTAGGGGACGGGGACGGTTTAGGGTCCAGGTGAGGGTACGACAACACTTTAGGGGGAGAGTACGTGTGAGGGCGCGGGTTAGTGTTAGCGTACGGGTTAGGATTAGGGGACGGATGAGGGTCAGGCTTCGGCGAAGTGTTACGGTTAGGGTTCGGGCTAGGGTTAGGGTTAGGGGACGGGGACGGTTTAGGGTCCATTTGAGGGTACGACAACGCTTTAGGGGGAGCGTACGTGTGAGGGTGCGGGTTAGTGTTAGCGTACGGGTTAGGATTAGGGGACTGGTGAGGGTCAGGCTTCGGGGAAGGGTTAGGGTTAGGGTTCGGGCTAGGGTTAGGGTTAGGGGACGGGGACGGTTTAGGGTCCAGGTGAGGGTACGACAACACTTTAGGGGGAGAGTACGTGTGAGGGCGCGGGTTAGTGTTAGCGTACGGGGTAGGATTAGGGGACGGGTGAGGGTCAGGCTTCGGGGAAGGGTTAGGGTTAGGGTTCGGGCTAGGGTTAGGGTTAGGGGACGGGGACGGTTTAGGGTCCATTTGAGGGTACGACAACGCTTTAGGGGGAGCGTACGTGTGAGGGCGCGGGTTAGTGTTAGCGTACGGGTTAGGATTAGGGGACTGGTGAGGGTCTGGCTTCGGGGAAGGGTTAGGGTTAGGGTTCGGGCTAGGGTTAGGGTTAGGGGACGGGGACGGTTTACGGTCCAGGTGAGGGTCCGACAACGCTTTAGGGGGAGCGTACGTGTGAGGGCGCGGGTTAGTGTTAGCGTACGGGTTAGGATTAGGGGACGGGTGAGGGTCAGGCTTCGGGGAAGGGTTAGGGTTAGGGTTCGGGCTAGGGTTAGGGTTCGGGACGGGGACGGTTTAGGGTCCAGGTGAGGGTCCGACAACGCTTTAGGGGGAGCGTACGTGTGAGGGCGCGGGTTAGTGTTAGCGTACGGGTTAGGATTAGGGGACGGGTGAGGTTCAGGCTTCGGGGAAGGTTTACGGTTAGGGTTCGGGCTAGGGTTAGGGTTAGGGGACGGGGACGGTTTAGGGTCCAGGTGAGGGTCCGACAACGCTTTAGGGGGAGCGTACGTGTGAGGGCGCGGGTTAGTGTTAGCGTACGGGTTAGGATTAGGGGATGGGTGAGGGTCAGGCTTCTGGGAAGGGTTAGGGTTAGGGTTCGGGCTAGGGTTAGGGTTAGGGGACGGGGACGGTTTAGGGTCCAAGTGAGGGTCCGACAACGCTTTAGGGGGAGCGTACGTGTGAGGGCACGGGTTAGTGTTAGCGTACGGGTTAGGATTAGGGGACGGGTGAGGGTCAGGCTTCGGGGAAGGGTTAGGGTTAGGGTTCGGGCTAGGGTTAGTGTTCGGGACGGGGAGGGTTTAGGGTCCAGGTGAGGGTACGAGAAACCTTTAGGGGGAGCGTACGAGTGAGGGCGCGGGTTAGTGTTAGCGTACGGGTTAGGATTAGGGGACGGGTGAGGGTCACGCTTCGGGGAAGGGTAAGGGTTAGGGTTCGGGCTAGGGTTAGGGTTAGGGGACGGGGACGGTTTAGGGTCAAGGTGAGGGTCCGACAACGCTTTAGGGGGAGCGTACGTGTGAGGGCGCGGGTTAGTGTTAGCGTACGGGTTAGGATTAGGGGACGGGTGAGGGTCAGGCTTCGGGGAAGGGTTACGGTTAGGGTTCGGGCTAGGGTTAGGTTTAGGTGACGGGGACGGTTTAGGGTCCAGGTGAGGGTACGACAACACTTTATGGGGAGAGTACGTGTGAGGGCGCGGGTTAGTGTTAGCGTACGGGTTAGGATTAGGGGACAGGTGAGGGTCAGGCTTCTGGGAAGGGTTAGGTTTAGGGTTCGGGCTAGGGTTAGGGTTAGGGGACGGGGACGGTTTAGGGTCCAGGTGAGGGTACGACAACACTTTAGGGGGAGCGTACGTGTGAGGGCGCGGGTTAGTGTTAGCGTACGTGTTAGGATTAGGGGACGGGTGAGGGTCAGGCTTCGGGGAAGGGTTACGGTTAGGGTTCGGGCTAGGGTTAGGATTAGGGGACGGGGACGGTATAGGGTCCAGGTGAGGGTACGACAACACTTTAGGCGGAGCGTACGTGTGAGGGCGTGGGTTAGTGTTAGCGTACGGGTTAGGATTAGGGGACGGGTGAGGGTCAGGCTTCGGGGAAGTGTTACGGTTAGGGTTCGGGCTAGGGTTAGGGTTAGGGGACGGGGACGGTTTAGGGTCCAGGTGAGGGTCCGACAACGCTTTAGGGGGAGCGTACGTGTGAGGGCGCGGGTTAGTGTTAGCGTACGGGTTAGGATTAGGGGACGGGTGAGGGTCAGGCTTCGGGGAAGGGTTAGGGTTAGGGTTCGGGCTAGGGTTAGGGTTAGGGGACGGGGACGGTTTAGGGTCCAGGTGAGGGTACGACAACACTTTAGGGGGAGAGTACGTGTGAGGGCGCGGGTTAGTGTTAGCGTACGGGTTAGGATTAGGGGACGGGTGAGGGTCAGGCTTCGGCGAAGAGTTACGGTTAGGGTTCGGGCTAGGGTTAGGGTTAGGGGACGGGGACGGTTTAGGGTCCATTTGAGGGTACGACAACGCTTTAGGGGGAGCGTACGTGTGAGGGTGCGGGTTAGTGTTAGCGTACGGGTTAGGATTAGGGGACTGGTGAGGGTCAGGCTTCGGGGAAGGGTTAGGGTTAGGGTTCGGGCTAGGGTTAGGGTTAGGGGACGGGGACGGTTTAGGGTCCAGGTGAGGGTACGACAACACTTTAGGGGGAGAGTACGTGTGAGGGCGCGGGTTAGTGTTAGCGTACGGGGTAGGATTAGGGGACGGGTGAGGGTCAGGCTTCGGGGAAGGGTTAGGGTTACGGTTCGGGCTAGGGTTAGGGTTAGGGGACGGGGACGGTTTAGGGTCCATTTGAGGGTACGACAACGCTTTAGGGGGAGCGTACGTGTGAGGGCGCGGGTTAGTGTTAGCGTACGGGTTAGGATTAGGGGACTGGTGAGGGTCTGGCTTCGGGGAAGGGTTAGGGTTAGGGTTCGGGCTAGGGTTAGGGTTAGGGGACGGGGACGGTTTACGGTCCAGGTGAGGGTCCGACAACGCTTTAGGGGGAGCGTACGTGTGAGGGCGCGGGTTAGTGTTAGTGTACGGGTTAGGATTAGGGGACGGGTGAGGGTCAGGCTTCGGGGAAGGGTTAGGGTTAGGGTTCGGGCTAGGGTTAGGGTTCGGGACGGGGACGGTTTAGGGTCCAGGTGAGGGTCCGACAACGCTTTAGGGGGAGCGTACGTGTGAGGGCGCGGGTTAGTGTTAGCGTACGGGTTAGGATTAGGGGACGGGTGAGGTTCAGGCTTCGGGGAAGGGTTACGGTTAGGGTTCGGGCTAGGGTTAGGGTTAGGGGACGGGGACGGTTTAGGGTCCAGGTGAGGGTCCGACAACGCTTTAGGGGGAGCGTACGTGTGAGGGCGCGGGTTAGTGTTAGCGTACGGGTTAGGATTAGGGGATGGGTGAGGGTCAGGCTTCTGGGAAGGGTTAGGGTTAGGGTTCGGGCTAGGGTTAGGGTTAGGGGACGGGGACGGTTTAGGGTCCAAGTGAGGGTCCGACAACGCTTTAGGGGGAGCGTACGTGTGAGGGCACGGGTTAGTGTTAGCGTACGGGTTAGGATTAGGGGACGGGTGAGGGTCAGGCTTCGGGGAAGGGTTAGGGTTAGGGTTCGGGCTAGGGTTAGTGTTCGGGACGGGGAGGGTTTAGGGTCCAGGTGAGGGTACGAGAAACCTTTAGGGGGAGCGTACGTGTGAGGGCGCGGGTTAGTGTTAGCGTACGGGTTAGGATTAGGGGACGGGTGAGGGTCACGCTTCGGGGAAGGGTAAGGGTTAGGGTTCGGGCTAGGGTTAGGGTTAGGGGACGGGGACGGTTTAGGGTCAAGGTGAGGGTCCGACAACGCTTTAGGGGGAGCGTACGTGTGAGGGCGCGGGTTAGTGTTAGCGTACGGGTTAGGATTAGGGGACGGGTGAGGGTCAGGCTTCGGGGAAGGGTTACGGTTAGGGTTCGGGCTAGGGTTAGGTTTAGGTGACGGGGACGGTTTAGGGTCCAGGTGAGGGTACGACAACACTTTATGGGGAGAGTACGTGTGAGGGCGCGGGTTAGTGTTAGCGTACGGGTTAGGATTAGGGGACAGGTGAGGGTCAGGCTTCTGGGAAGGGTAAGGTTTAGGGTTCGGGCTAGGGTTAGGGTTAGGGGACGGGGACGGTTTAGGGTCCAGGTGAGGGTACGACAACACTTTAGGGGGAGCGTACGTGTGAGGGCGCGGGTTAGTGTTAGCGTACGTGTTAGGATTAGGGGACGGGTGAGGGTCAGGCTTCGGGGAAGGGTTACGGTTAGGGTTCGGGCTAGGGTTAGGATTAGGGGACGGGGACGGTATAGGGTCCAGGTGAGGGTACGACAACACTTTAGGCGGAGCGTACGTGTGAGGGCGTGGGTTAGTGTTAGCGTACGGGTTAGGATTAGGGGACGGGTGAGGGTCAGGCTTCGGGGAAGTGTTACGGTTAGGGTTCGGGCTAGGGTTAGGGTTAGGGGACGGGGACGGTTTAGGGTCCAGGTGAGGGTCCGACAACGCTTTAGGGGGAGCGTACGTGTGAGGGCGCGGGTTAGTGTTAGCGTACGGGTTAGGATTAGGGGACGGGTGAGGGTCAGGCTTCGGGGAAGGGTTAGGGTTAGGGTTCGGGCTAGGGTTAGGGTTAGGGGACGGGGACGGTTTAGGGTCCAGGTGAGGGTACGACAACACTTTAGGGGGAGCGTACGTGTGAGGGCGCGGGTTAGTGTTAGCGTACGGGTTAGGATTAGGGGACGGGTGAGGGTCAGGCTTCTGGGAAGGGTTAGGGTTAGGGTTCGGGCTAGGGTTAGGGTTAGGGGACGGGGACGGTTTAGGGTCCAGGTGAGGGTATGACAACGCTTTAGGGTGAGCGTACGTGTGAGGGCGCGGGTTAGTGTTAGCGTACGGGTTAGGATTAGGGGACGGGTGAGGGTCAGGCTTCGGGGAAGGGTTAGGGTTAGGGTTCGGGCTAGGGTTAGGGTTAGGGGACGGGGACGGTTTAGGGTCCAGGTGAGGGTCCGACAACGCTTTAGGGGGAGCGTACGTGTGAGGGCGCGGGTTAGTGTTAGCGTACGGGTTAGGATTAGGGGACGGGTGAGGGTCAGGCTTCGGGGAAGGGTTAGGGTTAGGGTTCGGGCTAGGGTTAGGGTTAGGGGACGGGGACGGTTTAGGGTCCAGGTGAGGGTACGACAACACTTTAGGGGGAGAGTACGTGTGAGGGCGTGGGTTAGTGTTAGCATACGGGTTAGGATTAGGGGACGGGTGAGGGTCAAGCTTCGGGGAAGGGTTACGGTTAGGGTTCGGGCTAGGGTTAGGGTTAGGGGACGGGGACGGTTTAGGGTCCATTTGAGGGTACGACAACGCTTTAGGGGGAGTGTACGTGTGAGGGCGCGGGTTAGTGTTAGCGTACGGGTTAGGATTAGGGGACTGGTGAGGGTCAGGCTTCGGGGAAGGGTTACGGTTAGGGTTCGGGCTAGGGTTAGGGTTAGGGAACGGGGACGGTTTAGGGTCCAGGTGAGGGTACGACAACACTTTAGGGGGAGCGTACGTGTGAGGGCGCGGGTTAGTGTTAGCGTACGTGTTAGGATTAGGGGATGGGTGAGGGTCAGGCTTCGGGGAAGGGTTACGGTTAGGGTTCGGGCTAGGGTTAGGGTTAGGGGACGGGGACGGTTTAGGGTCCAGGTGAGGGTACGACAACACTTTAGGGGGAGCGTACGTGTGAGGGCGCGGGTTAGTGTTAGCGTACTGGTTAGGATTAGGGGACGGGTGAGCGTCAGGCTTCGGGGAAGGGTTACGGTTAGGGTTCGGGCTAGGGTTAGGTTTAGGGGACGGGGACGGTTTAGGGTCCAGGTGAGGGTCCGACAACGCTTTAGGGGGAGCGTACGTGTGAGGGCGTGGGTTAGTGTTAGCGTACGGGTTAGGATTAGGGGACGGGTGAGGGTCAGGCTTCAGGGAAGGGTTACGGTTAGGGTTCGGGCTAGGGTTAGGGTTAGGGGACGGGGACGGTTTAGGGTCCAGGTGAGGGTCCGACAACGCTTTAGGGGGAGCGTACGTGTGAGGGCGCGGGTTAGTGTTAGCGTACGAGTCAGGATTAGGGGATGGGTGAGGGTCAGGCTTCGGGGAAGGGTTAGGGTTAGGGTTCGGGCTAGGGTTAGGGTTCTGGACGGGGAGGGTTTAGGGTCCAGGTGAGGGTACGACAACCCTTTAGGGGGAGCGTACGTGTGAGGGTGCGGGTTAGTGTTAGCGTACGGGTTAGGATTAGGGGACGGGTGAGGATCAGGCTTCGGGGAAGGGTTAGGGTTAGGGTTCGGGATAGGGTTAGGGTTAGGGGACGGGGACGGTTTAGGGTCCAGGTGAGGGTACGACAACACTTTAGGGGGAGCGTACGGGTGAGGGCGCAGGTTAGTGTTAGCGTACGGGTTAGGATTAGGGGACGGGTGAGGGTCAGGCTTCGGGGAAGGGTTAGTGTTAGGGTTAGGGCTAGGGTTAGGGTTAGGGGACGGGGACGGTTTAGGGTCCAGGTGAGGGTCCGACAACGCTTTAGGGGGAGCGTACGTGTGAGGGCGCGGGTTAGTGTTAGCGTACGGGTTAGGATTAGGGGATGGGTGAGGGTCAGGCTTCTGGGAAGGGTTACGGTTAGGGTTCGGGCTAGGGTTAGGGTTAGGGGACGGGGACGGTTTAGGGTCCAAGTGAGGGTCCGACAACGCTTTAGGGGGAGCGTACGTGTGAGTGCGCAGGTTAGTGTTAGCGTACGGGTTAGGATTAGGGGACGGGTGTGGGTCAGGCTTCGGGGAAGGGTTAGGGGTAGGGTTCGGGCTAGGGTTAGGGTTCGGGACGGGGAGGGTTTAGGGTCCAGGTGAGGGTACGACAACCCTTTAGGGGGAGCGTACGTGTGAGGGTGCGGGTTAGTGTTAGCGTACTGGTTAGGATTAGGGGACGGGTGAGGATCAGGCTTCGGGGAAGGGTTAGGGTTAGGGTTCGGGCTAGGGTTAGGGTTAGGGGACGGGGACGGTTTAGGGTCCAGGTGAGGGTCCGACAACGCTTTAGGGGGAGCGTACGTGTGAGGGCGCGGGTTAGTGTTAGCGTACGGGTTAGGATTAGGGGATGGGTGAGGGTCAGGCTTCTGGGAAGGGTTAGGGTTAGGGTTCGGGCTAGGGTTAGGGTTAGGGGACGGGGACGGTTTAGGGTCCAAGTGAGGGTCCGACAACGCTTTAGGGGGAGCGTACGTCTGAGGGCGCGGGTTACTGTTAGCGTACGGGTTAGGATTAGGGGACTGGTGAGGGTCAGGCTTCGGGGAAGGGTTACGGTTAGGGTTCGGGCTAGGGTTAGGGTTAGGGGACGGGGACGGTTTAGGTTCCAGGTGAGGGTACGACAACACTTTAGGGGGAGCGTACGTGTGAGGGCGCGGGTTAGTGTTAGCGTACGTGTTAGGATTAGGGGACGGGTGAGGGTCAGGCTTCGGGGAAGGGTTACGGTTAGGGTTCGGGCTAGGGTTAGGATTAGGGGACGGGGACGGTATAGGGTCCAGGTGAGGGTACGACAACACTTTAGGCGGAGCGTACGTGTGAGGGCGTGGGTTAGTGTTAGCGTACGGTTTAGGATTAGGGGACGGGTGAGGGTCAGGCTTCGGGGAAGTGTTACGGTTAGGGTTCGGGCTAGGGTTAGGGTTAGGGGACGGGGACGGTTTAGGGTCCAGGTGAGGGTCTGACAACGCTTTAGGGGGAGCGTACGTGTGAGGGCGCGGGTTAGTGTTAGCGTACGGGTTAGGATTAGGGGACAGGTGAGGGTCAGGCTTCGGGGAAGGGTTAGGGTTAGGGTTCGGGCTAGGGTTAGGGTTAGGGGACGGGGACGGTTTAGGGTCCAGGTGAGGGTACGACAACACTTTAGGGGGAGCGTACGTGTGAGGGCGCGGGTTAGTGTTAGCGTACGTGTTAGGATTAGGGGACGGGTGAGGGTCAGGCTTCGGGGAAGGGTTACGGTTAGGGTTCGGGCTAGGGTTAGGATTAGGGGACGGGGACGGTATAGGGTCCAGGTGAGGGTACGACAACACTTTAGGCGGAGCGTACGTGTGAGGGCGTGGGTTAGTGTTAGCGTACGGGTTAGGATTAGGGGACGGGTGAGGGTCAGGCTTCGGGGAAGTGTTACGGTTAGGGTTCGGGCTAGGGTTAGGGTTAGGGGACGGGGACGGTTTAGGGTCCAGGTGAGGGTCCGACAACGCTTTAGGGGGAGCGTACGTGTGAGGGCGCGGGTTAGTGTTAGCGTACGGGTTAGGATTAGGGGACGGGTGAGGGTCAGGCTTCGGCGAAGAGTTACGGTTAGGGTTCGGGCTAGGGTTAGGGTTAGGGGACGGGGACGGTTTAGGGTCCATTTGAGGGTACGACAACGCTTTAGGGGGAGCGTACGTGTGAGGGTGCGGGTTAGTGTTAGCGTACGGGTTAGGATTAGGGGACTGGTGAGGGTCAGGCTTCGGGGAAGGGTTAGGGTTAGGGTTCGGGCTAGGGTTAGGGTTAGGGGACGGGGACGGTTTAGGGTCCAGGTGAGGGTACGACAACACTTTAGGGGGAGAGTACGTGTGACGGCGCGGGTTAGTGTTAGCGTACGGGGTAGGATTAGGGGACGGGTGAGGGTCAGGCTTCGGGGAAGGGTTAGGGTTACGGTTCGGGCTAGGGTTAGGGTTAGGGGACGGGGACGGTTTAGGGTCCATTTGAGGGTACGACAACGCTTTAGGGGGAGCGTACGTGTGAGGGCGCGGGTTAGTGTTAGCGTACGGGTTAGGATTAGGGGACTGGTGAGGGTCTGGCTTCGGGGAAGGGTTAGGGTTAAGGTTCGGGCTAGGGTTAGGGTTAGGGGACGGGGACGGTTTACGGTCCAGGTGAGGGTCCGACAACGCTTTAGGGGGAGCGTACGTGTGAGGGCGCGGGTTAGTGTTAGCGTACGGGTTAGGATTAGGGGACGGGTGAGGGTCAGGCTTCGGGGAAGGGTTAGGGTTAGGGTTCGGGCTAGGGTTAGGGTTCGGGACGGGGACGGTTTAGGGTCCAGGTGAGGGTCCGACAACGCTTTAGGGGGAGCGTACGTGTGAGGGCGCGGGTTAGTGTTAGCGTACGGGTTAGGATTAGGGGACGGGTGAGGTTCAGGCTTCGGGGAAGGGTTACGGTTAGGGTTCGGGCTAGGGTTAGGGTTAGGGGACGGGGACGGTTTAGGGTCCAGGTGAGGGTCCGACAACGCTTTAGGGGGAGCGTACGTGTGAGGGCGCGGGTTAGTGTTAGCGTACGGGTTAGGATTAGGGGATGGGTGAGGGTCAGGCTTCTGGGAAGGGTTAGGGTTAGGGTTCGGGCTAGGGTTAGGGTTAGGGGACGGGGACGGTTTAGGGTCCAAGTGAGGGTCCGACAACGCTTTAGGGGGAGCGTACGTGTGAGGGCACGGGTTAGTGTTAGCGTACGGGTTAGGATTAGGGGACGGGTGAGGGTCAGGCTTCGGGGAAGTGTTAGGGTTAGGGTTCGGGCTAGGGTTAGTGTTCGGGACGGGGAGGGTTTAGGGTCCAGGTGAGGGTACGAGAAACCTTTAGGGGGAGCGTACGTGTGAGGGCGCGGGTTAGTGTTAGCGTACGGGTTAGGATTAGGGGACGGGTGAGGGTCACGCTTCGGGGAAGGGTAAGGGTTAGGGTTCGGGCTAGGGTTAGGGTTAGGGGACGGGGACGGTTTAGGGTCAAGGTGAGGGTCCGACAACGCTTTAGGGGGAGCGTACGTGTGAGGGCGCGGGTTAGTGTTAGCGTACGGGTTAGGATTAGGGGACGGGTGAGGGTCAGGCTTCGGGGAAGGGTTACGGTTAGGGTTCGGGCTAGGGTTAGGTTTAGGTGACGGGGACGGTTTAGGGTCCAGGTGAGGGTACGACAACACTTTATGGGGAGAGTACGTGTGAGGGCGCGGGTTAGTGTTAGCGTACGGGTTAGGATTAGGGGACAGGTGAGGCTCAGGCTTCTGGGAAGGGTTAGGTTTAGGGTTCGGGCTAGGGTTAGGGTTAGGGGACGGGGACGGTTTAGGGTCCAGGTGAGGGTACGACAACAGTTTAGGGGGAGCGTACGTGTGAGGGCGCGGGTTAGTGTTAGCGTACGTGTTAGGATTAGGGGACGGGTGAGGGTCAGGCTTCGGGGAAGGGTTACGGTTAGGGTTCGGGCTAGGGTTAGGATTAGGGGACGGGGACGGTATAGGGTCCAGGTGAGGGTACGACAACACTTTAGGCGGAGCGTACGTGTGAGGGCGTGGGTTAGTGTTAGCGTACGGGTTAGGATTAGGGGACGGGTGAGGGTCAGGCTTCGGGGAAGTGTTACGGTTAGGGTTCGGGCTAGGGTTAGGGTTAGGGGACGGGGACGGTTTAGGGTCCAGGTGAGGGTCCGACAACGCTTTAGGGGGAGCGTACGTGTGAGGGCGCGGGTTAGTGTTAGCGTACGGGTTAGGATTAGGGGACGGGTGAGGGTCAGGCTTCGGGGAAGGGTTAGGGTTAGGGTTCGGGCTAGGGTTAGGGTTAGGGGACGGGGACGGTTTAGGGTCCAGGTGAGGGTACGACAACACTTCAGGGGGAGCGTACGTGTGAGGGCGCGGGTTAGTGTTAGCGTACGGGTTAGGATTAGGGGACGGGTGAGGGTCAGGCTTCTGGGAAGGGTTAGGGTTAGGGTTCGGGCTAGGGTTAGGGTTAGGGGACGGGGACGGTTTAGGGTCCAGGTGAGGGTATGACAACGCTTTAGGGTGAGCGTACGTGTGAGGGCGCGGGTTAGTGTTAGCGTACGGGTTAGGATTAGGGGACGGGTGAGGGTCAGGCTTCGGGGAAGGGTTAGGGTTAGGGTTCGGGCTAGGGTTAGGGTTAGGGGACGGGGACGGTTTAGGGTCCAGGTGAGGGTCCGACAACGCTTTATGGGGAGCGTACGTGTGATGGCGCGGGTTAGTGTTAGCGTACGGGTTAGGATTAGGGGATGGGTGAGGGTCAGGCTTCTGGGAATGGTTAGGGTTAGGGTTCGGGCTAGGGTTAGGGTTAGGGGACGGGGACGGTTTAGGGTCCAGGTGAGGGTCCGACAACGCTTTAGGGGGAGCGTACGTGTGAGGGCGCGGGTTAGTGTTAGCGTACGGGTTAGGATTAGGGGACGGGTGAGGGTCAGGCTTCGGGGAAGGGTTAGGGTTAGGGTTCGGGCTAGGGTTAGGGTTAGGGGACGGGGACGGTTTAGGGTCCAGGTGAGGGTACGACAACACTTTAGGGGGAGAGTACGTGTGAGGGCGTGGGTTAGTGTTAGCATACGGGTTAGGATTAGGGGACGTGTGAGGGTCAAGCTTCGGGGAAGGGTTACGGTTAGGGTTCGGGCTAGGGTTAGGGTTAGGGGACGGGGACGGTTTAGGGTCCATTTGAGGGTACGACAACGCTTTAGGGGGAGTGTACGTGTGAGGGCGCGGGTTAGTGTTAGCGTACGGGTTAGGATTAGGGGACTGGTGAGGGTCAGGCTTCGGGGAAGGGTTACGGTTAGGGTTCGGGCTAGGGTTAGGGTTAGGGAACGGGGACGGTTTAGGGTCCAGGTGAGGGTACGACAACACTTTAGGGGGAGCGTACGTGTGAGGGCGCGGGTTAGTGTTAGCGTACGTGTTAGGATTAGGGGATGGGTGAGGGTCAGGCTTCGGGGAAGGATTACGGTTAGGGTTCGGGCTAGGGTTAGGGTTAGGGGACGGGGACGGTTTAGGGTCCAGGTGAGGGTACGACAACACTTTAGGGGGAGCGTACGTGTGAGGGCGCGGGTTAGTGTTAGCGTACTGGTTAGGATTAGGGGACGGGTGAGCGTCAGGCTTCGGGGAAGGGTTACGGTTAGGGTTCGGGCTAGGGTTAGGTTTAGGGGACGGGGACGGTTTAGGGTCCAGGTGAGGGTCCGACAACGCTTTAGGGGGAGCGTACGTGTGAGGGCGTGGGTTAGTGTTAGCGTACGGGTTAGGATTAGGGGACGGGTGAGGGTCAGGCTTCGGGGAAGGGTTACGGTTAGGGTTCGGGCTAGGGTTAGGGTTAGGGGACGGGGACGGTTTAGGGTCCAGGTGAGGGTCCGACAACGCTTTAGGGGGAGCGTACGTGTGAGGGCGCGGGTTAGTGTTAGCGTACGAGTTAGGATTAGGGGATGGGTGAGGGTCAGGCTTCGGGGAAGGGTTAGGGTTAGGGTTCGGGCTAGGGTTAGGGTTCTGGACGGGGAGGGTTTAGGGTCCAGGTGAGGGTACGACAACACTTTAGGGGGAGCGTACGTGTGAGGGTGCGGGTTAGTGTTAGCGTACGGGTTAGGATTAGGGGACGGGTGAGGATCAGGCTTCGGGGAAGGGTTAGGGTTAGGGTTCGGGCTAGGGTTAGGGTTAGGGGACGGGGACGGTTTAGGGTCCAGGTGAGGGTACGACAACACTTTAGGGGGAGCGTACGGGTGAGGGCGCAGGTTAGTGTTAGCGTACGGGTTAGGATTAGGGGACGGGTGAGGGTCAGGCTTCGGGGAAGGGTTAGTGTTAGGGTTAGGGCTAGGGTTAGGGTTAGGGGACGGGGACGGTTTAGGGTCCAGGTGAGGGTCCGACAACGCTTTAGGGGGAGCGTACGTGTGAGGGCGCGGGTTAGTGTTAGCGTACGGGTTAGGATTAGGGGATGGGTGAGGGTCAGGCTTCTGGGAAGGGTTACGGTTAGGGTTCGGGCTAGGGTTAGGGTTAGGGGACGGGGACGGTTTAGGGTCCAAGTGAGGGTCCGACAACGCTTTAGGGGGAGCGTACGTGTGAGTGCGCAGGTTAGTGTTAGCGTACGGGTTAGGATTAGGGGACGGGTGTGGGTCAGGCTTCGGGGAAGGGTTAGGGGTAGGGTTCGGGCTAGGGTTAGGGTTCGGGACGGGGAGGGTTTAGGGTCCAGGTGAGGGTACGACAACCCTTTAGGGGGAGCGTACGTGTGAGGGTGCGGGTTAGTGTTAGCGTACTGGTTAGGATTAGGGGACGGGTGAGGATCAGGCTTCGGGGAAGGGTTAGGGTTAGGGTTCGGGCTAGGGTTAGGGTTAGGGGACGGGGACGGTTTAGGGTCCAGGTGAGGGTCCGACAACGCTTTAGGGGGAGCGTACGTGTGAGGGCGCGGGTTAGTGTTAGCGTACGGGTTAGGATTAGGGGATGGGTGAGGGTCAGGCTTCTGGGAAGGGTTAGGGTTAGGGTTCGGGCTAGGGTTAGGGTTAGGGGACGGGGACGGTTTAGGGTCCAAGTGAGGGTCCGACAACGCTTTAGGGGGAGCGTACGTCTGAGGGCGCGGGTTACTGTTAGCGTACGGGTTAGGATTAGGGGACTGGTGAGGGTCAGGCTTCGGGGAAGGGTTACGGTTAGGGTTCGGGCTAGGGTTAGGGTTAGGGGACGGGGACGGTTTAGGTTCCAGGTGAGGGTACGACAACACTTTAGGGGGAGCGTACGTGTGAGGGCGCGGGTTAGTGTTAGCGTACGTGTTAGGATTAGGGGACGGGTGAGGGTCAGGCTTCGGGGAAGGGTTACGGTTAGGGTTCGGGCTAGGGTTAGGATTAGGGGACGGGGACGGTATAGGGTCCAGGTGAGGGTACGACAACACTTTAGGGGGAGCGTACGTGTGAGGGCGCGGGTTAGTGTTAGCGTACGGGTTAGGATTAGGGGACGGGTGAGGGTCAGGCTTCTGGGAAGGGTTAGGGTTAGGGTTCGGGCTAGGGTTAGGGTTAGGGGACGGGGACGGTTTAGGGTCCAGGTGAGGGTACGACAACGCATTAGGGTGAGCGTACGTGTGAGGGCGCGGGTTAGTGTTAGCGTACGGGTAGGATTAGGGGACGGGTGAGGGTCAGGCTTCGGGGAAGTGTTAGGGTTAGGGTTCGGGCTAGGGTTAGGGTTAGGGGACGGGGACGGTTTAGGGTCCAGGTGAGGGTCCGACAACGCTTTATGGGGAGCGTACGTGTGATGGCGCGGGTTAGTGTTAGCGTACGGGTTAGGATTAGAGGATGGGTGAGGGTCAGGCTTCTGGGAATGGTTAGGGTTAGGGTTCGGGCTAGGGTTAGGGTTAGGGGACGGGGACGGTTTAGGGTCCAGGTGAGGGTCCGACAACGCTTTAGGGGGAGCGTACGTGTGAGGGCGCGGGTTAGTGTTAGCGTACGGGTTAGGATTAGGGGACGGGTGAGGGTCAGGCTTCGGGGAAGGGTTACGGTTAGGGTTCGGGCTAGGGTTAGGGTTAGGGGACGGGGACGGTTTAGGGTCCAGGTGAGGGTACGACAACATTTTAGGGGGAGAGTACGTGTGAGGGCGCGGGTTAGTGTTAGCATACGGGTTAGGATTAGGGGACGGGTGAGGGTCAAGCTTCGGGGAAGGGTTACGGTTAGGGTTCGGGCTAGGGTTAGGGTTAGGGGACGGGGACGGTTTAGGGTCCATTTGAGGGTACGACAACGCTTTAGGGGGAGCGTACGTGTGAGGGCGCGGGTTAGTGTTAGCGTACGGGTTAGGATTAGGGGACTGGTGAGGGTCAGGCTTCGGGGAAGGGTTACGGTTAGGGTTCGGGCTAGGGTTAGGGTTAGGGAACGGGGACGGTTTAGGGTCCAGGTGAGGGTACGACAACACTTTAGGGGGAGCGTACGTGTGAGGGCGCGGGTTAGTGTTAGCGTACGTGTTAGGATTAGGGGATGGGTGAGGGTCAGGCTTCGGGGAAGGGTTACGGTTAGGGTTCGGGCTAGGGTTAGGGTTAGGGGACGGGGACGGTTTAGGGTCCAGGTGAGGGTACGACAACACTTTAGGGGGAGCGTACGTGTGAGGGCGCGGGTTAGTGTTAGCGTACTGGTTAGGATTAGGGGACGGGTGAGGGTCAGGCTTCGGGGAAGGGTTACGGTTAGGGTTCGGGCTAGGGTTAGGGTTAGGGGACGTGGACGGTTTAGGGTCCAGGTGAGGGTCCGACAACGCTTTAGGGGGAGCGTACGTGTGAGGGCGCGGGTTAGTGTTAGCGTACGGGTTAGGATTAGGGGATGGGTGAGGGTCAGGCTTCGGGGAAGGGTTAGGGTTAGGGTTCGGGCTAGGGTTAGGGTTCGGGACGGGGAGGGTTTAGGGTCCAGGTGAGGGTACGACAACCCTTTAGGGGGAGCGTATGTGTGAGGGCGCGGGTTAGTGTTAGCGTACGGGTTAGGATTAGGGGACGGGTGAGGGTCACGCTTCGGGGAAGGGTTAGGGTTAGGGTTCGGGCTAGGGTTAGGGTTAGGGGACGGGGACGGTTTAGGGTCAAGGTGAGGGTCCGACAACGCTTTAGGGGGAGCGTACGTGTGAGGGCGCGGGTCAGTGTTAGCGTACGGGTTAGGATTAGGGGACGGGTGAGTGTCAGGCTTCGGGGAAGGGTTACGGTTAGGGTTCGGGCTAGGGTTAGGGTTAGGGGACGGGGACGGTTTAGGGTCCAGGTGAGGGTACGACAACACTTTAGGGGGAGAGTACGTGTTAGGGCGCGGGTTAGTGTTAGCGTACGGGTTAGGATTAGGGGACAGGTGAGGGTCAGGCTTCGGGGAAGGGTTACGGTTAGGGTTCGGGCTAGGGTTAGGGTTAGGGGACGGGGACGGTTTAGGGTCCATTTGAGGGTACGACAACGCTTTAGGGGGAGCGTACGTGTGAGGGCGCGGGTTCGTGTTAGCGTACGGGTTAGGATTAGGGGACTGGTGAGGGTCAGGCTTCGGGGAAGTGTTACGGTTAGGGTTCGGGCAAGGGTTAGGGTTAGGGGACGGGGACGGTTTAGGGTCCAGGTGAGGGTACGACAACACTTTAGGGGGAGCGTACGTGTGAGGGCGCGGGTTAGAGTTAGCGTACGTGTTAGGATTAGGGGACGGGTGAGGGTCAGGCTTCGGGGAAGGGTTACGGTTAGGGTTCGGGCTAGGGTTAGGGTTAGGGGACGGGGACGGTATTGGGTCCAGGTGAGGGTACGACAACACTTTAGGCAGAGCGTACGTGTGAGGGCGTGGGTTAGTGTTAGCGTACGGGTTAGGATTAGGGGACGGGTGAGGGTCAGGCTTCGGGGAAGGGTTACGGTTAGGGTTCGGGCTAGGGTTAGGGTTAGGGGACGGGGACGGTTTAGGGTCCAGGTGAGGGTCCGACAACGCTTTAGGGGGAGCGTACGTGTGAGGGCGCGGGTTAGTGTTAGCGTACGGGTTAGGATTAGGGGACGGGTGAGGGTCAGGCTTCGGGGAAGGGTTAGGGTTAGGGTTCGGGCTAGGGTTAGGGTTAGGGGACGGGGACGGTTTAGGGTCCAGGTGAGGGTCCGACAACGCTTTACGGGGAGCGTACGTGTGAGGGCGCGGGTTAGTGTTAGCGTACGGGTTACGATTAGGGGACGGGTGAGGGTCAGGCTTCGGGGAAGGGTTACGGTTAGGGTTCGGGCTAGGGTTAGGGTTAGGGGACGGGGACGGTTTAGGGTCCAGGTGAGGGTACGACAACACTTTAGGGGGAGAGTACGTGTGAGGGCGCGGGTTAGTGTTAGCATACGGGTTAGGATTAGGGGACGGGTGAGGGTCAGGCTTCGGGGAAGGGTTACGGTTAGGGTTCGGGCTAGTGTTAGGGTTAGGGGACGGGGACGGTTTAGGGTACATTTGAGGGTACGACAACGCTTTAGGGGGAGCGTACGTGTGAGGGCGCGGGTTAGTGTTAGCGTACGCGTTAGGATTAGGGGACTGGTGAAGGTCAGGCTTCGGGGAAGGGTTACGGTTAGGGTTCGGGCTAGGGTTAGGGTTAGGGGATGGGGACGGTTTAGGGTCCAGGTGAGGGTACGACAACACTTTAGGGGGAGCGTACGTGTGAGGGCGCGGGTTAGTGTTAGCGTACGTGTTAGGATTAGGGGACGGGTGAGGGTCAGGCTTCGGGGAAGGGTTACGGTTAGGGTTCGGGCTAGGGTTAGGGTTATGGGACGGGGACGGTTTAGGGTCCAGGTGAGGGTACGACAACACTTTAGGGGGAGCGTACGTGTGAGGGCGCGGGTTAGTGTTAGCGTACGGGTTAGGATTAGGGGACGGGTGAGGGTCAGGCTTCGGGGAAGGGTTACGGTTAGGGTTCGGGCTAGGGTTAGGTTTAGGGGACGGGGACGGTTAGGGTCCAGGTGACGGTCCGACAACGCTTTAGGGGGAGCGTACGTGTGAGGGCGCGGGTTAGTGTTAGCGTACGGGTTAGGATTAGGGGATGGGTGAGGGTCAGGCTTCGGGGAAGGGTTAGGGTTAGGGTTCGGGCTAGGGTTAGGGTTAGGGGACGGGGACGGTTTAGGGTCCAGGTGAGGGTACGACAACACTTTAGGGGGAGCGTACGTGTGAGGGCGCGGGTTAGTGTTAGCGTACGGGTTAGGATTAGGGGACGGGTGAGGGTCAGGCTTCTGGGAAGGGTTAGGGTTAGGGTTCGGGCTAGGGTTAGGGTTAGGGGACGGGGACGGTTTAGGGTCCAGGTGAGGGTACGACAACGCTTTAGGGTGAGCGTACGTGTGAGGGCGCGGTTTAGTGTTAGCGTACGGGTTAGGATTAGGGGACGGGTGAGGGTCAGGCTTCGGGGAAGGGTTAGGGTTAGGGTTCGGGCTAGGGTTAGGGTTAGGGGACGGGGACGGTTTAGGGTCCAGGTGAGGGTCCGACAACGCTTTAGGGGGAGCGTACGTGTGAGGGCGCGGGTTAGTGTTAGCGTACGGGTTAGGATTAGGGGATGGTTGAGGGTCAGGCTTCTGGGAAGGGTTAGGGTTAGGGTTCGGGCTAGGGTTAGGGTTAGGGGACGGGGACGGTTTAGGGTCCAGGTGAGGGTCCGACAACGCTTTAGGGGGAGTGTACGTGTGAGGGCGCGGGTTAGTGTTAGCGTACGGGTTAGGATTAGGGGACGGGTGAGGGTCAGGCTTCGAGGAAGGGTTAGGGTTAGGGTTCGGGCTAGGGTTAGGGTTCGGGACGGGGAGGGTTTAGGGTCCAGGTGAGGGTACGACAACCCTTTAGGGGGAGCGTACGTGTGAGGGTGCGGGTTAGTGTTAGCGTACGGGTTAGGATTAGGGGACGGGTGAGGATCAGGCTTCGGGGAAGGGTTAGGGTTAGGGTTCGGGCTAGGGTTAGGGTTAGGGGACGGGGACGGTTTAGGGTCCAGGTGAGGGTACGACAACACTTTAGGGGGAGCGTACATGTGAGGGCGCGGGTTAGTGTTAGTGTACGGGTTAGGATTAGGGGACGGGTGAGGGTCAGGCTTCGGGGAAGGGTTAGTGTTAGGGTTAGGGCTAGGGTTAGGGTTAGGGGACGGGGACGGTTTAGGGTCCAGGTGAGGGTCCGACAACGCTTTAGGGGGAGCGTACGTGTGAGGGCGCGGGTTAGTGTTAGCGTACGGGTTAGGATTAGGGGATGGGTGAGGGTCAGGCTTCTGGGAAGGGTTACGGTTAGGGTTCGGGCTAGGGTTAGGGTTAGGGGACGGGGACGGTTTAGGGTCCAAGTGA
The DNA here is from genome assembly GCF_963455315.2 of Globicephala melas. Lineage (NCBI taxonomy): Eukaryota > Metazoa > Chordata > Mammalia > Artiodactyla > Delphinidae > Globicephala > Globicephala melas. Next base: position 52,856,184 of record NC_083326.1, read on the forward strand.
GGGTCCGACAACGCTTTAGGGGGAGCGTACGTGTGAGTGCGCAGGTTAGTGTTAGCGTACGGGTTAGGATTAGGGGACGGGTGTGGGTCAGGCTTCGGGGAAGGGTTAGGGGTAGGGTTCGGGCTAGGGTTAGGGTTCGGGACGGGGAGGGTTTAGGGTCCAGGTGAGGGTACGACAACCCTTTAGGGGGAGCGTACGTGTGAGGGTGCGGGTTAGTGTTAGCGTACTGGTTAGGATTAGGGGACGGGTGAGGATCAGGCTTCGGGGAAGGGTTAGGGTTAGGGTTCGGGCTAGGGTTAGGGTTAGGGGACGGGGACGGTTTAGGGTCCAGGTGAGGGTCCGACAACGCTTTAGGGGGAGCGTACGTGTGAGGGCGCGGGTTAGTGTTAGCGTACGGGTTAGGATTAGGGGATGGGTGAGTGTCAGGCTTCTGGGAAGGGTTAGGGTTAGGGTTCGGGCTAGGGTTAGGGTTAGGGGACGGGGACGGTTTAGGGTCCAAGTGAGGGTCCGACAACGCTTTAGGGGGAGCGTACGTCTGAGGGCGCGGGTTACTGTTAGCGTACGGGTTAGGATTAGGGGACTGGTGAGGGTCAGGCTTCGGGGAAGGGTTACGGTTAGGGTTCGGGCTAGGGTTAGGGTTAGGGGACGGGGACGGTTTAGGTTCCAGGTGAGGGTACGACAACACTTTAGGGGGAGCGTACGTGTGAGGGCGCGGGTTAGTGTTAGCGTACGTGTTAGGATTAGGGGACGGGTGAGGGTCAGGCTTCTGGGAAGGGTTAGGGTTAGGGTTCGGGCTAGGGTTAGGGTTAGGGGACGGGGACGGTTTAGGGTCCAAGTGAGGGTCCGACAACGCTTTAGGGGGAGCGTACGTGTGAGGGCGCGGGTTAGTGTTAGCGTACGGGTTAGGATTAGGGGACGGGTGAGGGTCAGGCTTCGGGGAAGGGTTAGGGTTAGGGTTCGGGCTAGGGTTAGGGTTCGGGACGGGGAGGGTTTAGGGTCCAGGTGAGGGTACGACAACCCTTTAGGGGGAGCGTATGTGTGAGGGCGCGGGTTAGTGTTAGCGTACGGGTTAGGATTAGGGGACGGGTGAGGGTCACGCTTCGGGGAAGGGTTAGGGTTAGGGTTCGGGCTAGGGTTAGGGTTAGGGGACGGGGACGGTTTAGGGTCAAGGTGAGGGTCCGACAACGCTTTAGGGGGAGCGTACGTGTGAGGGCGCGGGTCAGTGTTAGCGTACGGGTTAGGATTAGGGGACGGGTGAGGGTCAGGCTTCGGGGAAGGGTTACGGTTAGGGTTCGGGCTAGGGTTAGGGTTAGGGGACGGGGACGGTTTAGGGTCCAGGTGAGGGTACGACAACACTTTAGGGGGAGAGTACGTGTTAGGGCGCGGGTTAGTGTTAGCGTACGGTTTAGGATTAGGGGACAGGTGAGGGTCAGGCTTCGGGGAAGGGTTACGGTTAGGGTTCGGGCTAGGGTTAGGGTTAGGGGACGGGGACGGTTTAGGGTCCATTTGAGGGTACGACAACGCTTTAGGGGGAGCGTACGTGTGAGGGCGCGGGTTCGTGTTAGCGTACGGGTTAGGATTAGGGGACTGGTGAGGGTCAGGCTTCGGGGAAGTGTTACGGTTAGGGTTCGGGCAAGGGTTAGGGTTAGGGGACGGGGACGGTTTAGGGTCCAGGTGAGGGTACGACAACACTTTAGGGGGAGCGTACGTGTGAGGGCGCGGGTTAGAGTTAGCGTACGTGTTAGGATTAGGGGACGGGTGAGGGTCAGGCTTCGGGGAAGGGTTACGGTTAGGGTTCGGGCTAGGGTTAGGATTAGGGGACGGGGACGGTATTGGGTCCAGGTGAGGGTACGACAACACTTTAGGCGGAGCGTACGTGTGAGGGCGTGGGTTAGTGTTAGCGTACGGGTTAGGATTAGGGGACGGGTGAGGGTCAGGCTTCGGGGAAGTGTTACGGTTAGGGTTCGGGCTAGGGTTAGGGTTAGGGGACGGGGACGGTTTAGGGTCCAGGTGAGGGTCCGACAACGCTTTAGGGGGAGCGTACGTGTGAGGGCGCGGGTTAGTGTTAGCGTACGGGTTAGGATTAGGGGACGGGTGAGGGTCAGGCTTCGGGGAAGGGTTAGGGTTAGGGTTCGGGCTAGGGTTAGGGTTAGGGGACGGGGACGGTTTAGGGTCCAGGTGAGGGTCCGACAACGCTTTACGGGGAGCGTACGTGTGAGGGCGCGGGTTAGTGTTAGCGTACGGGTTACGATTAGGGGACGGGTGAGGGTCAGGCTTCGGGGAAGGGTTACGGTTAGGGTTCGGGCTAGGGTTAGGGTTAGGGGACGGGGACGGTTTAGGGTCCAGGTGAGGGTACGACAACACTTTAGGGGGAGAGTACGTGTGAGGGCGCGGGTTAGTGTTAGCATACGGGTTAGGATTAGGGGACGGGTGAGGGTCAGGCTTCGGGGAAGGGTTACGGTTAGGGTTCGGGCTAGTGTTAGGGTTAGGGGACGGGGACGGTTTAGGGTACATTTGAGGGTACGACAACGCTTTAGGGGGAGCGTACGTGTGAGGGCGCGGGTTAGTGTTAGCGTACGCGTTAGGATTAGGGGACAGGTGAGGGTCAGGCTTCGGGGAAGGGTTACGGTTAGGGTTCGGGCTAGGGTTAGGGTTAGGGGACGGGGACGGTTTAGGGTCCATTTGAGGGTACGACAACGCTTTAGGGGGAGCGTACGTGTGAGGGCGCGGGTTCGTGTTAGCGTACGGGTTAGGATTAGGGGACTGGTGAGGGTCAGGCTTCGGGGAAGTGTTACGGTTAGGGTTCGGGCAAGGGTTAGGGTTAGGGGACGGGGACGGTTTAGGGTCCAGGTGAGGGTACGACAACACTTTAGGGGGAGCGTACGTGTGAGGGCGCGGGTTAGAGTTAGCGTACGTGTTAGGATTAGGGGACGGGTGAGGGTCAGGCTTCGGGGAAGGGTTACGGTTAGGGTTCGGGCTAGGGTTAGGATTAGGGGACGGGGACGGTATTGGGTCCAGGTGAGGGTACGACAACACTTTAGGCGGAGCGTACGTGTGAGGGCGTGGGTTAGTGTTAGCGTACGGGTTAGGATTAGGGGACGGGTGAGGGTCAGGCTTCGGGGAAGTGTTACGGTTAGGGTTCGGGCTAGGGTTAGGGTTAGGGGACGGGGACGGTTTAGGGTCCAGGTGAGGGTCCGACAACGCTTTAGGGGGAGCGTACGTGTGAGGGCGCGGGTTAGTGTTAGCGTACGGGTTAGGATTAGGGGACGGGTGAGGGTCAGGCTTCGGGGAAGGGTTAGGGTTAGGGTTCGGGCTAGGGTTAGGGTTAGGGGACGGGGACGGTTTAGGGTCCAGGTGAGGGTCCGACAACGCTTTACGGGGAGCGTACGTGTGAGGGCGCGGGTTAGTGTTAGCGTACGGGTTACGATTAGGGGACGGGTGAGGGTCAGGCTTCGGGGAAGGGTTACGGTTAGGGTTCGGGCTAGGGTTAGGGTTAGGGGACGGGGACGGTTTAGGGTCCAGGTGAGGGTACGACAACACTTTAGGGGGAGAGTACGTGTGAGGGCGCGGGTTAGTGTTAGCATACGGGTTAGGATTAGGGGACGGGTGAGGGTCAGGCTTCGGGGAAGGGTTACGGTTAGGGTTCGGGCTAGTGTTAGGGTTAGGGGACGGGGACGGTTTAGGGTACATTTGAGGGTACGACAACGCTTTAGGGGGAGCGTACGTGTGAGGGCGCGGGTTAGTGTTAGCGTACGCGTTAGGATTAGGGGACTGGTGAAGGTCAGGCTTCGGGGAAGGGTTACGGTTAGGGTTCGGGCTAGTGTTAGGGTTAGGGGACGGGGACGGTTTAGGGTACATTTGAGGGTACGACAACGCTTTAGGGGGAGCGTACGTGTGAGGGCGCGGGTTAGTGTTAGCGTACGCGTTAGGATTAGGGGACTGGTGAAGGTCAGGCTTCGGGGAAGGGTTACGGTTAGGGTTCGGGCTAGGGTTAGGGTTAGGGGACGGGGACGGTTTAGGGTCCAGGTGAGGGTACGACAACACTTTAGGGGGAGCGTACGTGTGAGGGCGCGGGTTAGTGTTAGCGTACGTGTTAGGATTAGGGGACGGGTGAGGGTCAGGCTTCGGGGAAGGGTTACGGTTAGGGTTCGGGCTAGGGTTAGGGTTATGGGACGGGGACGGTTTAGGGTCCAGGTGAGGGTACGACAACACTTTAGGGGGAGCGTACGTGTGAGGGCGCGGGTTAGTGTTAGCGTACGGGTTAGGATTAGGGGACGGGTGAGCGTCAGGCTTCGGGGAAGGGTTACGGTTAGGGTTCGGGCTAGGGTTAGGTTTAGGGGACGGGGACGGTTAGGGTCCAGGTGACGGTCCGACAACGCTTTAGGGGGAGCGTACGTGTGAGGGCGCGGGTTAGTGTTAGCGTACGGGTTAGGATTAGGGGACGGGTGAGGTTCAGGCTTCGGGGAAGGTTTACGGTTAGGGTTCGGGCTAGGGTTAGGGTTAGGGGACGGGGACGGTTTAGGGTCCAGGTGAGGGTCCGACAACGCTTTAGGGGGAGCGTACGTGTGAGGGCGCGGGTTAGTGTTAGCGTACGGGTTAGGATTAGGGGATGGGTGAGGGTCAGGCTTCTGGGAAGGGTTAGGGTTAGGGTTCGGGCTAGGGTTAGGGTTAGGGGACGGGGACGGTTTAGGGTCCAAGTGAGGGTCCGACAACGCTTTAGGGGGAGCGTACGTGTGAGGGCACGGGTTAGTGTTAGCGTACGGGTTAGGATTAGGGGACGGGTGAGGGTCAGGCTTCGGGGAAGGGTTAGGGTTAGGGTTCGGGCTAGGGTTAGTGTTCGGGACGGGGAGGGTTTAGGGTCCAGGTGAGGGTACGAGAAACCTTTAGGGGGAGCGTACGTGTGAGGGCGCGGGTTAGTGTTAGCGTACGGGTTAGGATTAGGGGACGGGTGAGGGTCACGCTTCGGGGAAGGGTAAGGGTTAGGGTTCGGGCTAGGGTTAGGGTTAGGGGACGGGGACGGTTTAGGGTCAAGGTGAGGGTCCGACAACGCTTTAGGGGGAGCGTACGTGTGAGGGCGCGGGTTAGTGTTAGCGTACGGGTTAGGATTAGGGGACGGGTGAGGGTCAGGCTTCGGGGAAGGGTTACGGTTAGGGTTCGGGCTAGGGTTAGGTTTAGGTGACGGGGACGGTTTAGGGTCCAGGTGAGGGTACGACAACACTTTATGGGGAGAGTACGTGTGAGGGCGCGGGTTAGTGTTAGCGTACGGGTTAGGATTAGGGGACAGGTGAGGGTCAGGCTTCTGGGAAGGGTTAGGTTTAGGGTTCGGGCTAGGGTTAGGGTTAGGGGACGGGGACGGTTTAGGGTCCAGGTGAGGGTACGACAACACTTTAGGGGGAGCGTACGTGTGAGGGCGCGGGTTAGTGTTAGCGTACGGGTTAGGATTAGGGGACGGGTGAGGGTCAGGCTTCGGGGAAGGGTTACGGTTAGGGTTTGGGCTAGGGTTAGGATTAGGGGACGGGGACGGTATAGGGTCCAGGTGAGGGTACGACAACACTTTAGGGGGAGCGTACGTGTGAGGGCGCGGGTTAGTGTTAGCGTACGGGTTAGGATTAGGGGACGGGTGAGGTTCAGGCTTCGGGGAAGGTTTACGGTTAGGGTTCGGGCTAGGGTTAGGGTTAGGGGACGGGGACGGTTTAGGGTCCAGGTGAGGGTCCGACAACGCTTTAGGGGGAGCGTACGTGTGAGGGCGCGGGTTAGTGTTAGCGTACGGGTTAGGATTAGGGGATGGGTGAGGGTCAGGCTTCTGGGAAGGGTTAGGGTTAGGGTTCGGGCTAGGGTTAGGGTTAGGGGACGGGGACGGTTTAGGGTCCAAGTGAGGGTCCGACAACGCTTTAGGGGGAGCGTACGTGTGAGGGCACGGGTTAGTGTTAGCGTACGGGTTAGGATTAGGGGACGGGTGAGGGTCAGGCTTCGGGGAAGGGTTAGGGTTAGGGTTCGGGCTAGGGTTAGTGTTCGGGACGGGGAGGGTTTAGGGTCCAGGTGAGGGTACGAGAAACCTTTAGGGGGAGCGTACGTGTGAGGGCGCGGGTTAGTGTTAGCGTACGGGTTAGGATTAGGGGACGGGTGAGGGTCACGCTTCGGGGAAGGGTAAGGGTTAGGGTTCGGGCTAGGGTTAGGGTTAGGGGACGGGGACGGTTTAGGGTCAAGGTGAGGGTCCGACAACGCTTTAGGGGGAGCGTACGTGTGAGGGCGCGGGTTAGTGTTAGCGTACGGGTTAGGATTAGGGGACGGGTGAGGGTCAGGCTTCGGGGAAGGGTTACGGTTAGGGTTCGGGCTAGGGTTAGGTTTAGGTGACGGGGACGGTTTAGGGTCCAGGTGAGGGTACGACAACACTTTATGGGGAGAGTACGTGTGAGGGCGCGGGTTAGTGTTAGCGTACGGGTTAGGATTAGGGGACAGGTGAGGGTCAGGCTTCTGGGAAGGGTTAGGTTTAGGGTTCGGGCTAGGGTTAGGGTTAGGGGACGGGGACGGTTTAGGGTCCAGGTGAGGGTACGACAACACTTTAGGGGGAGCGTACGTGTGAGGGCGCGGGTTAGTGTTAGCGTACGTGTTAGGATTAGGGGACGGGTGAGGGTCAGGCTTCGGGGAAGGGTTACGGTTAGGGTTCGGGCTAGGGTTAGGATTAGGGGACGGGGACGGTATAGGGTCCAGGTGAGGGTACGACAACACTTTAGGCGGAGCGTACGTGTGAGGGCGTGGGTTAGTGTTAGCGTACGGGTTAGGATTAGGGGACGGGTGAGGGTCAGGCTTCGGGGAAGTGTTACGGTTAGGGTTCGGGCTAGGGTTAGGGTTAGGGGACGGGGACGGTTTAGGGTCCAGGTGAGGGTCCGACAACGCTTTAGGGGGAGCGTACGTGTGAGGGCGCGGGTTAGTGTTAGCGTACGGGTTAGGATTAGGGGACGGGTGAGGGTCAGGCTTCGGGGAAGGGTTAGGGTTAGGGTTCGGGCTAGGGTTAGGGTTAGGGGACGGGGACGGTTTAGGGTCCAGGTGAGGGTACGACAACACTTTAGGGGGAGAGTACGTGTGAGGGCGCGGGTTAGTGTTAGCGTACGGGTTAGGATTAGGGGACGGGTGAGGGTCAGGCTTCGGCGAAGAGTTACGGTTAGGGTTCGGGCTAGGGTTAGGGTTAGGGGACGGGGACGGTTTAGGGTCCATTTGAGGGTACGACAAAGCTTTAGGGGGAGCGTACGTGTGAGGGTGCGGGTTAGTGTTAGCGTACGGGTTAGGATTAGGGGACTGGTGAGGGTCAGGCTTCGGGGAAGGGTTAGGGTTAGGGTTCGGGCTAGGGTTAGGGTTAGGGGACGGGGACGGTTTAGGGTCCAGGTGAGGGTACGACAACACTTTAGGGGGAGAGTACGTGTGAGGGCGCGGGTTAGTGTTAGCGTACGGGGTAGGATTAGGGGACGGGTGAGGGTCAGGCTTCGGGGAAGGGTTAGGGTTACGGTTCGGGCTAGGGTTAGGGTTAGGGGACGGGGACGGTTTAGGGTCCATTTGAGGGTACGACAACGCTTTAGGGGGAGCGTACGTGTGAGGGCGCGGGTTAGTGTTAGCGTACGGGTTAGGATTAGGGGACTGGTGAGGGTCTGGCTTCGGGGAAGGGTTAGGGTTAGGGTTCGGGCTAGGGTTAGGGTTAGGGGACGGGGACGGTTTACGGTCCAGGTGAGGGTCCGACAACGCTTTAGGGGGAGCGTACGTGTGAGGGCGCGGGTTAGTGTTAGTGTACGGGTTAGGATTAGGGGACGGGTGAGGGTCAGGCTTCGGGGAAGGGTTAGGGTTAGGGTTCGGGCTAGGGTTAGGGTTCGGGACGGGGACGGTTTAGGGTCCAGGTGAGGGTCCGACAACGCTTTAGGGGGAGCGTACGTGTGAGGGCGCGGGTTAGTGTTAGCGTACGGGTTAGGATTAGGGGACGGGTGAGGTTCAGGCTTCGGGGAAGGGTTACGGTTAGGGTTCGGGCTAGGGTTAGGGTTAGGGGACGGGGACGGTTTAGGGTCCAGGTGAGGGTCCGACAACGCTTTAGGGGGAGCGTACGTGTGAGGGCGCGGGTTAGTGTTAGCGTACGGGTTAGGATTAGGGGATGGGTGAGGGTCAGGCTTCTGGGAAGGGTTAGGGTTAGGGTTCGGGCTAGGGTTAGGGTTAGGGGACGGGGACGGTTTAGGGTCCAAGTGAGGGTCCGACAACGCTTTAGGGGGAGCGTACGTGTGAGGGCACGGGTTAGTGTTAGCGTACGGGTTAGGATTAGGGGACGGGTGAGGGTCAGGCTTCGGGGAAGGGTTAGGGTTAGGGTTCGGGCTAGGGTTAGTGTTCGGGACGGGGAGGGTTTAGGGTCCAGGTGAGGGTACGAGAAACCTTTAGGGGGAGCGTACGTGTGAGGGCGCGGGTTAGTGTTAGCGTACGGGTTAGGATTAGGGGACGGGTGAGGGTCACGCTTCGGGGAAGGGTAAGGGTTAGGGTTCGGGCTAGGGTTAGGGTTAGGGGACGGGGACGGTTTAGGGTCAAGGTGAGGGTCCGACAACGCTTTAGGGGGAGCGTACGTGTGAGGGCGCGGGTTAGTGTTAGCGTACGGGTTAGGATTAGGGGACGGGTGAGGGTCAGGCTTCGGGGAAGGGTTACGGTTAGGGTTCGGGCTAGGGTTAGGTTTAGGTGACGGGGACGGTTTAGGGTCCAGGTGAGGGTACGACAACACTTTATGGGGAGAGTACGTGTGAGGGCGCGGGTTAGTGTTAGCGTACGGGTTAGGATTAGGGGACAGGTGAGGGTCAGGCTTCTGGGAAGGGTAAGGTTTAGGGTTCGGGCTAGGGTTAGGGTTAGGGGACGGGGACGGTTTAGGGTCCAGGTGAGGGTACGACAACACTTTAGGGGGAGCGTACGTGTGAGGGCGCGGGTTAGTGTTAGCGTACGTGTTAGGATTAGGGGACGGGTGAGGGTCAGGCTTCGGGGAAGGGTTACGGTTAGGGTTCGGGCTAGGGTTAGGATTAGGGGACGGGGACGGTATAGGGTCCAGGTGAGGGTACGACAACACTTTAGGCGGAGCGTACGTGTGAGGGCGTGGGTTAGTGTTAGCGTACGGGTTAGGATTAGGGGACGGGTGAGGGTCAGGCTTCGGGGAAGTGTTACGGTTAGGGTTCGGGCTAGGGTTAGGGTTAGGGGACGGGGACGGTTTAGGGTCCAGGTGAGGGTCCGACAACGCTTTAGGGGGAGCGTACGTGTGAGGGCGCGGGTTAGTGTTAGCGTACGGGTTAGGATTAGGGGACGGGTGAGGGTCAGGCTTCGGGGAAGGGTTAGGGTTAGGGTTCGGGCTAGGGTTAGGGTTAGGGGACGGGGACGGTTTAGGGTCCAGGTGAGGGTACGACAACACTTTAGGGGGAGCGTACGTGTGAGGGCGCGGGTTAGTGTTAGCGTACGGGTTAGGATTAGGGGACGGGTGAGGGTCAGGCTTCTGGGAAGGGTTAGGGTTAGGGTTCGGGCTAGGGTTAGGGTTAGGGGACGGGGACGGTTTAGGGTCCAGGTGAGGGTATGACAACGCTTTAGGGTGAGCGTACGTGTGAGGGCGCGGGTTAGTGTTAGCGTACGGGTTAGGATTAGGGGACGGGTGAGGGTCAGGCTTCGGGGAAGGGTTAGGGTTAGGGTTCGGGCTAGGGTTAGGGTTAGGGGACGGGGACGGTTTAGGGTCCAGGTGAGGGTCCGACAACGCTTTATGGGGAGCGTACGTGTGATGGCGCGGGTTAGTGTTAGCGTACGGGTTAGGATTAGGGGATGGGTGAGGGTCAGGCTTCTGGGAATGGTTAGGGTTAGGGTTCGGGCTAGGGTTAGGGTTAGGGGACGGGGACGGTTTAGGGTCCAGGTGAGGGTCCGACAACGCTTTAGGGGGAGCGTACGTGTGAGGGCGCGGGTTAGTGTTAGCGTACGGGTTAGGATTAGGGGACGGGTGAGGGTCAGGCTTCGGGGAAGGGTTAGGGTTAGGGTTCGGGCTAGGGTTAGGGTTAGGGGACGGGGACGGTTTAGGGTCCAGGTGAGGGTACGACAACACTTTAGGGGGAGAGTACGTGTGAGGGCGTGGGTTAGTGTTAGCATACGGGTTAGGATTAGGGGACGGGTGAGGGTCAAGCTTCGGGGAAGGGTTAGGGTTAGGGTTCGGGCTAGGGTTAGGGTTAGGGGACGGGGACGGTTTAGGGTCCATTTGAGGGTACGACAACGCTTTAGGGGGAGTGTACGTGTGAGGGCGCGGGTTAGTGTTAGCGTACGGGTTAGGATTAGGGGACTGGTGAGGGTCAGGCTTCGGGGAAGGGTTACGGTTAGGGTTCGGGCTAGGGTTAGGGTTAGGGAACGGGGACGGTTTAGGGTCCAGGTGAGGGTACGACAACACTTTAGGGGGAGCGTACGTGTGAGGGCGCGGGTTAGTGTTAGCGTACGTGTTAGGATTAGGGGATGGGTGAGGGTCAGGCTTCGGGGAAGGGTTACGGTTAGGGTTCGGGCTAGGGTTAGGGTTAGGGGACGGGGACGGTTTAGGGTCCAGGTGAGGGTACGACAACACTTTAGGGGGAGCGTACGTGTGAGGGCGCGGGTTAGTGTTAGCGTACTGGTTAGGATTAGGGGACGGGTGAGCGTCAGGCTTCGGGGAAGGGTTACGGTTAGGGTTCGGGCTAGGGTTAGGTTTAGGGGACGGGGACGGTTTAGGGTCCAGGTGAGGGTCCGACAACGCTTTAGGGGGAGCGTACGTGTGAGGGCGTGGGTTAGTGTTAGCGTACGGGTTAGGATTAGGGGACGGGTGAGGGTCAGGCTTCAGGGAAGGGTTACGGTTAGGGTTCGGGCTAGGGTTAGGGTTAGGGGACGGGGACGGTTTAGGGTCCAGGTGAGGGTCCGACAACGCTTTAGGGGGAGCGTACGTGTGAGGGCGCGGGTTAGTGTTAGCGTACGAGTTAGGATTAGGGGATGGGTGAGGGTCAGGCTTCGGGGAAGGGTTAGGGTTAGGGTTCGGGCTAGGGTTAGGATTCTGGACGGGGAGGGTTTAGGGTCCAGGTGAGGGTACGACAACCCTTTAGGGGGAGCGTACGTGTGAGGGTGCGGGTTAGTGTTAGCGTACGGGTTAGGATTAGGGGACGGGTGAGGATCAGGCTTCGGGGAAGGGTTAGGGTTAGGGTTCGGGCTAGGGTTAGGGTTAGGGGACGGGGACGGTTTAGGGTCCAGGTGAGGGTACGACAACACTTTAGGGGGAGCGTACGGGTGAGGGCGCAGGTTAGTGTTAGCGTACGGGTTAGGATTAGGGGACGGGTGAGGGTCAGGCTTCGGGGAAGGGTTAGTGTTAGGGTTAGGGCTAGGGTTAGGGTTAGGGGACGGGGACGGTTTAGGGTCCAGGTGAGGGTCCGACAACGCTTTAGGGGGAGCGTACGTGTGAGGGCGCGGGTTAGTGTTAGCGTACGGGTTAGGATTAGGGGATGGGTGAGGGTCAGGCTTCTGGGAAGGGTTACGGTTAGGGTTCGGGCTAGGGTTAGGGTTAGGGGACGGGGACGGTTTAGGGTCCAAGTGAGGGTCCGACAACGCTTTAGGGGGAGCGTACGTGTGAGTGCGCAGGTTAGTGTTAGCGTACGGGTTAGGATTAGGGGACGGGTGTGGGTCAGGCTTCGGGGAAGGGTTAGGGGTAGGGTTCGGGCTAGGGTTAGGGTTCGGGACGGGGAGGGTTTAGGGTCCAGGTGAGGGTACGACAACCCTTTAGGGGGAGCGTACGTGTGAGGGTGCGGGTTAGTGTTAGCGTACTGGTTAGGATTAGGGGACGGGTGAGGATCAGGCTTCGGGGAAGGGTTAGGGTTAGGGTTCGGGCTAGGGTTAGGGTTAGGGGACGGGGACGGTTTAGGGTCCAGGTGAGGGTCCGACAACGCTTTAGGGGGAGCGTACGTGTGAGGGCGCGGGTTAGTGTTAGCGTACGGGTTAGGATTAGGGGATGGGTGAGGGTCAGGCTTCTGGGAAGGGTTAGGGTTAGGGTTCGGGCTAGGGTTAGGGTTAGGGGACGGGGACGGTTTAGGGTCCAAGTGAGGGTCCGACAACGCTTTAGGGGGAGCGTACGTCTGAGGGCGCGGGTTACTGTTAGCGTACGGGTTAGGATTAGGGGACTGGTGAGGGTCAGGCTTCGGGGAAGGGTTACGGTTAGGGTTCGGGCTAGGGTTAGGGTTAGGGGACGGGGACGGTTTAGGTTCCAGGTGAGGGTACGACAACACTTTAGGGGGAGCGTACGTGTGAGGGCGCGGGTTAGTGTTAGCGTACGTGTTAGGATTAGGGGACGGGTGAGGGTCAGGCTTCGGGGAAGGGTTACGGTTAGGGTTCGGGCTAGGGTTAGGATTAGGGGACGGGGACGGTATAGGGTCCAGGTGAGGGTACGACAACACTTTAGGCGGAGCGTACGTGTGAGGGCGTGGGTTAGTGTTAGCGTACGGTTTAGGATTAGGGGACGGGTGAGGGTCAGGCTTCGGGGAAGTGTTACGGTTAGGGTTCGGGCTAGGGTTAGGGTTAGGGGACGGGGACGGTTTAGGGTCCAGGTGAGGGTCTGACAACGCTTTAGGGGGAGCGTACGTGTGAGGGCGCGGGTTAGTGTTAGCGTACGGGTTAGGATTAGGGGACAGGTGAGGGTCAGGCTTCGGGGAAGGGTTAGGGTTAGGGTTCGGGCTAGGGTTAGGGTTAGGGGACGGGGACGGTTTAGGGTCCAGGTGAGGGTACGACAACACTTTAGGGGGAGCGTACGTGTGAGGGCGCGGGTTAGTGTTAGCGTACGTGTTAGGATTAGGGGACGGGTGAGGGTCAGGCTTCGGGGAAGGGTTACGGTTAGGGTTCGGGCTAGGGTTAGGATTAGGGGACGGGGACGGTATAGGGTCCAGGTGAGGGTACGACAACACTTTAGGCGGAGCGTACGTGTGAGGGCGTGGGTTAGTGTTAGCGTACGGGTTAGGATTAGGGGACGGGTGAGGGTCAGGCTTCGGGGAAGTGTTACGGTTAGGGTTCGGGCTAGGGTTAGGGTTAGGGGACGGGGACGGTTTAGGGTCCAGGTGAGGGTCCGACAACGCTTTAGGGGGAGCGTACGTGTGAGGGCGCGGGTTAGTGTTAGCGTACGGGTTAGGATTAGGGGACGGGTGAGGGTCAGGCTTCGGGGAAGGGTTAGGGTTAGGGTTCGGGCTAGGGTTAGGGTTAGGGGACGGGGACGGTTTAGGGTCCAGGTGAGGGTACGACAACACTTTAGGGGGAGAGTACGTGTGAGGGCGCGGGTTAGTGTTAGCGTACGGGTTAGGATTAGGGGACGGGTGAGGGTCAGGCTTCGGCGAAGAGTTACGGTTAGGGTTCGGGCTAGGGTTAGGGTTAGGGGACGGGGACGGTTTAGGGTCCATTTGAGGGTACGACAACGCTTTAGGGGGAGCGTACGTGTGAGGGTGCGGGTTAGTGTTAGCGTACGGGTTAGGATTAGGGGACTGGTGAGGGTCAGGCTTCGGGGAAGGGTTAGGGTTAGGGTTCGGGCTAGGGTTAGGGTTAGGGGACGGGGACGGTTTAGGGTCCAGGTGAGGGTACGACAACACTTTAGGGGGAGAGTACGTGTGACGGCGCGGGTTAGTGTTAGCGTACGGGGTAGGATTAGGGGACGGGTGAGGGTCAGGCTTCGGGGAAGGGTTAGGGTTACGGTTCGGGCTAGGGTTAGGGTTAGGGGACGGGGACGGTTTAGGGTCCATTTGAGGGTACGACAACGCTTTAGGGGGAGCGTACGTGTGAGGGCGCGGGTTAGTGTTAGCGTACGGGTTAGGATTAGGGGACTGGTGAGGGTCTGGCTTCGGGGAAGGGTTAGGGTTAGGGTTCGGGCTAGGGTTAGGGTTAGGGGACGGGGACGGTTTACGGTCCAGGTGAGGGTCCGACAACGCTTTAGGGGGAGCGTACGTGTGAGGGCGCGGGTTAGTGTTAGCGTACGGGTTAGGATTAGGGGACGGGTGAGGGTCAGGCTTCGGGGAAGGGTTAGGGTTAGGGTTCGGGCTAGGGTTAGGGTTCGGGACGGGGACGGTTTAGGGTCCAGGTGAGGGTCCGACAACGCTTTAGGGGGAGCGTACGTGTGAGGGCGCGGGTTAGTGTTAGCGTACGGGTTAGGATTAGGGGACGGGTGAGGTTCAGGCTTCGGGGAAGGGTTACGGTTAGGGTTCGGGCTAGGGTTAGGGTTAGGGGACGGGGACGGTTTAGGGTCCAGGTGAGGGTCCGACAACGCTTTAGGGGGAGCGTACGTGTGAGGGCGCGGGTTAGTGTTAGCGTACGGGTTAGGATTAGGGGATGGGTGAGGGTCAGGCTTCTGGGAAGGGTTAGGGTTAGGGTTCGGGCTAGGGTTAGGGTTAGGGGACGGGGACGGTTTAGGGTCCAAGTGAGGGTCCGACAACGCTTTAGGGGGAGCGTACGTGTGAGGGCACGGGTTAGTGTTAGCGTACGGGTTAGGATTAGGGGACGGGTGAGGGTCAGGCTTCGGGGAAGGGTTAGGGTTAGGGTTCGGGCTAGGGTTAGTGTTCGGGACGGGGAGGGTTTAGGGTCCAGGTGAGGGTACGAGAAACCTTTAGGGGGAGCGTACGTGTGAGGGCGCGGGTTAGTGTTAGCGTACGGGTTAGGATTAGGGGACGGGTGAGGGTCACGCTTCGGGGAAGGGTAAGGGTTAGGGTTCGGGCTAGGGTTAGGGTTAGGGGACGGGGACGGTTTAGGGTCAAGGTGAGGGTCCGACAACGCTTTAGGGGGAGCGTACGTGTGAGGGCGCGGGTTAGTGTTAGCGTACGGGTTAGGATTAGGGGACGGGTGAGGGTCAGGCTTCGGGGAAGGGTTACGGTTAGGGTTCGGGCTAGGGTTAGGTTTAGGTGACGGGGACGGTTTAGGGTCCAGGTGAGGGTACGACAACACTTTATGGGGAGAGTACGTGTGAGGGCGCGGGTTAGTGTTAGCGTACGGGTTAGGATTAGGGGACAGGTGAGGCTCAGGCTTCTGGGAAGGGTTAGGTTTAGGGTTCGGGCTAGGGTTAGGGTTAGGGGACGGGGACGGTTTAGGGTCCAGGTGAGGGTACGACAACAGTTTAGGGGGAGCGTACGTGTGAGGGCGCGGGTTAGTGTTAGCGTACGTGTTAGGATTAGGGGACGGGTGAGGGTCAGGCTTCGGGGAAGGGTTACGGTTAGGGTTCGGGCTAGGGTTAGGATTAGGGGACGGGGACGGTATAGGGTCCAGGTGAGGGTACGACAACACTTTAGGCGGAGCGTACGTGTGAGGGCGTGGGTTAGTGTTAGCGTACGGGTTAGGATTAGGGGACGGGTGAGGGTCAGGCTTCGGGGAAGTGTTACGGTTAGGGTTCGGGCTAGGGTTAGGGTTAGGGGACGGGGACGGTTTAGGGTCCAGGTGAGGGTCCGACAACGCTTTAGGGGGAGCGTACGTGTGAGGGCGCGGGTTAGTGTTAGCGTACGGGTTAGGATTAGGGGACGGGTGAGGGTCAGGCTTCGGGGAAGGGTTAGGGTTAGGGTTCGGGCTAGGGTTAGGGTTAGGGGACGGGGACGGTTTAGGGTCCAGGTGAGGGTACGACAACACTTTAGGGGGAGCGTACGTGTGAGGGCGCGGGTTAGTGTTAGCGTACGGGTTAGGATTAGGGGACGGGTGAGGGTCAGGCTTCTGGGAAGGGTTAGGGTTAGGGTTCGGGCTAGGGTTAGGGTTAGGGGACGGGGACGGTTTAGGGTCCAGGTGAGGGTATGACAACGCTTTAGGGTGAGCGTACGTGTGAGGGCGCGGGTTAGTGTTAGCGTACGGGTTAGGATTAGGGGACGGGTGAGGGTCAGGCTTCGGGGAAGGGTTAGGGTTAGGGTTCGGGCTAGGGTTAGGGTTAGGGGACGGGGACGGTTTAGGGTCCAGGTGAGGGTCCGACAACGCTTTATGGGGAGCGTACGTGTGATGGCGCGGGTTAGTGTTAGCGTACGGGTTAGGATTAGGGGATGGGTGAGGGTCAGGCTTCTGGGAATGGTTAGGGTTAGGGTTCGGGCTAGGGTTAGGGTTAGGGGACGGGGACGGTTTAGGGTCCAGGTGAGGGTCCGACAACGCTTTAGGGGGAGCGTACGTGTGAGGGCGCGGGTTAGTGTTAGCGTACGGGTTAGGATTAGGGGACGGGTGAGGGTCAGGCTTCGGGGAAGGGTTAGGGTTAGGGTTCGGGCTAGGGTTAGGGTTAGGGGACGGGGACGGTTTAGGGTCCAGGTGAGGGTACGACAACACTTTAGGGGGAGAGTACGTGGGAGGGCGTGGGTTAGTGTTAGCATACGGGTTAGGATTAGGGGACGTGTGAGGGTCAAGCTTCGGGGAAGGGTTACGGTTAGGGTTCGGGCTAGGGTTAGGGTTAGGGGACGGGGACGGTTTAGGGTCCATTTGAGGGTACGACAACGCTTTAGGGGGAGTGTACGTGTGAGGGCGCGGGTTAGTGTTAGCGTACGGGTTAGGATTAGGGGACTGGTGAGGGTCAGGCTTCGGGGAAGGGTTACGGTTAGGGTTCGGGCTAGGGTTAGGGTTAGGGAACGGGGACGGTTTAGGGTCCAGGTGAGGGTACGACAACACTTTAGGGGGAGCGTACGTGTGAGGGCGCGGGTTAGTGTTAGCGTACGTGTTAGGATTAGGGGATGGGTGAGGGTCAGGCTTCGGGGAAGGATTACGGTTAGGGTTCGGGCTAGGGTTAGGGTTAGGGGACGGGGACGGTTTAGGGTCCAGGTGAGGGTACGACAACACTTTAGGGGGAGCGTACGTGTGAGGGCGCGGGTTAGTGTTAGCGTACTGGTTAGGATTAGGGGACGGGTGAGCGTCAGGCTTCGGGGAAGGGTTACGGTTAGGGTTCGGGCTAGGGTTAGGTTTAGGGGACGGGGACGGTTTAGGGTCCAGGTGAGGGTCCGACAACGCTTTAGGGGGAGCGTACGTGTGAGGGCGTGGGTTAGTGTTAGCGTACGGGTTAGGATTAGGGGACGGGTGAGGGTCAGGCTTCGGGGAAGGGTTACGGTTAGGGTTCGGGCTAGGGTTAGGGTTAGGGGACGGGGACGGTTTAGGGTCCAGGTGAGGGTCCGACAACGCTTTAGGGGGAGCGTACGTGTGAGGGCGCGGGTTAGTGTTAGCGTACGAGTTAGGATTAGGGGATGGGTGAGGGTCAGGCTTCGGGGAAGGGTTAGGGTTAGGGTTCGGGCTAGGGTTAGGGTTCTGGACGGGGAGGGTTTAGGGTCCAGGTGAGGGTACGACAACACTTTAGGGGGAGCGTACGTGTGAGGGTGCGGGTTAGTGTTAGCGTACGGGTTAGGATTAGGGGACGGGTGAGGATCAGGCTTCGGGGAAGGGTTAGGGTTAGGGTTCGGGCTAGGGTTAGGGTTAGGGGACGGGGACGGTTTAGGGTCCAGGTGAGGGTACGACAACACTTTAGGGGGAGCGTACGGGTGAGGGCGCAGGTTAGTGTTAGCGTACGGGTTAGGATTAGGGGACGGGTGAGGGTCAGGCTTCGGGGAAGGGTTAGTGTTAGGGTTAGGGCTAGGGTTAGGGTTAGGGGACGGGGACGGTTTAGGGTCCAGGTGAGGGTCCGACAACGCTTTAGGGGGAGCGTACGTGTGAGGGCGCGGGTTAGTGTTAGCGTACGGGTTAGGATTAGGGGATGGGTGAGGGTCAGGCTTCTGGGAAGGGTTACGGTTAGGGTTCGGGCTAGGGTTAGGGTTAGGGGACGGGGACGGTTTAGGGTCCAAGTGAGGGTCCGACAACGCTTTAGGGGGAGCGTACGTGTGAGTGCGCAGGTTAGTGTTAGCGTACGGGTTAGGATTAGGGGACGGGTGTGGGTCAGGCTTCGGGGAAGGGTTAGGGGTAGGGTTCGGGCTAGGGTTAGGGTTCGGGACGGGGAGGGTTTAGGGTCCAGGTGAGGGTACGACAACCCTTTAGGGGGAGCGTACGTGTGAGGGTGCGGGTTAGTGTTAGCGTACTGGTTAGGATTAGGGGACGGGTGAGGATCAGGCTTCGGGGAAGGGTTAGGGTTAGGGTTCGGGCTAGGGTTAGGGTTAGGGGACGGGGACGGTTTAGGGTCCAGGTGAGGGTCCGACAACGCTTTAGGGGGAGCGTACGTGTGAGTGCGCGGGTTAGTGTTAGCGTACGGGTTAGGATTAGGGGATGGGTGAGGGTCAGGCTTCTGGGAAGGGTTAGGGTTAGGGTTCGGGCTAGGGTTAGGGTTAGGGGACGGGGACGGTTTAGGGTCCAAGTGAGGGTCCGACAACGCTTTAGGGGGAGCGTACGTCTGAGGGCGCGGGTTACTGTTAGCGTACGGGTTAGGATTAGGGGACTGGTGAGGGTCAGGCTTCGGGGAAGGGTTACGGTTAGGGTTCGGGCTAGGGTTAGGGTTAGGGGACGGGGACGGTTTAGGTTCCAGGTGAGGGTACGACAACACTTTAGGGGGAGCGTACGTGTGAGGGCGCGGGTTAGTGTTAGCGTACGTGTTAGGATTAGGGGACGGGTGAGGGTCAGGCTTCGGGGAAGGGTTACGGTTAGGGTTCGGGCTAGGGTTAGGATTAGGGGACGGGGACGGTATAGGGTCCAGGTGAGGGTACGACAACACTTTAGGGGGAGCGTACGTGTGAGGGCGCGGGTTAGTGTTAGCGTACGGGTTAGGATTAGGGGACGGGTGAGGGTCAGGCTTCTGGGAAGGGTTAGGGTTAGGGTTCGGGCTAGGGTTAGGGTTAGGGGACGGGGACGGTTTAGGGTCCAGGTGAGGGTACGACAACGCTTTAGGGTGAGCGTACGTGTGAGGGCGCGGGTTAGTGTTAGCGTACGGGTAGGATTAGGGGACGGGTGAGGGTCAGGCTTCGGGGAAGTGTTAGGGTTAGGGTTCGGGCTAGGGTTAGGGTTAGGGGACGGGGACGGTTTAGGGTCCAGGTGAGGGTCCGACAACGCTTTATGGGGAGCGTACGTGTGATGGCGCGGGTTAGTGTTAGCGTACGGGTTAGGATTAGAGGATGGGTGAGGGTCAGGCTTCTGGGAATGGTTAGGGTTAGGGTTCGGGCTAGGGTTAGGGTTAGGGGACGGGGACGGTTTAGGGTCCAGGTGAGGGTCCGACAACGCTTTAGGGGGAGCGTACGTGTGAGGGCGCGGGTTAGTGTTAGCGTACGGGTTAGGATTAGGGGACGGGTGAGGGTCAGGCTTCGGGGAAGGGTTACGGTTAGGGTTCGGGCTAGGGTTAGGGTTAGGGGACGGGGACGGTTTAGGGTCCAGGTGAGGGTACGACAACACTTTAGGGGGAGAGTACGTGTGAGGGCGCGGGTTAGTGTTAGCATACGGGTTAGGATTATGGGACGGGTGAGGGTCAAGCTTCGGGGAAGGGTTACGGTTAGGGTTCGGGCTAGGGTTAGGGTTAGGGGACGGGGACGGTTTAGGGTCCATTTGAGGGTACGACAACGCTTTAGGGGGAGCGTACGTGTGAGGGCGCGGGTTAGTGTTAGCGTACGGGTTAGGATTAGGGGACTGGTGAGGGTCAGGCTTCGGGGAAGGGTTACGGTTAGGGTTCGGGCTAGGGTTAGGGTTAGGGAACGGGGACGGTTTAGGGTCCAGGTGAGGGTACGACAACACTTTAGGGGGAGCGTACGTGTGAGGGCGCGGGTTAGTGTTAGCGTACGTGTTA
Source organism: Globicephala melas (assembly GCF_963455315.2). NCBI lineage: Eukaryota > Metazoa > Chordata > Mammalia > Artiodactyla > Delphinidae > Globicephala > Globicephala melas. The sequence continues at coordinate 52,875,892 of NC_083326.1, forward strand.
GGATTAGGGGATGGGTGAGGGTCAGGCTTCGGGGAAGGGTTACGGTTAGGGTTCGGGCTAGGGTTAGGGTTAGGGGACGGGGACGGTTTAGGGTCCAGGTGAGGGTACGACAACACTTTAGGGGGAGCGTACGTGTGAGGGCGCGGGTTAGTGTTAGCGTACTGGTTAGGATTAGGGGACGGGTGAGGGTCAGGCTTCGGGGAAGGGTTACGGTTAGGGTTCGGGCTAGGGTTAGGGTTAGGGGACGTGGACGGTTTAGGGTCCAGGTGAGGGTCCGACAACGCTTTAGGGGGAGCGTACGTGTGAGGGCGCGGGTTAGTGTTAGCGTACGGGTTAGGATTAGGGGATGGGTGAGGGTCAGGCTTCGGGGAAGGGTTAGGGTTAGGGTTCGGGCTAGGGTTAGGGTTCGGGACGGGGAGGGTTTAGGGTCCAGGTGAGGGTACGACAACCCTTTAGGGGGAGCGTATGTGTGAGGGCGCGGGTTAGTGTTAGCGTACGGGTTAGGATTAGGGGACGGGTGAGGGTCACGCTTCGGGGAAGGGTTAGGGTTAGGGTTCGGGCTAGGGTTAGGGTTAGGGGACGGGGACGGTTTAGGGTCAAGGTGAGGGTCCGACAACGCTTTAGGGGGAGCGTACGTGTGAGGGCGCGGGTCAGTGTTAGCGTACGGGTTAGGATTAGGGGACGGGTGAGTGTCAGGCTTCGGGGAAGGGTTACGGTTAGGGTTCGGGCTAGGGTTAGGGTTAGGGGACGGGGACGGTTTAGGGTCCAGGTGAGGGTACGACAACACTTTAGGGGGAGAGTACGTGTTAGGGCGCGGGTTAGTGTTAGCGTACGGGTTAGGATTAGGGGACAGGTGAGGGTCAGGCTTCGGGGAAGGGTTACGGTTAGGGTTCGGGCTAGGGTTAGGGTTAGGGGACGGGGACGGTTTAGGGTCCATTTGAGGGTACGACAACGCTTTAGGGGGAGCGTACGTGTGAGGGCGCGGGTTCGTGTTAGCGTACGGGTTAGGATTAGGGGACTGGTGAGGGTCAGGCTTCGGGGAAGTGTTACGGTTAGGGTTCGGGCAAGGGTTAGGGTTAGGGGACGGGGACGGTTTAGGGTCCAGGTGAGGGTACGACAACACTTTAGGGGGAGCGTACGTGTGAGGGCGCGGGTTAGAGTTAGCGTACGTGTTAGGATTAGGGGACGGGTGAGGGTCAGGCTTCGGGGAAGGGTTACGGTTAGGGTTCGGGCTAGGGTTAGGATTAGGGGACGGGGACGGTATTGGGTCCAGGTGAGGGTACGACAACACTTTAGGCAGAGCGTACGTGTGAGGGCGTGGGTTAGTGTTAGCGTACGGGTTAGGATTAGGGGACGGGTGAGGGTCAGGCTTCGGGGAAGGGTTACGGTTAGGGTTCGGGCTAGGGTTAGGGTTAGGGGACGGGGACGGTTTAGGGTCCAGGTGAGGGTCCGACAACGCTTTAGGGGGAGCGTACGTGTGAGGGCGCGGGTTAGTGTTAGCGTACGGGTTAGGATTAGGGGACGGGTGAGGGTCAGGCTTCGGGGAAGGGTTAGGGTTAGGGTTCGGGCTAGGGTTAGGGTTAGGGGACGGGGACGGTTTAGGGTCCAGGTGAGGGTCCGACAACGCTTTACGGGGAGCGTACGTGTGAGGGCGCGGGTTAGTGTTAGCGTACGGGTTACGATTAGGGGACGGGTGAGGGTCAGGCTTCGGGGAAGGGTTACGGTTAGGGTTCGGGCTAGGGTTAGGGTTAGGGGACGGGGACGGTTTAGGGTCCAGGTGAGGGTACGACAACACTTTAGGGGGAGCGTACGTGTGAGGGCGCGGGTTAGTGTTAGCATACGGGTTAGGATTAGGGGACGGGTGAGGGTCAGGCTTCGGGGAAGGGTTACGGTTAGGGTTCGGGCTAGTGTTAGGGTTAGGGGACGGGGACGGTTTAGGGTACATTTGAGGGTACGACAACGCTTTAGGGGGAGCGTACGTGTGAGGGCGCGGGTTAGTGTTAGCGTACGCGTTAGGATTAGGGGACTGGTGAAGGTCAGGCTTCGGGGAAGGGTTACGGTTAGGGTTCGGGCTAGGGTTAGGGTTAGGGGATGGGGACGGTTTAGGGTCCAGGTGAGGGTACGACAACACTTTAGGGGGAGCGTACGTGTGAGGGCGCGGGTTAGTGTTAGCGTACGTGTTAGGATTAGGGGACGGGTGAGGGTCAGGCTTCGGGGAAGGGTTAGGGTTAGGGTTCGGGCTAGGGTTAGGGTTAGGGGACGGGGACGGTTTAGGGTCCAGGTGAGGGTCCGACAACGCTTTAGGGGGAGCGTACGTGTGAGGGCGCGGGTTAGTGTTAGCGTACGGGTTAGGATTAGGGGATGGGTGAGGGTCAGGCTTCTGGGAAGGGTTAGGGTTAGGGTTCGGGCTAGGGTTAGGGTTAGGGGACGGGGACGGTTTAGGGTCCAGGTGAGGGTCCGACAACGCTTTAGGGGGAGTGTACGTGTGAGGGCGCGGGTTAGTGTTAGCGTACGGGTTAGGATTAGGGGACGGGTGAGGGTCAGGCTTCGAGGAAGGGTTAGGGTTAGGGTTCGGGCTAGGGTTAGGGTTCGGGACGGGGAGGGTTTAGGGTCCAGGTGAGGGTACGACAACCCTTTAGGGGGAGCGTACGTGTGAGGGTGCGGGTTAGTGTTAGCGTACGGGTTAGGATTAGGGGACGGGTGAGGATCAGGCTTCGGGGAAGGGTTAGGGTTAGGGTTCGGGCTAGGGTTAGGGTTAGGGGACGGGGACGGTTTAGGGTCCAGGTGAGGGTACGACAACACTTTAGGGGGAGCGTACATGTGAGGGCGCGGGTTAGTGTTAGTGTACGGGTTAGGATTAGGGGACGGGTGAGGGTCAGGCTTCGGGGAAGGGTTAGTGTTAGGGTTAGGGCTAGGGTTAGGGTTAGGGGACGGGGACGGTTTAGGGTCCAGGTGAGGGTCCGACAACGCTTTAGGGGGAGCGTACGTGTGAGGGCGCGGGTTAGTGTTAGCGTACGGGTTAGGATTAGGGGATGGGTGAGGGTCAGGCTTCTGGGAAGGGTTACGGTTAGGGTTCGGGCTAGGGTTAGGGTTAGGGGACGGGGACGGTTTAGGGTCCAAGTGAGGGTCCGACAACGCTTTAGGGGGAGCGTACGTGTGAGTGCGCAGGTTAGTGTTAGCGTACGGGTTAGGATTAGGGGACGGGTGTGGGTCAGGCTTCGGGGAAGGGTTAGGGGTAGGGTTCGGGCTAGGGTTAGGGTTCGGGACGGGGAGGGTTTAGGGTCCAGGTGAGGGTACGACAACCCTTTAGGGGGAGCGTACGTGTGAGGGTGCGGGTTAGTGTTAGCGTACTGGTTAGGATTAGGGGACGGGTGAGGATCAGGCTTCGGGGAAGGGTTAGGGTTAGGGTTCGGGCTAGGGTTAGGGTTAGGGGACGGGGACGGTTTAGGTTCCAGGTGAGGGTCCGACAACGCTTTAGGGGGAGCGTACGTGTGAGGGCGCGGGTTAGTGTTAGCGTACGGGTTAGGATTAGGGGATGGGTGAGTGTCAGGCTTCTGGGAAGGGTTAGGGTTAGGGTTCGGGCTAGGGTTAGGGTTAGGGGACGGGGACGGTTTAGGGTCCAAGTGAGGGTCCGACAACGCTTTAGGGGGAGCGTACGTCTGAGGGCGCGGGTTACTGTTAGCGTACGGGTTAGGATTAGGGGACTGGTGAGGGTCAGGCTTCGGGGAAGGGTTACGGTTAGGGTTCGGGCTAGGGTTAGGGTTAGGGGACGGGGACGGTTTAGGTTCCAGGTGAGGGTACGACAACACTTTAGGGGGAGCGTACGTGTGAGGGCGCGGGTTAGTGTTAGCGTACGTGTTAGGATTAGGGGACGGGTGAGGGTCAGGCTTCGGGGAAGGGTTACGGTTAGGGTTCGGGCTAGGGTTAGGATTAGGGGACGGGGACGGTATAGGGTCCAGGTGAGGGTACGACAACACTTTAGGCGGAGCGTACGTGTGAGGGCGTGGGTTAGTGTTAGCGTACGGTTTAGGATTAGGGGACGGGTGAGGGTCAGGCTTCGGGGAAGTGTTACGGTTAGGGTTCGGGCTAGGGTTAGGGTTAGGGGACGGGGACGGTTTAGGGTCCAGGTGAGGGTCTGACAACGCTTTAGGGGGAGCGTACGTGTGAGGGCGCGGGTTAGTGTTAGCGTACGGGTTAGGATTAGGGGACGGGTGAGGGTCAGGCTTCGGGGAAGGGTTAGGGTTAGGGTTCGGGCTAGGGTTAGGGTTAGGGGACGGGGACGGTTTAGGGTCCAGGTGAGGGTACGACAACACTTTAGGGGGAGCGTACGTGTGAGGGCGCGGGTTAGTGTTAGCGTACGGGTTAGGATTAGGGGACGGGTGAGGGTCAGGCTTCTGGGAAGGGTTAGGGTTAGGGTTCGGGCTAGGGTTAGGGTTAGGGGACGGGGACGGTTTAGGGTCCAGGTGAGGGTACGACAACGCTTTAGGGTGAGCGTACGTGTGAGGGCGCGGGTTAGTGTTAGCGTACGGGTAGGATTAGGGGACGGGTGAGGGTCAGGCTTCGGGGAAGTGTTAGGGTTAGGGTTCGGGCTAGGGTTAGGGTTAGGGGACGGGGACGGTTTAGGGTCCAGGTGAGGGTCCGACAACGCTTTATGGGGAGCGTACGTGTGATGGCGCGGGTTAGTGTTAGCGTACGGGTTAGGATTAGAGGATGGGTGAGGGTCAGGCTTCTGGGAATGGTTAGGGTTAGGGTTCGGGCTAGGGTTAGGGTTAGGGGACGGGGACGGTTTAGGGTCCAGGTGAGGGTCCGACAACGCTTTAGGGGGAGCGTACGTGTGAGGGCGCGGGTTAGTGTTAGCGTACGGGTTAGGATTAGGGGACGGGTGAGGGTCAGGCTTCGGGGAAGGGTTACGGTTAGGGTTCGGGCTAGGGTTAGGGTTAGGGGACGGGGACGGTTTAGGGTCCAGGTGAGGGTACGACAACACTTTAGGGGGAGAGTACGTGTGAGGGCGCGGGTTAGTGTTAGCATACGGGTTAGGATTAGGGGACGGGTGAGGGTCAAGCTTCGGGGAAGGGTTACGGTTAGGGTTCGGGCTAGGGTTAGGGTTAGGGGACGGGGACGGTTTAGGGTCCATTTGAGGGTACGACAACGCTTTAGGGGGAGCGTACGTGTGAGGGCGCGGGTTAGTGTTAGCGTACGGGTTAGGATTAGGGGACTGGTGAGGGTCAGGCTTCGGGGAAGGGTTACGGTTAGGGTTCGGGCTAGGGTTAGGGTTAGGGAACGGGGACGGTTTAGGGTCCAGGTGAGGGTACGACAACACTTTAGGGGGAGCGTACGTGTGAGGGCGCGGGTTAGTGTTAGCGTACGTGTTAGGATTAGGGGATGGGTGAGGGTCAGGCTTCGGGGAAGGGTTACGGTTAGGGTTCGGGCTAGGGTTAGGGTTAGGGGATGGGGACGGTTTAGGGTCCAGGTGAGGGTACGACAACACTTTAGGGGGAGCGTACGTGTGAGGGCGCGGGTTAGTGTTAGCGTACTGGTTAGGATTAGGGGACGGGTGAGCGTCAGGCTTCGGGGAAGGGTTACGGTTAGGGTTCGGGCTAGGGTTAGGTTTAGGGGACGGGGACGGTTTAGGGTCCAGGTGAGGGTCCGACAACGCTTTAAGGGGAGCGTACGTGTGAGGGCGTGGGTTAGTGTTAGCGTACGGGTTAGGATTAGGGGACGGGTGAGGGTCAGGCTTCGGGGAAGGGTTACGGTTAGGGTTCGGGCTAGGGTTAGGGTTAGGGGACGTGGACGGTTTAGGGTCCAGGTGAGGGTCCGACAACGCTTTAGGGGGAGCGTACGTGTGAGGGCGCGGGTTAGTGTTAGCGTACGGGTTAGGATTAGGGGATGGGTGAGGGTCAGGCTTCGGGGAAGGGTTAGGGTTAGGGTTCGGGCTAGGGTTAGGGTTAGGGGACGGGGACGGTTTAGGGTCCAGGTGAGGGTACGACAACACTTTAGGGGGAGCGTACGTGTGAGGGCGCGGGTTAGTGTTAGTGTACGGGTTAGGATTAGGGGACGGGTGAGGGTCAGGCTTCGGGGAAGGGTTAGGGTTAGGGTTCGGGCTAGGGTTAGGGTTCGGGACGGGGACGGTTTAGGGTCCAGGTGAGGGTACGACAACCCTTTAGGGGGAGCGTACGTGTCAGGGTGCGGGTTAGTGTTAGCGTACGGGTTAGGATTAGGGGACGGGTGAGGGTCAGGCTTCGGGGAAGGGTTAGGGTTAGGGTTCGGGCTAGGGTTAGGGTTAGGGGACGGGGACGGTTTAGGGTCCAGGTGAGGGTCCGACAACGCTTTAGGGGGAGCGTACGTGTGAGGGCGCGGGTTAGTGTTAGCGTACGGGTTAGGACTAGGGCATGGGTGAGGGTCAGGCTTCTGGGAAGGGTTAGGGTTAGGGTTCGGGCTAGGGTTAGGGTTAGGGGACGGGGACGGTTTAGGGTCCAAGTGAGGGTCCGACAACGCTTTAGGGGGAGCGTACGTGTGAGGGCGCGGGTTAGTGTTAGCGTACGGGTTAGGATTAGGGGACGGGTGAGGGTCAGGCTTCGGGGAAGGGTTAGGGTTAGGGTTCGGGCTAGGGTTAGGGTTCGGGACGGGGAGGGTTTAGGGTCCAGGTGAGGGTACGACAACCCTTTAGGGGGAGCGTATGTGTGAGGGCGCGGGTTAGTGTTAGCGTACGGGTTAGGATTAGGGGACGGGTGAGGGTCACGCTTCGGGGAAGGGTTAGGGTTAGGGTTCGGGCTAGGGTTAGGGTTAGGGGACGGGGACGGTTTAGGGTCAAGGTGAGGGTCCGACAACGCTTTAGGGGGAGCGTACGTGTGAGGGCGCGGGTCAGTGTTAGCGTACGGGTTAGGATTAGGGGACGGGTGAGGGTCAGGCTTCGGGGAAGGGTTACGGTTAGGGTTCGGGCTAGGGTTAGGGTTAGGGGACGGGGACGGTTTAGGGTCCAGGTGAGGGTACGACAACACTTTAGGGGGAGAGTACGTGTTAGGGCGCGGGTTAGTGTTAGCGTACGGTTTAGGATTAGGGGACAGGTGAGGGTCAGGCTTCGGGGAAGGGTTACGGTTAGGGTTCGGGCTAGGGTTAGGGTTAGGGGACGGGGACGGTTTAGGGTCCATTTGAGGGTACGACAACGCTTTAGGGGGAGCGTACGTGTGAGGGCGCGGGTTCGTGTTAGCGTACGGGTTAGGATTAGGGGACTGGTGAGGGTCAGGCTTCGGGGAAGTGTTACGGTTAGGGTTCGGGCAAGGGTTAGGGTTAGGGGACGGGGACGGTTTAGGGTCCAGGTGAGGGTACGACAACACTTTAGGGGGAGCGTACGTGTGAGGGCGCGGGTTAGAGTTAGTGTACGTGTTAGGATTAGGGGACGGGTGAGGGTCAGGCTTCGGGGAAGGGTTACGGTTAGGGTTCGGGCTAGGGTTAGGATTAGGGGACGGGGACGGTATTGGGTCCAGGTGAGGGTACGACAACACTTTAGGCGGAGCGTACGTGTGAGGGCGTGGGTTAGTGTTAGCGTACGGGTTAGGATTAGGGGACGGGTGAGGGTCAGGCTTCGGGGAAGTGTTACGGTTAGGGTTCGGGCTAGGGTTAGGGTTAGGGGACGGGGACGGTTTAGGGTCCAGGTGAGGGTCCGACAACGCTTTAGGGGGAGCGTACGTGTGAGGGCGCGGGTTAGTGTTAGCGTACGGGTTAGGATTAGGGGACGGGTGAGGGTCAGGCTTCGGGGAAGGGTTAGGGTTAGGGTTCGGGCTAGGGTTAGGGTTAGGGGACGGGGACGGTTTAGGGTCCAGGTGAGGGTCCGACAACGCTTTACGGGGAGCGTACGTGTGAGGGCGCGGGTTAGTGTTAGCGTACGGGTTACGATTAGGGGACGGGTGAGGGTCAGGCTTCGGGGAAGGGTTACGGTTAGGGTTCGGGCTAGGGTTAGGGTTAGGGGACGGGGACGGTTTAGGGTCCAGGTGAGGGTACGACAACACTTTAGGGGGAGAGTACGTGTGAGGGCGCGGGTTAGTGTTAGCATACGGGTTAGGATTAGGGGACGGGTGAGGGTCAGGCTTCGGGGAAGGGTTACGGTTAGGGTTCGGGCTAGTGTTAGGGTTAGGGGACGGGGACGGTTTAGGGTACATTTGAGGGTACGACAACGCTTTAGGGGGAGCGTACGTGTGAGGGCGCGGGTTAGTGTTAGCGTACGCGTTAGGATTAGGGGACTGGTGAAGGTCAGGCTTCGGGGAAGGGTTACGGTTAGGGTTCGGGCTAGGGTTAGGGTTAGGGGACGGGGACGGTTTAGGGTCCAGGTGAGGGTACGACAACACTTTAGGGGGAGCGTACGTGTGAGGGCGCGGGTTAGTGTTAGCGTACGTATTAGGATTAGGGGACGGGTGAGGGTCAGGCTTCGGGGAAGGGTTACGGTTAGGGTTCGGGCTAGGGTTAGGGTTATGGGACGGGGACGGTTTAGGGTCCAGGTGAGGGTACGACAACACTTTAGGGGGAGCGTACGTGTGAGGGCGCGGGTTAGTGTTAGCGTACGGGTTAGGATTAGGGGACGGGTGAGCGTCAGGCTTCGGGGAAGGGTTACGGTTAGGGTTCGGGCTAGGGTTAGGTTTAGGGGACGGGGACGGTTAGGGTCCAGGTGACGGTCCGACAACGCTTTAGGGGGAGCGTACGTGTGAGGGCGCGGGTTAGTGTTAGCGTACGGGTTAGGATTAGGGGATGGGTGAGGGTCAGGCTTCGGGGAAGGGTTAGGGTTAGGGTTCGGGCTAGGGTTAGGGTTAGGGGACGGGGACGGTTTAGGGTCCAGGTGAGGGTACGACAACACTTTAGGGGGAGCGTACGTGTGAGGGCGCGGGTTAGTGTTAGCGTACGGGTTAGGATTAGGGGACGGGTGAGGGTCAGGCTTCTGGGAAGGGTTAGGGTTAGGGTTCGGGCTAGGGTTAGGGTTAGGGGACGGGGACGGTTTAGGGTCCAGGTGAGGGTACGACAACGCTTTAGGGTGAGCGTACGTGTGAGGGCGCGGGTTAGTGTTAGCGTACGGGTTAGGATTAGGGGACGGGTGAGGGTCAGGCTTCGGGGAAGGGTTAGGGTTAGGGTTCGGGCTAGGGTTAGGGTTAGGGGACGGGGACGGTTTAGGGTCCAGGTGAGGGTCCGACAACGCTTTAGGGGGAGCGTACGTGTGAGGGCGCGGGTTAGTGTTAGCGTACGGGTTAGGATTAGGGGATGGGTGAGGGTCAGGCTTCTGGGAAGGGTTAGGGTTAGGGTTCGGGCTAGGGTTAGGGTTAGGGGACGGGGACGGTTTAGGGTCCAGGTGAGGGTCCGACAACGCTTTAGGGAGAGTGTACGTGTGAGGGCGCGGGTTAGTGTTAGCGTACGGGTTAGGATTAGGGGACGGGTGAGGGTCAGGCTTCGAGGAAGGGTTAGGGTTAGGGTTCGGGCTAGGGTTAGGGTTCGGGACGGGGAGGGTTTAGGGTCCAGGTGAGGGTACGACAACCCTTTAGGGGGAGCGTACGTGTGAGGGTGCGGGTTAGTGTTAGCGTACGGGTTAGGATTAGGGGACGGGTGAGGATCAGGCTTCGGGGAAGGGTTAGGGTTAGGGTTCGGGCTAGGGTTAGGGTTAGGGGACGGGGACGGTTTAGGGTCCAGGTGAGGGTACGACAACACTTTAGGGGGAGCGTACATGTGAGGGCGCGGGTTAGTGTTAGCGTACGGGTTAGGATTAGGGGACGGGTGAGGGTCAGGCTTCGGGGAAGGGTTACGGTTAGGGTTCGGGCTAGGGTTAGGGTTAGGGGACGGGGACGGTTTAGGTTCCAGGTGAAGGTCCGACAACGCTTTAAGGGGAGCGTACGTGTGAGGGCGCGGGTTAGTGTTAGCGTACGGGTTAGGATTAGGGGACGGGTGAGGGTCAGGCTTCGGGGAAGGGTTAGGGTTAGGGTTCGGGCTAGGGTTAGGGTTAGGGGACGGGGACGGTTTAGGGTCCAGGTGAGGGTACGACAACGCTTTAGGGGGAGTGTACGTGTGAGGGCGTGGGTTAGTGTTAGCGTACGGGTTAGGATTAGGGGACGGGTGAGGGTCAGGCTTCTGGGAAGGGTTACGGTTAGGGTTCGGGCTAGGGTTAGGGTTAGGGGACGGGGACGGTTTAGGGTCCAGGTGAGGGTACGACAACGCTTTAGGGTGAGCGTACGTGTGACGGCGCGGGTTAGTGTTAGCGTACGGGTTAGGATTAGGGGACGGGTGAGGGTCAGGCTTCGGGGAAGGGTTAGGGTTAGGGTTCGGGCTAGGGTTAGTGTTAGGGGACGGGGACGGTTTAGGGTCCAGGTGAGGGTCCGACAACGCTTTAGGGGGAGCGTACGTGTGAGGGCGCGGGTTAGTGTTAGCGTACGGGTTAGGATTAGGGGATGGGTGAGGGTCTGGCTTCTGGGAAGGGTTAGGGTTAGGGTTCGCGCTAGGGTTAGGGTTAGGGGACGGGGACGGTTTAGGGTCCAGGTGAGGGTCCGACAACACTTTAGGGGGAGCGTATGTGTGAGGGCGCGGGTTAGTGTTAGCGTACGGGTTAGGATTAGGGGACGGGTGAGAGTCAGGCTTCGGGGAAGGGTTACGGTTAGGGTTCGGGCTAGGGTTAGGGTTAGGGGACGGGGACGGTTTAGGGTCCAGGTGAGGGTACGACAACAATTTAGGGGGAGAGTACGTGTGAGGGCGCGGGTTAGTGTTAGCGTACGGGTTAGGATTAGGGGACAGGTGAGGGTCAGGCTTCGGGGAAGTGTTACGGTTTGGGTTCGGGCTAGGGTTAGGGTTAGGGGACGGGGACGGTTTAGGGTCCATTTGAGGGTACGACAACGCTTTAGGGGGAGCGTACGTGTGAGGGCACGGGTTAGTGTTAGCGTACGGGTTAGGATTAGGGGACTGGTGAGGGTCAGGCTTCGGGGAAGGGTTACGGTTAGGGTTCGGGCTAGGGTTAGGATTAGGGGACGGGGACGGTTTAGGGTCCAGGTGAGGGTACGACAACACTTTAGGGGGAGCGTACGTGTGAGGGCGCAGGTTAGTGTTAGCGTTCGTGTTAGGATTAGGGGACGGGTGAGGGTCAGGCTTCGGGGAAGGGTTACGGTTAGGGTTCGGGCTAGGGTTAGGGTTAGGGGACGGGGACGGTTTAGGGTCCAGGTGAGGGTACGACAACACTTTAGGCGGAGCGTACGTGTGAGGGCGTGGGTTAGTGTTAGCGTACGGGTTAGGATTAGGGGACGGGTGAGGGTCAGGCTTCGGGGAAGGGTTACGGTTAGGGTTCGGGCTAGGGTTAGGGTTAGGGGACGGGGACGGTTTAGGTTCCAGGTGAAGGTCCGACAACGCTTTAAGGGGAGCGTACGTGTGAGGGCGCGGGTTAGTGTTAGCGTACGGGTTAGGATTAGGGGACGGGTGAGGGTCAGGCTTCGGGGAAGGGTTAGGGTTAGGGTTCGGGCTAGGGTTAGGGTTAGGGGACGGGGACGGTTTAGGGTCCAGGTGAGGGTACGACAACGCTTTAGGGGGAGTGTACGTGTGAGGGCGTGGGTTAGTGTTAGCGTACGGGTTAGGATTAGGGGACGGGTGAGGGTCAGGCTTCTGGGAAGGGTTACGGTTAGGGTTCGGGCTAGGGTTAGGGTTAGGGGACGGGGACGGTTTAGGGTCCAGGTGAGGGTACGACAACGCTTTAGGGTGAGCGTACGTGTGACGGCGCGGGTTAGTGTTAGCGTACGGGTTAGGATTAGGGGACGGGTGAGGGTCAGGCTTCGGGGAAGGGTTAGGGTTAGGGTTCGGGCTAGGGTTAGTGTTAGGGGACGGGGACGGTTTAGGGTCCAGGTGAGGGTCCGACAACGCTTTAGGGGGAGCGTACGTGTGAGGGCGCGGGTTAGTGTTAGCGTACGGGTTAGGATTAGGGGATGGGTGAGGGTCTGGCTTCTGGGAAGGGTTAGGGTTAGGGTTCGCGCTAGGGTTAGGGTTAGGGGACGGGGACGGTTTAGGGTCCAGGTGAGGGTCCGACAACACTTTAGGGGGAGCGTATGTGTGAGGGCGCGGGTTAGTGTTAGCGTACGGGTTAGGATTAGGGGACGGGTGAGAGTCAGGCTTCGGGGAAGGGTTACGGTTAGGGTTCGGGCTAGGGTTAGGGTTAGGGGACGGGGACGGTTTAGGGTCCAGGTGAGGGTACGACAACAATTTAGGGGGAGAGTACGTGTGAGGGCGCGGGTTAGTGTTAGCGTACGGGTTAGGATTAGGGGACAGGTGAGGGTCAGGCTTCGGGGAAGTGTTACGGTTTGGGTTCGGGCTAGGGTTAGGGTTAGGGGACGGGGACGGTTTAGGGTCCATTTGAGGGTACGACAACGCTTTAGGGGGAGCGTACGTGTGAGGGCGCGGGTTAGTGTTAGCGTACGGGTTAGGATTAGGGGACTGGTGAGGGTCAGGCTTCGGGGAAGGGTTACGGTTAGGGTTCGGGCTAGGGTTAGGATTAGGGGACGGGGACGGTTTAGGGTCCAGGTGAGGGTACGACAACACTTTAGGGGGAGCGTACGTGTGAGGGCGCAGGTTAGTGTTAGCGTTCGTGTTAGGATTAGGGGACGGGTGAGGGTCAGGCTTCGGGGAAGGGTTACGGTTAGGGTTCGGGCTAGGGTTAGGGTTAGGGGACGGGGACGGTTTAGGGTCCAGGTGAGGGTACGACAACACTTTAGGCGGAGCGTACGTGTGAGGGCGTGGGTTAGTGTTAGCGTACGGGTTAGGATTAGGGGACGGGTGAGGGTCAGGCTTCGGGGAAGGGTTACGGTTAGGGTTCGGGCTAGGGTTAGGGTTAGGGGACGGGGACGGTTTAGGTTCCAGGTGAAGGTCCGACAACGCTTTAAGGGGAGCGTACGTGTGAGGGCGCGGGTTAGTGTTAGCGTACGGGTTAGGATTAGGGGACGGGTGAGGGTCAGGCTTCGGGGAAGGGTTAGGGTTAGGGTTCGGGCTAGGGTTAGGGTTAGGGGACGGGGACGGTTTAGGGTCCAGGTGAGGGTACGACAACGCTTTAGGGGGAGCGTACGTGTGAGGGCGCGGGTTAGTGTTAGCGTACGGGTTAGGATTAGGGGATGGGTGAGGGTCTGGCTTCTGGGAAGGGTTAGGGTTAGGGTTCGCGCTAGGGTTAGGGTTAGGGGACGGGGACGGTTTAGGGTCCAGGTGAGGGTCCGACAACACTTTAGGGGGAGCGTATGTGTGAGGGCGCGGGTTAGTGTTAGCGTACGGGTTAGGATTAGGGGACGGGTGAGAGTCAGGCTTCGGGGAAGGGTTACGGTTAGGGTTCGGGCTAGGGTTAGGGTTAGGGGACGGGGACGGTTTAGGGTCCAGGTGAGGGTACGACAACAATTTAGGGGGAGAGTACGTGTGAGGGCGCGGGTTAGTGTTAGCGTACGGGTTAGGATTAGGGGACAGGTGAGGGTCAGGCTTCGGGGAAGTGTTACGGTTTGGGTTCGGGCTAGGGTTAGGGTTAGGGGACGGGGACGGTTTAGGGTCCATTTGAGGGTACGACAACGCTTTAGGGGGAGCGTACGTGTGAGGGCGCGGGTTAGTGTTAGCGTACGGGTTAGGATTAGGGGACTGGTGAGGGTCAGGCTTCGGGGAAGGGTTACGGTTAGGGTTCGGGCTAGGGTTAGGATTAGGGGACGGGGACGGTTTAGGGTCAAGGTGAGGGTACGACAACACTTTAGGGGGAGCGTACGTGTGAGGGCGCAGGTTAGTGTTAGCGTTCGTGTTAGGATTAGGGGACGGGTGAGGGTCAGGCTTCGGGGAAGGGTTACGGTTAGGGTTCGGGCTAGGGTTAGGGTTAGGGGACGGGGACGGTTTAGGGTCCAGGTGAGGGTACGACAACACTTTAGGCGGAGCGTACGTGTGAGGGCGTGGGTTAGTGTTAGCGTACGGGTTAGGATTAGGGGACGGGTGAGGGTCAGGCTTCGGGGAAGGGTTACGGTTAGGGTTCGGGCTAGGGTTAGGGTTAGGAGACGGGGACGGTTTAGGGTCCAGGTGAGGGTCCGACAACGCTTTAGGGGGAGCGTACGTGTGAGGGCGCGGGTTAGTGTTAGCGTACGGGTTAGGATTAGGGGACGGGTGAGGGTCAGGCTTCGGGGAAGGGTTAGGGTTAGGGTTCGGGCTAGGGTTAGGGTTAGGGGACGGGGACGGTTTAGGGTCCAGGTGAGGGTACGACAACACTTTAGGGGGAGCGTACGTGTGAGGGCGCGGGTTAGTGTTAGCGTACGGGTTAGGATTAGGGGATGGGTGAGGGTCAGGCTTCTGGGAAGGGTTAGGGTTAGGGTTCGGGCTAGGGTTAGGGGACGGGGACGGTTTAGGGTCCAGGTGAGGGTCCGACAACGCTTTAGGGGGAGCGTACGTGTGAGGGCGCGGGTTAGTGTTAGCGTACGGGTTAGGATTAGGGGACGGGTGAGGGTCAGGCTTCGGGGAAGGGTTAGGGTTAGGGTTTGGGCTAGGGTTAGGGTTCGGGACGGGGAGGGTTTAGGCTCCAGGTGAGGGTACGACAACCCTTTAGGGGGAGCGTACGTGTGAGGGTGCGGGTTAGTGTTAGCGTACGGGTTAGGATTAGGGGACGGGTGAGGATCAGGCTTCGGGGAAGGGTTAGGGTTAGGGTTCGGGCTAGGGTTAGGGTTAGGGGACGGGGACGGTTTAGGGTCCAGGTAAGGGTACGACAACACTTTAGGGGGAGCGTACGTGTGAGGGTGCGGGTTAGTGTTAGCGTACGGGTTAGGATTAGGGGACGGGTGAGGGTCAGGCTTCGGGGAAGGGTTAGGGTTAGGGTTCGGCCTAGGGTTAGGGTTAGGGGACGGGGACGGTTTAGGGTCCAGGTGAGGGTCCGACAACGCTTTAGGGGGAGCGTACGTGTGAGGGCGCGGGTTAGTGTTAGCGTACGGGTTAGGATTAGGGGATGGGTGAGGGTCAGGCTTCTGGGAAGGGTTAGGGTTAGGGTTCGGGCTAGGGTTAGGGTTAGGGGATGGGGACGGTTTAGCGTCCAAGTGAGGGTCCGACAACGCTTTAGGGGGAGCGTACGTGTGAGGGCGCAGGTTAGTGTTAGCGTACGGGTTAGGATTAGGGGACGGGTGAGGGTCAGGCTTCGGGGAAGGGTTAGGGTTAGGGTTCGGGCTAGGGTTAGGGTTAGGGGACGGGGACGGTTTAGGGTCCAGGTGAGGGTCCGACAACGCTTTAGGGGGAGCGTACGTGTGAGGGCGCGGGTTAGTGTTAGCGTACGGGTTAGGATTAGGGGATGGTTGAGGGTCAGGCTTCTGGGAAGGGTTAGGGTTAGGGTTCGGGCTAGGGTTAGGGTTAGGGGACGGGGACGGTTTAGGGTCCAGGTGAGGGTCCGACAACGCTTTAGGGGGAGTGTACGTGTGAGGGCGCGGGTTAGTGTTAGCGTACGGGTTAGGATTAGGGGACGGGTGAGGGTCAGGCTTCGAGGAAGGGTTAGGGTTAGGGTTCGGGCTAGGGTTAGGGTTCGGGACGGGGAGGGTTTAGGGTCCAGGTGAGGGTACGACAACCCTTTAGGGGGAGCGTACGTGTGAGGGTGCGGGTTAGTGTTAGCGTACGGGTTAGGATTAGGGGACGGGTGAGGATCAGGCTTCGGGGAAGGGTTAGGGTTAGGGTTCGGGCTAGGGTTAGGGTTAGGGGACGGGGACGGTTTAGGGTCCAGGTGAGGGTACGACAACACTTTAGGGGGAGCGTACATGTGAGGGCGCGGGTTAGTGTTAGTGTACGGGTTAGGATTAGGGGACGGGTGAGGGTCAGGCTTCGGGGAAGGGTTAGTGTTAGGGTTAGGGCTAGGGTTAGGGTTAGGGGACGGGGACGGTTTAGGGTCCAGGTGAGGGTCCGACAACGCTTTAGGGGGAGCGTACGTGTGAGGGCGCGGGTTAGTGTTAGCGTACGGGTTAGGATTAGGGGATGGGTGAGGGTCAGGCTTCTGGGAAGGGTTACGGTTAGGGTTCGGGCTAGGGTTAGGGTTAGGGGACGGGGACGGTTTAGGGTCCAAGTGAGGGTCCGACAACGCTTTAGGGGGAGCGTACGTGTGAGTGCGCAGGTTAGTGTTAGCGTACGGGTTAGGATTAGGGGACGGGTGTGGGTCAGGCTTCGGGGAAGGGTTAGGGGTAGGGTTCGGGCTAGGGTTAGGGTTCGGGACGGGGAGGGTTTAGGGTCCAGGTGAGGGTACGACAACCCTTTAGGGGGAGCGTACGTGTGAGGGTGCGGGTTAGTGTTAGCGTACTGGTTAGGATTAGGGGACGGGTGAGGATCAGGCTTCGGGGAAGGGTTAGGGTTAGGGTTCGGGCTAGGGTTAGGGTTAGGGGACGGGGACGGTTTAGGGTCCAGGTGAGGGTCCGACAACGCTTTAGGGGGAGCGTACGTGTGAGGGCGCGGGTTAGTGTTAGCGTACGGGTTAGGATTAGGGGATGGGTGAGTGTCAGGCTTCTGGGAAGGGTTAGGGTTAGGGTTCGGGCTAGGGTTAGGGTTAGGGGACGGGGACGGTTTAGGGTCCAAGTGAGGGTCCGACAACGCTTTAGGGGGAGCGTACGTCTGAGGGCGCGGGTTACTGTTAGCGTACGGGTTAGGATTAGGGGACTGGTGAGGGTCAGGCTTCGGGGAAGGGTTACGGTTAGGGTTCGGGCTAGGGTTAGGGTTAGGGGACGGGGACGGTTTAGGTTCCAGGTGAGGGTACGACAACACTTTAGGGGGAGCGTACGTGTGAGGGCGCGGGTTAGTGTTAGCGTACGTGTTAGGATTAGGGGACGGGTGAGGGTCAGGCTTCTGGGAAGGGTTAGGGTTAGGGTTCGGGCTAGGGTTAGGGTTAGGGGACGGGGACGGTTTAGGGTCCAAGTGAGGGTCCGACAACGCTTTAGGGGGAGCGTACGTGTGAGGGCGCGGGTTAGTGTTAGCGTACGGGTTAGGATTAGGGGACGGGTGAGGGTCAGGCTTCGGGGAAGGGTTAGGGTTAGGGTTCGGGCTAGGGTTAGGGTTCGGGACGGGGAGGGTTTAGGGTCCAGGTGAGGGTACGACAACCCTTTAGGGGGAGCGTATGTGTGAGGGCGCGGGTTAGTGTTAGCGTACGGGTTAGGATTAGGGGACGGGTGAGGGTCACGCTTCGGGGAAGGGTTAGGGTTAGGGTTCGGGCTAGGGTTAGGGTTAGGGGACGGGGACGGTTTAGGGTCAAGGTGAGGGTCCGACAACGCTTTAGGGGGAGCGTACGTGTGAGGGCGCGGGTCAGTGTTAGCGTACGGGTTAGGATTAGGGGACGGGTGAGGGTCAGGCTTCGGGGAAGGGTTACGGTTAGGGTTCGGGCTAGGGTTAGGGTTAGGGGACGGGGACGGTTTAGGGTCCAGGTGAGGGTACGACAACACTTTAGGGGGAGAGTACGTGTTAGGGCGCGGGTTAGTGTTAGCGTACGGTTTAGGATTAGGGGACAGGTGAGGGTCAGGCTTCGGGGAAGGGTTACGGTTAGGGTTCGGGCTAGGGTTAGGGTTAGGGGACGGGGACGGTTTAGGGTCCATTTGAGGGTACGACAACGCTTTAGGGGGAGCGTACGTGTGAGGGCGCGGGTTCGTGTTAGCGTACGGGTTAGGATTAGGGGACTGGTGAGGGTCAGGCTTCGGGGAAGTGTTACGGTTAGGGTTCGGGCAAGGGTTAGGGTTAGGGGACGGGGACGGTTTAGGGTCCAGGTGAGGGTACGACAACACTTTAGGGGGAGCGTACGTGTGAGGGCGCGGGTTAGAGTTAGCGTACGTGTTAGGATTAGGGGACGGGTGAGGGTCAGGCTTCGGGGAAGGGTTACGGTTAGGGTTCGGGCTAGGGTTAGGATTAGGGGACGGGGACGGTATTGGGTCCAGGTGAGGGTACGACAACACTTTAGGCGGAGCGTACGTGTGAGGGCGTGGGTTAGTGTTAGCGTACGGGTTAGGATTAGGGGACGGGTGAGGGTCAGGCTTCGGGGAAGTGTTACGGTTAGGGTTCGGGCTAGGGTTAGGGTTAGGGGACGGGGACGGTTTAGGGTCCAGGTGAGGGTCCGACAACGCTTTAGGGGGAGCGTACGTGTGAGGGCGCGGGTTAGTGTTAGCGTACGGGTTAGGATTAGGGGACGGGTGAGGGTCAGGCTTCGGGGAAGGGTTAGGGTTAGGGTTCGGGCTAGGGTTAGGGTTAGGGGACGGGGACGGTTTAGGGTCCAGGTGAGGGTCCGACAACGCTTTACGGGGAGCGTACGTGTGAGGGCGCGGGTTAGTGTTAGCGTACGGGTTACGATTAGGGGACGGGTGAGGGTCAGGCTTCGGGGAAGGGTTACGGTTAGGGTTCGGGCTAGGGTTAGGGTTAGGGGACGGGGACGGTTTAGGGTCCAGGTGAGGGTACGACAACACTTTAGGGGGAGAGTACGTGTGAGGGCGCGGGTTAGTGTTAGCATACGGGTTAGGATTAGGGGACGGGTGAGGGTCAGGCTTCGGGGAAGGGTTACGGTTAGGGTTCGGGCTAGTGTTAGGGTTAGGGGACGGGGACGGTTTAGGGTACATTTGAGGGTACGACAACGCTTTAGGGGGAGCGTACGTGTGAGGGCGCGGGTTAGTGTTAGCGTACGCGTTAGGATTAGGGGACTGGTGAAGGTCAGGCTTCGGGGAAGGGTTACGGTTAGGGTTCGGGCTAGGGTTAGGGTTAGGGGACGGGGACGGTTTAGGGTCCAGGTGAGGGTACGACAACACTTTAGGGGGAGCGTACGTGTGAGGGCGCGGGTTAGTGTTAGCGTACGTGTTAGGATTAGGGGACGGGTGAGGGTCAGGCTTCGGGGAAGGGTTACGGTTAGGGTTCGGGCTAGGGTTAGGGTTATGGGACGGGGACGGTTTAGGGTCCAGGTGAGGGTACGACAACACTTTAGGGGGAGCGTACGTGTGAGGGCGCGGGTTAGTGTTAGCGTACGGGTTAGGATTAGGGGACGGGTGAGCGTCAGGCTTCGGGGAAGGGTTACGGTTAGGGTTCGGGCTAGGGTTAGGTTTAGGGGACGGGGACGGTTAGGGTCCAGGTGACGGTCCGACAACGCTTTAGGGGGAGCGTACGTGTGAGGGCGCGGGTTAGTGTTAGCGTACGGGTTAGGATTAGGGGACGGGTGAGGTTCAGGCTTCGGGGAAGGTTTACGGTTAGGGTTCGGGCTAGGGTTAGGGTTAGGGGACGGGGACGGTTTAGGGTCCAGGTGAGGGTCCGACAACGCTTTAGGGGGAGCGTACGTGTGAGGGCGCGGGTTAGTGTTAGCGTACGGGTTAGGATTAGGGGATGGGTGAGGGTCAGGCTTCTGGGAAGGGTTAGGGTTAGGGTTCGGGCTAGGGTTAGGGTTAGGGGACGGGGACGGTTTAGGGTCCAAGTGAGGGTCCGACAACGCTTTAGGGGGAGCGTACGTGTGAGGGCACGGGTTAGTGTTAGCGTACGGGTTAGGATTAGGGGACGGGTGAGGGTCAGGCTTCGGGGAAGGGTTAGGGTTAGGGTTCGGGCTAGGGTTAGTGTTCGGGACGGGGAGGGTTTAGGGTCCAGGTGAGGGTACGAGAAACCTTTAGGGGGAGCGTACGTGTGAGGGCGCGGGTTAGTGTTAGCGTACGGGTTAGGATTAGGGGACGGGTGAGGGTCACGCTTCGGGGAAGGGTAAGGGTTAGGGTTCGGGCTAGGGTTAGGGTTAGGGGACGGGGACGGTTTAGGGTCAAGGTGAGGGTCCGACAACGCTTTAGGGGGAGCGTACGTGTGAGGGCGCGGGTTAGTGTTAGCGTACGGGTTAGGATTAGGGGACGGGTGAGGGTCAGGCTTCGGGGAAGGGTTACGGTTAGGGTTCGGGCTAGGGTTAGGTTTAGGTGACGGGGACGGTTTAGGGTCCAGGTGAGGGTACGACAACACTTTATGGGGAGAGTACGTGTGAGGGCGCGGGTTAGTGTTAGCGTACGGGTTAGGATTAGGGGACAGGTGAGGGTCAGGCTTCTGGGAAGGGTTAGGTTTAGGGTTCGGGCTAGGGTTAGGGTTAGGGGACGGGGACGGTTTAGGGTCCAGGTGAGGGTACGACAACACTTTAGGGGGAGCGTACGTGTGAGGGCGCGGGTTAGTGTTAGCGTACGGGTTAGGATTAGGGGACGGGTGAGGGTCAGGCTTCGGGGAAGGGTTACGGTTAGGGTTTGGGCTAGGGTTAGGATTAGGGGACGGGGACGGTATAGGGTCCAGGTGAGGGTACGACAACACTTTAGGGGGAGCGTACGTGTGAGGGCGCGGGTTAGTGTTAGCGTACGGGTTAGGATTAGGGGACGGGTGAGGTTCAGGCTTCGGGGAAGGTTTACGGTTAGGGTTCGGGCTAGGGTTAGGGTTAGGGGACGGGGACGGTTTAGGGTCCAGGTGAGGGTCCGACAACGCTTTAGGGGGAGCGTACGTGTGAGGGCGCGGGTTAGTGTTAGCGTACGGGTTAGGATTAGGGGATGGGTGAGGGTCAGGCTTCTGGGAAGGGTTAGGGTTAGGGTTCGGGCTAGGGTTAGGGTTAGGGGACGGGGACGGTTTAGGGTCCAAGTGAGGGTCCGACAACGCTTTAGGGGGAGCGTACGTGTGAGGGCACGGGTTAGTGTTAGCGTACGGGTTAGGATTAGGGGACGGGTGAGGGTCAGGCTTCGGGGAAGGGTTAGGGTTAGGGTTCGGGCTAGGGTTAGTGTTCGGGACGGGGAGGGTTTAGGGTCCAGGTGAGGGTACGAGAAACCTTTAGGGGGAGCGTACGTGTGAGGGCGCGGGTTAGTGTTAGCGTACGGGTTAGGATTAGGGGACGGGTGAGGGTCACGCTTCGGGGAAGGGTAAGGGTTAGGGTTCGGGCTAGGGTTAGGGTTAGGGGACGGGGACGGTTTAGGGTCAAGGTGAGGGTCCGACAACGCTTTAGGGGGAGCGTACGTGTGAGGGCGCGGGTTAGTGTTAGCGTACGGGTTAGGATTAGGGGACGGGTGAGGGTCAGGCTTCGGGGAAGGGTTACGGTTAGGGTTCGGGCTAGGGTTAGGTTTAGGTGACGGGGACGGTTTAGGGTCCAGGTGAGGGTACGACAACACTTTATGGGGAGAGTACGTGTGAGGGCGCGGGTTAGTGTTAGCGTACGGGTTAGGATTAGGGGACAGGTGAGGGTCAGGCTTCTGGGAAGGGTTAGGTTTAGGGTTCGGGCTAGGGTTAGGGTTAGGGGACGGGGACGGTTTAGGGTCCAGGTGAGGGTACGACAACACTTTAGGGGGAGCGTACGTGTGAGGGCGCGGGTTAGTGTTAGCGTACGTGTTAGGATTAGGGGACGGGTGAGGGTCAGGCTTCGGGGAAGGGTTACGGTTAGGGTTCGGGCTAGGGTTAGGATTAGGGGACGGGGACGGTATAGGGTCCAGGTGAGGGTACGACAACACTTTAGGCGGAGCGTACGTGTGAGGGCGTGGGTTAGTGTTAGCGTACGGGTTAGGATTAGGGGACGGGTGAGGGTCAGGCTTCGGGGAAGTGTTACGGTTAGGGTTCGGGCTAGGGTTAGGGTTAGGGGACGGGGACGGTTTAGGGTCCAGGTGAGGGTCCGACAACGCTTTAGGGGGAGCGTACGTGTGAGGGCGCGGGTTAGTGTTAGCGTACGGGTTAGGATTAGGGGACGGGTGAGGGTCAGGCTTCGGGGAAGGGTTAGGGTTAGGGTTCGGGCTAGGGTTAGGGTTAGGGGACGGGGACGGTTTAGGGTCCAGGTGAGGGTACGACAACACTTTAGGGGGAGAGTACGTGTGAGGGCGCGGGTTAGTGTTAGCGTACGGGTTAGGATTAGGGGACGGGTGAGGGTCAGGCTTCGGCGAAGAGTTACGGTTAGGGTTCGGGCTAGGGTTAGGGTTAGGGGACGGGGACGGTTTAGGGTCCATTTGAGGGTACGACAAAGCTTTAGGGGGAGCGTACGTGTGAGGGTGCGGGTTAGTGTTAGCGTACGGGTTAGGATTAGGGGACTGGTGAGGGTCAGGCTTCGGGGAAGGGTTAGGGTTAGGGTTCGGGCTAGGGTTAGGGTTAGGGGACGGGGACGGTTTAGGGTCCAGGTGAGGGTACGACAACACTTTAGGGGGAGAGTACGTGTGAGGGCGCGGGTTAGTGTTAGCGTACGGGGTAGGATTAGGGGACGGGTGAGGGTCAGGCTTCGGGGAAGGGTTAGGGTTACGGTTCGGGCTAGGGTTAGGGTTAGGGGACGGGGACGGTTTAGGGTCCATTTGAGGGTACGACAACGCTTTAGGGGGAGCGTACGTGTGAGGGCGCGGGTTAGTGTTAGCGTACGGGTTAGGATTAGGGGACTGGTGAGGGTCTGGCTTCGGGGAAGGGTTAGGGTTAGGGTTCGGGCTAGGGTTAGGGTTAGGGGACGGGGACGGTTTACGGTCCAGGTGAGGGTCCGACAACGCTTTAGGGGGAGCGTACGTGTGAGGGCGCGGGTTAGTGTTAGTGTACGGGTTAGGATTAGGGGACGGGTGAGGGTCAGGCTTCGGGGAAGGGTTAGGGTTAGGGTTCGGGCTAGGGTTAGGGTTCGGGACGGGGACGGTTTAGGGTCCAGGTGAGGGTCCGACAACGCTTTAGGGGGAGCGTACGTGTGAGGGCGCGGGTTAGTGTTAGCGTACGGGTTAGGATTAGGGGACGGGTGAGGTTCAGGCTTCGGGGAAGGGTTACGGTTAGGGTTCGGGCTAGGGTTAGGGTTAGGGGACGGGGACGGTTTAGGGTCCAGGTGAGGGTCCGACAACGCTTTAGGG
This sequence comes from Globicephala melas, assembly GCF_963455315.2. Lineage (NCBI taxonomy): Eukaryota > Metazoa > Chordata > Mammalia > Artiodactyla > Delphinidae > Globicephala > Globicephala melas. Next base: position 52,898,673 of record NC_083326.1, read on the forward strand.
GGAGCGTACGTGTGAGGGCGCGGGTTAGTGTTAGCGTACGGGTTAGGATTAGGGGATGGGTGAGGGTCAGGCTTCTGGGAAGGGTTAGGGTTAGGGTTCGGGCTAGGGTTAGGGTTAGGGGACGGGGACGGTTTAGGGTCCAAGTGAGGGTCCGACAACGCTTTAGGGGGAGCGTACGTGTGAGGGCACGGGTTAGTGTTAGCGTACGGGTTAGGATTAGGGGACGGGTGAGGGTCAGGCTTCGGGGAAGGGTTAGGGTTAGGGTTCGGGCTAGGGTTAGTGTTCGGGACGGGGAGGGTTTAGGGTCCAGGTGAGGGTACGAGAAACCTTTAGGGGGAGCGTACGTGTGAGGGCGCGGGTTAGTGTTAGCGTACGGGTTAGGATTAGGGGACGGGTGAGGGTCACGCTTCGGGGAAGGGTAAGGGTTAGGGTTCGGGCTAGGGTTAGGGTTAGGGGACGGGGACGGTTTAGGGTCAAGGTGAGGGTCCGACAACGCTTTAGGGGGAGCGTACGTGTGAGGGCGCGGGTTAGTGTTAGCGTACGGGTTAGGATTAGGGGACGGGTGAGGGTCAGGCTTCGGGGAAGGGTTACGGTTAGGGTTCGGGCTAGGGTTAGGTTTAGGTGACGGGGACGGTTTAGGGTCCAGGTGAGGGTACGACAACACTTTATGGGGAGAGTACGTGTGAGGGCGCGGGTTAGTGTTAGCGTACGGGTTAGGATTAGGGGACAGGTGAGGGTCAGGCTTCTGGGAAGGGTAAGGTTTAGGGTTCGGGCTAGGGTTAGGGTTAGGGGACGGGGACGGTTTAGGGTCCAGGTGAGGGTACGACAACACTTTAGGGGGAGCGTACGTGTGAGGGCGCGGGTTAGTGTTAGCGTACGTGTTAGGATTAGGGGACGGGTGAGGGTCAGGCTTCGGGGAAGGGTTACGGTTAGGGTTCGGGCTAGGGTTAGGATTAGGGGACGGGGACGGTATAGGGTCCAGGTGAGGGTACGACAACACTTTAGGCGGAGCGTACGTGTGAGGGCGTGGGTTAGTGTTAGCGTACGGGTTAGGATTAGGGGACGGGTGAGGGTCAGGCTTCGGGGAAGTGTTACGGTTAGGGTTCGGGCTAGGGTTAGGGTTAGGGGACGGGGACGGTTTAGGGTCCAGGTGAGGGTCCGACAACGCTTTAGGGGGAGCGTACGTGTGAGGGCGCGGGTTAGTGTTAGCGTACGGGTTAGGATTAGGGGACGGGTGAGGGTCAGGCTTCGGGGAAGGGTTAGGGTTAGGGTTCGGGCTAGGGTTAGGGTTAGGGGACGGGGACGGTTTAGGGTCCAGGTGAGGGTACGACAACACTTTAGGGGGAGCGTACGTGTGAGGGCGCGGGTTAGTGTTAGCGTACGGGTTAGGATTAGGGGACGGGTGAGGGTCAGGCTTCTGGGAAGGGTTAGGGTTAGGGTTCGGGCTAGGGTTAGGGTTAGGGGACGGGGACGGTTTAGGGTCCAGGTGAGGGTATGACAACGCTTTAGGGTGAGCGTACGTGTGAGGGCGCGGGTTAGTGTTAGCGTACGGGTTAGGATTAGGGGACGGGTGAGGGTCAGGCTTCGGGGAAGGGTTAGGGTTAGGGTTCGGGCTAGGGTTAGGGTTAGGGGACGGGGACGGTTTAGGGTCCAGGTGAGGGTCCGACAACGCTTTATGGGGAGCGTACGTGTGATGGCGCGGGTTAGTGTTAGCGTACGGGTTAGGATTAGGGGATGGGTGAGGGTCAGGCTTCTGGGAATGGTTAGGGTTAGGGTTCGGGCTAGGGTTAGGGTTAGGGGACGGGGACGGTTTAGGGTCCAGGTGAGGGTCCGACAACGCTTTAGGGGGAGCGTACGTGTGAGGGCGCGGGTTAGTGTTAGCGTACGGGTTAGGATTAGGGGACGGGTGAGGGTCAGGCTTCGGGGAAGGGTTAGGGTTAGGGTTCGGGCTAGGGTTAGGGTTAGGGGACGGGGACGGTTTAGGGTCCAGGTGAGGGTACGACAACACTTTAGGGGGAGAGTACGTGTGAGGGCGTGGGTTAGTGTTAGCATACGGGTTAGGATTAGGGGACGGGTGAGGGTCAAGCTTCGGGGAAGGGTTAGGGTTAGGGTTCGGGCTAGGGTTAGGGTTAGGGGACGGGGACGGTTTAGGGTCCATTTGAGGGTACGACAACGCTTTAGGGGGAGTGTACGTGTGAGGGCGCGGGTTAGTGTTAGCGTACGGGTTAGGATTAGGGGACTGGTGAGGGTCAGGCTTCGGGGAAGGGTTACGGTTAGGGTTCGGGCTAGGGTTAGGGTTAGGGAACGGGGACGGTTTAGGGTCCAGGTGAGGGTACGACAACACTTTAGGGGGAGCGTACGTGTGAGGGCGCGGGTTAGTGTTAGCGTACGTGTTAGGATTAGGGGATGGGTGAGGGTCAGGCTTCGGGGAAGGGTTACGGTTAGGGTTCGGGCTAGGGTTAGGGTTAGGGGACGGGGACGGTTTAGGGTCCAGGTGAGGGTACGACAACACTTTAGGGGGAGCGTACGTGTGAGGGCGCGGGTTAGTGTTAGCGTACTGGTTAGGATTAGGGGACGGGTGAGCGTCAGGCTTCGGGGAAGGGTTACGGTTAGGGTTCGGGCTAGGGTTAGGTTTAGGGGACGGGGACGGTTTAGGGTCCAGGTGAGGGTCCGACAACGCTTTAGGGGGAGCGTACGTGTGAGGGCGTGGGTTAGTGTTAGCGTACGGGTTAGGATTAGGGGACGGGTGAGGGTCAGGCTTCAGGGAAGGGTTACGGTTAGGGTTCGGGCTAGGGTTAGGGTTAGGGGACGGGGACGGTTTAGGGTCCAGGTGAGGGTCCGACAACGCTTTAGGGGGAGCGTACGTGTGAGGGCGCGGGTTAGTGTTAGCGTACGAGTTAGGATTAGGGGATGGGTGAGGGTCAGGCTTCGGGGAAGGGTTAGGGTTAGGGTTCGGGCTAGGGTTAGGGTTCTGGACGGGGAGGGTTTAGGGTCCAGGTGAGGGTACGACAACCCTTTAGGGGGAGCGTACGTGTGAGGGTGCGGGTTAGTGTTAGCGTACGGGTTAGGATTAGGGGACGGGTGAGGATCAGGCTTCGGGGAAGGGTTAGGGTTAGGGTTCGGGCTAGGGTTAGGGTTAGGGGACGGGGACGGTTTAGGGTCCAGGTGAGGGTACGACAACACTTTAGGGGGAGCGTACGGGTGAGGGCGCAGGTTAGTGTTAGCGTACGGGTTAGGATTAGGGGACGGGTGAGGGTCAGGCTTCGGGGAAGGGTTAGTGTTAGGGTTAGGGCTAGGGTTAGGGTTAGGGGACGGGGACGGTTTAGGGTCCAGGTGAGGGTCCGACAACGCTTTAGGGGGAGCGTACGTGTGAGGGCGCGGGTTAGTGTTAGCGTACGGGTTAGGATTAGGGGATGGGTGAGGGTCAGGCTTCTGGGAAGGGTTACGGTTAGGGTTCGGGCTAGGGTTAGGGTTAGGGGACGGGGACGGTTTAGGGTCCAAGTGAGGGTCCGACAACGCTTTAGGGGGAGCGTACGTGTGAGTGCGCAGGTTAGTGTTAGCGTACGGGTTAGGATTAGGGGACGGGTGTGGGTCAGGCTTCGGGGAAGGGTTAGGGGTAGGGTTCGGGCTAGGGTTAGGGTTCGGGACGGGGAGGGTTTAGGGTCCAGGTGAGGGTACGACAACCCTTTAAGGGGAGCGTACGTGTGAGGGTGCGGGTTAGTGTTAGCGTACTGGTTAGGATTAGGGGACGGGTGAGGATCAGGCTTCGGGGAAGGGTTAGGGTTAGGGTTCGGGCTAGGGTTAGGGTTAGGGGACGGGGACGGTTTAGGGTCCAGGTGAGGGTCCGACAACGCTTTAGGGGGAGCGTACGTGTGAGGGCGCGGGTTAGTGTTAGCGTACGGGTTAGGATTAGGGGATGGGTGAGGGTCAGGCTTCTGGGAAGGGTTAGGGTTAGGGTTCGGGCTAGGGTTAGGGTTAGGGGACGGGGACGGTTTAGGGTCCAAGTGAGGGTCCGACAACGCTTTAGGGGGAGCGTACGTCTGAGGGCGCGGGTTACTGTTAGCGTACGGGTTAGGATTAGGGGACTGGTGAGGGTCAGGCTTCGGGGAAGGGTTACGGTTAGGGTTCGGGCTAGGGTTAGGGTTAGGGGACGGGGACGGTTTAGGTTCCAGGTGAGGGTACGACAACACTTTAGGGGGAGCGTACGTGTGAGGGCGCGGGTTAGTGTTAGCGTACGTGTTAGGATTAGGGGACGGGTGAGGGTCAGGCTTCGGGGAAGGGTTACGGTTAGGGTTCGGGCTAGGGTTAGGATTAGGGGACGGGGACGGTATAGGGTCCAGGTGAGGGTACGACAACACTTTAGGCGGAGCGTACGTGTGAGGGCGTGGGTTAGTGTTAGCGTACGGTTTAGGATTAGGGGACGGGTGAGGGTCAGGCTTCGGGGAAGTGTTACGGTTAGGGTTCGGGCTAGGGTTAGGGTTAGGGGACGGGGACGGTTTAGGGTCCAGGTGAGGGTCTGACAACGCTTTAGGGGGAGCGTACGTGTGAGGGCGCGGGTTAGTGTTAGCGTACGGGTTAGGATTAGGGGACAGGTGAGGGTCAGGCTTCGGGGAAGGGTTAGGGTTAGGGTTCGGGCTAGGGTTAGGGTTAGGGGACGGGGACGGTTTAGGGTCCAGGTGAGGGTACGACAACACTTTAGGGGGAGCGTACGTGTGAGGGCGCGGGTTAGTGTTAGCGTACGTGTTAGGATTAGGGGACGGGTGAGGGTCAGGCTTCGGGGAAGGGTTACGGTTAGGGTTCGGGCTAGGGTTAGGATTAGGGGACGGGGACGGTATAGGGTCCAGGTGAGGGTACGACAACACTTTAGGCGGAGCGTACGTGTGAGGGCGTGGGTTAGTGTTAGCGTACGGGTTAGGATTAGGGGACGGGTGAGGGTCAGGCTTCGGGGAAGTGTTACGGTTAGGGTTCGGGCTAGGGTTAGGGTTAGGGGACGGGGACGGTTTAGGGTCCAGGTGAGGGTCCGACAACGCTTTAGGGGGAGCGTACGTGTGAGGGCGCGGGTTAGTGTTAGCGTACGGGTTAGGATTAGGGGACGGGTGAGGGTCAGGCTTCGGGGAAGGGTTAGGGTTAGGGTTCGGGCTAGGGTTAGGGTTAGGGGACGGGGACGGTTTAGGGTCCAGGTGAGGGTACGACAACACTTTAGGGGGAGAGTACGTGTGAGGGCGCGGGTTAGTGTTAGCGTACGGGTTAGGATTAGGGGACGGGTGAGGGTCAGGCTTCGGCGAAGAGTTACGGTTAGGGTTCGGGCTAGGGTTAGGGTTAGGGGACGGGGACGGTTTAGGGTCCATTTGAGGGTACGACAACGCTTTAGGGGGAGCGTACGTGTGAGGGTGCGGGTTAGTGTTAGCGTACGGGTTAGGATTAGGGGACTGGTGAGGGTCAGGCTTCGGGGAAGGGTTAGGGTTAGGGTTCGGGCTAGGGTTAGGGTTAGGGGACGGGGACGGTTTAGGGTCCAGGTGAGGGTACGACAACACTTTAGGGGGAGAGTACGTGTGACGGCGCGGGTTAGTGTTAGCGTACGGGGTAGGATTAGGGGACGGGTGAGGGTCAGGCTTCGGGGAAGGGTTAGGGTTACGGTTCGGGCTAGGGTTAGGGTTAGGGGACGGGGACGGTTTAGGGTCCATTTGAGGGTACGACAACGCTTTAGGGGGAGCGTACGTGTGAGGGCGCGGGTTAGTGTTAGCGTACGGGTTAGGATTAGGGGACTGGTGAGGGTCTGGCTTCGGGGAAGGGTTAGGGTTAGGGTTCGGGCTAGGGTTAGGGTTAGGGGACGGGGACGGTTTACGGTCCAGGTGAGGGTCCGACAACGCTTTAGGGGGAGCGTACGTGTGAGGGCGCGGGTTAGTGTTAGCGTACGGGTTAGGATTAGGGGACGGGTGAGGGTCAGGCTTCGGGGAAGGGTTAGGGTTAGGGTTCGGGCTAGGGTTAGGGTTCGGGACGGGGACGGTTTAGGGTCCAGGTGAGGGTCCGACAACGCTTTAGGGGGAGCGTACGTGTGAGGGCGCGGGTTAGTGTTAGCGTACGGGTTAGGATTAGGGGACGGGTGAGGTTCAGGCTTCGGGGAAGGGTTACGGTTAGGGTTCGGGCTAGGGTTAGGGTTAGGGGACGGGGACGGTTTAGGGTCCAGGTGAGGGTCCGACAACGCTTTAGGGGGAGCGTACGTGTGAGGGCGCGGGTTAGTGTTAGCGTACGGGTTAGGATTAGGGGATGGGTGAGGGTCAGGCTTCTGGGAAGGGTTAGGGTTAGGGTTCGGGCTAGGGTTAGGGTTAGGGGACGGGGACGGTTTAGGGTCCAAGTGAGGGTCCGACAACGCTTTAGGGGGAGCGTACGTGTGAGGGCACGGGTTAGTGTTAGCGTACGGGTTAGGATTAGGGGACGGGTGAGGGTCAGGCTTCGGGGAAGGGTTAGGGTTAGGGTTCGGGCTAGGGTTAGTGTTCGGGACGGGGAGGGTTTAGGGTCCAGGTGAGGGTACGAGAAACCTTTAGGGGGAGCGTACGTGTGAGGGCGCGGGTTAGTGTTAGCGTACGGGTTAGGATTAGGGGACGGGTGAGGGTCACGCTTCGGGGAAGGGTAAGGGTTAGGGTTCGGGCTAGGGTTAGGGTTAGGGGACGGGGACGGTTTAGGGTCAAGGTGAGGGTCCGACAACGCTTTAGGGGGAGCGTACGTGTGAGGGCGCGGGTTAGTGTTAGCGTACGGGTTAGGATTAGGGGACGGGTGAGGGTCAGGCTTCGGGGAAGGGTTACGGTTAGGGTTCGGGCTAGGGTTAGGTTTAGGTGACGGGGACGGTTTAGGGTCCAGGTGAGGGTACGACAACACTTTATGGGGAGAGTACGTGTGAGGGCGCGGGTTAGTGTTAGCGTACGGGTTAGGATTAGGGGACAGGTGAGGCTCAGGCTTCTGGGAAGGGTTAGGTTTAGGGTTCGGGCTAGGGTTAGGGTTAGGGGACGGGGACGGTTTAGGGTCCAGGTGAGGGTACGACAACAGTTTAGGGGGAGCGTACGTGTGAGGGCGCGGGTTAGTGTTAGCGTACGTGTTAGGATTAGGGGACGGGTGAGGGTCAGGCTTCGGGGAAGGGTTACGGTTAGGGTTCGGGCTAGGGTTAGGATTAGGGGACGGGGACGGTATAGGGTCCAGGTGAGGGTACGACAACACTTTAGGCGGAGCGTACGTGTGAGGGCGTGGGTTAGTGTTAGCGTACGGGTTAGGATTAGGGGACGGGTGAGGGTCAGGCTTCGGGGAAGTGTTACGGTTAGGGTTCGGGCTAGGGTTAGGGTTAGGGGACGGGGACGGTTTAGGGTCCAGGTGAGGGTCCGACAACGCTTTAGGGGGAGCGTACGTGTGAGGGCGCGGGTTAGTGTTAGCGTACGGGTTAGGATTAGGGGACGGGTGAGGGTCAGGCTTCGGGGAAGGGTTAGGGTTAGGGTTCGGGCTAGGGTTAGGGTTAGGGGACGGGGACGGTTTAGGGTCCAGGTGAGGGTACGACAACACTTTAGGGGGAGCGTACGTGTGAGGGCGCGGGTTAGTGTTAGCGTACGGGTTAGGATTAGGGGACGGGTGAGGGTCAGGCTTCTGGGAAGGGTTAGGGTTAGGGTTCGGGCTAGGGTTAGGGTTAGGGGACGGGGACGGTTTAGGGTCCAGGTGAGGGTATGACAACGCTTTAGGGTGAGCGTACGTGTGAGGGCGCGGGTTAGTGTTAGCGTACGGGTTAGGATTAGGGGACGGGTGAGGGTCAGGCTTCGGGGAAGGGTTAGGGTTAGGGTTCGGGCTAGGGTTAGGGTTAGGGGACGGGGACGGTTTAGGGTCCAGGTGAGGGTCCGACAACGCTTTATGGGGAGCGTACGTGTGATGGCGCGGGTTAGTGTTAGCGTACGGGTTAGGATTAGGGGATGGGTGAGGGTCAGGCTTCTGGGAATGGTTAGGGTTAGGGTTCGGGCTAGGGTTAGGGTTAGGGGACGGGGACGGTTTAGGGTCCAGGTGAGGGTCCGACAACGCTTTAGGGGGAGCGTACGTGTGAGGGCGCGGGTTAGTGTTAGCGTACGGGTTAGGATTAGGGGACGGGTGAGGGTCAGGCTTCGGGGAAGGGTTAGGGTTAGGGTTCGGGCTAGGGTTAGGGTTAGGGGACGGGGACGGTTTAGGGTCCAGGTGAGGGTACGACAACACTTTAGGGGGAGAGTACGTGGGAGGGCGTGGGTTAGTGTTAGCATACGGGTTAGGATTAGGGGACGTGTGAGGGTCAAGCTTCGGGGAAGGGTTACGGTTAGGGTTCGGGCTAGGGTTAGGGTTAGGGGACGGGGACGGTTTAGGGTCCATTTGAGGGTACGACAACGCTTTAGGGGGAGTGTACGTGTGAGGGCGCGGGTTAGTGTTAGCGTACGGGTTAGGATTAGGGGACTGGTGAGGGTCAGGCTTCGGGGAAGGGTTACGGTTAGGGTTCGGGCTAGGGTTAGGGTTAGGGAACGGGGACGGTTTAGGGTCCAGGTGAGGGTACGACAACACTTTAGGGGGAGCGTACGTGTGAGGGCGCGGGTTAGTGTTAGCGTACGTGTTAGGATTAGGGGATGGGTGAGGGTCAGGCTTCGGGGAAGGATTACGGTTAGGGTTCGGGCTAGGGTTAGGGTTAGGGGACGGGGACGGTTTAGGGTCCAGGTGAGGGTACGACAACACTTTAGGGGGAGCGTACGTGTGAGGGCGCGGGTTAGTGTTAGCGTACTGGTTAGGATTAGGGGACGGGTGAGCGTCAGGCTTCGGGGAAGGGTTACGGTTAGGGTTCGGGCTAGGGTTAGGTTTAGGGGACGGGGACGGTTTAGGGTCCAGGTGAGGGTCCGACAACGCTTTAGGGGGAGCGTACGTGTGAGGGCGTGGGTTAGTGTTAGCGTACGGGTTAGGATTAGGGGACGGGTGAGGGTCAGGCTTCGGGGAAGGGTTACGGTTAGGGTTCGGGCTAGGGTTAGGGTTAGGGGACGGGGACGGTTTAGGGTCCAGGTGAGGGTCCGACAACGCTTTAGGGGGAGCGTACGTGTGAGGGCGCGGGTTAGTGTTAGCGTACGAGTTAGGATTAGGGGATGGGTGAGGGTCAGGCTTCGGGGAAGGGTTAGGGTTAGGGTTCGGGCTAGGGTTAGGGTTCTGGACGGGGAGGGTTTAGGGTCCAGGTGAGGGTACGACAACACTTTAGGGGGAGCGTACGTGTGAGGGTGCGGGTTAGTGTTAGCGTACGGGTTAGGATTAGGGGACGGGTGAGGATCAGGCTTCGGGGAAGGGTTAGGGTTAGGGTTCGGGCTAGGGTTAGGGTTAGGGGACGGGGACGGTTTAGGGTCCAGGTGAGGGTACGACAACACTTTAGGGGGAGCGTACGGGTGAGGGCGCAGGTTAGTGTTAGCGTACGGGTTAGGATTAGGGGACGGGTGAGGGTCAGGCTTCGGGGAAGGGTTAGTGTTAGGGTTAGGGCTAGGGTTAGGGTTAGGGGACGGGGACGGTTTAGGGTCCAGGTGAGGGTCCGACAACGCTTTAGGGGGAGCGTACGTGTGAGGGCGCGGGTTAGTGTTAGCGTACGGGTTAGGATTAGGGGATGGGTGAGGGTCAGGCTTCTGGGAAGGGTTACGGTTAGGGTTCGGGCTAGGGTTAGGGTTAGGGGACGGGGACGGTTTAGGGTCCAAGTGAGGGTCCGACAACGCTTTAGGGGGAGCGTACGTGTGAGTGCGCAGGTTAGTGTTAGCGTACGGGTTAGGATTAGGGGACGGGTGTGGGTCAGGCTTCGGGGAAGGGTTAGGGGTAGGGTTCGGGCTAGGGTTAGGGTTCGGGACGGGGAGGGTTTAGGGTCCAGGTGAGGGTACGACAACCCTTTAGGGGGAGCGTACGTGTGAGGGTGCGGGTTAGTGTTAGCGTACTGGTTAGGATTAGGGGACGGGTGAGGATCAGGCTTCGGGGAAGGTTTAGGGTTAGGGTTCGGGCTAGGGTTAGGGTTAGGGGACGGGGACGGTTTAGGGTCCAGGTGAGGGTCCGACAACGCTTTAGGGGGAGCGTACGTGTGAGGGCGCGGGTTAGTGTTAGCGTACGGGTTAGGATTAGGGGATGGGTGAGGGTCAGGCTTCTGGGAAGGGTTAGGGTTAGGGTTCGGGCTAGGGTTAGGGTTAGGGGACGGGGACGGTTTAGGGTCCAAGTGAGGGTCCGACAACGCTTTAGGGGGAGCGTACGTCTGAGGGCGCGGGTTACTGTTAGCGTACGGGTTAGGATTAGGGGACTGGTGAGGGTCAGGCTTCGGGGAAGGGTTACGGTTAGGGTTCGGGCTAGGGTTAGGGTTAGGGGACGGGGACGGTTTAGGTTCCAGGTGAGGGTACGACAACACTTTAGGGGGAGCGTACGTGTGAGGGCGCGGGTTAGTGTTAGCGTACGTGTTAGGATTAGGGGACGGGTGAGGGTCAGGCTTCGGGGAAGGGTTACGGTTAGGGTTCGGGCTAGGGTTAGGATTAGGGGACGGGGACGGTATAGGGTCCAGGTGAGGGTACGACAACACTTTAGGGGGAGCGTACGTGTGAGGGCGCGGGTTAGTGTTAGCGTACGGGTTAGGATTAGGGGACGGGTGAGGGTCAGGCTTCTGGGAAGGGTTAGGGTTAGGGTTCGGGCTAGGGTTAGGGTTAGGGGACGGGGACGGTTTAGGGTCCAGGTGAGGGTACGACAACGCTTTAGGGTGAGCGTACGTGTGAGGGCGCGGGTTAGTGTTAGCGTACGGGTAGGATTAGGGGACGGGTGAGGGTCAGGCTTCGGGGAAGTGTTAGGGTTAGGGTTCGGGCTAGGGTTAGGGTTAGGGGACGGGGACGGTTTAGGGTCCAGGTGAGGGTCCGACAACGCTTTATGGGGAGCGTACGTGTGATGGCGCGGGTTAGTGTTAGCGTACGGGTTAGGATTAGAGGATGGGTGAGGGTCAGGCTTCTGGGAATGGTTAGGGTTAGGGTTCGGGCTAGGGTTAGGGTTAGGGGACGGGGACGGTTTAGGGTCCAGGTGAGGGTCCGACAACGCTTTAGGGGGAGCGTACGTGTGAGGGCGCGGGTTAGTGTTAGCGTACGGGTTAGGATTAGGGGACGGGTGAGGGTCAGGCTTCGGGGAAGGGTTACGGTTAGGGTTCGGGCTAGGGTTAGGGTTAGGGGACGGGGACGGTTTAGGGTCCAGGTGAGGGTACGACAACACTTTAGGGGGAGAGTACGTGTGAGGGCGCGGGTTAGTGTTAGCATACGGGTTAGGATTATGGGACGGGTGAGGGTCAAGCTTCGGGGAAGGGTTACGGTTAGGGTTCGGGCTAGGGTTAGGGTTAGGGGACGGGGACGGTTTAGGGTCCATTTGAGGGTACGACAACGCTTTAGGGGGAGCGTACGTGTGAGGGCGCGGGTTAGTGTTAGCGTACGGGTTAGGATTAGGGGACTGGTGAGGGTCAGGCTTCGGGGAAGGGTTACGGTTAGGGTTCGGGCTAGGGTTAGGGTTAGGGAACGGGGACGGTTTAGGGTCCAGGTGAGGGTACGACAACACTTTAGGGGGAGCGTACGTGTGAGGGCGCGGGTTAGTGTTAGCGTACGTGTTAGGATTAGGGGATGGGTGAGGGTCAGGCTTCGGGGAAGGGTTACGGTTAGGGTTCGGGCTAGGGTTAGGGTTAGGGGACGGGGACGGTTTAGGGTCCAGGTGAGGGTACGACAACACTTTAGGGGGAGCGTACGTGTGAGGGCGCGGGTTAGTGTTAGCGTACTGGTTAGGATTAGGGGACGGGTGAGGGTCAGGCTTCGGGGAAGGGTTACGGTTAGGGTTCGGGCTAGGGTTAGGGTTAGGGGACGTGGACGGTTTAGGGTCCAGGTGAGGGTCCGACAACGCTTTAGGGGGAGCGTACGTGTGAGGGCGCGGGTTAGTGTTAGCGTACGGGTTAGGATTAGGGGATGGGTGAGGGTCAGGCTTCGGGGAAGGGTTAGGGTTAGGGTTCGGGCTAGGGTTAGGGTTCGGGACGGGGAGGGTTTAGGGTCCAGGTGAGGGTACGACAACCCTTTAGGGGGAGCGTATGTGTGAGGGCGCGGGTTAGTGTTAGCGTACGGGTTAGGATTAGGGGACGGGTGAGGGTCACGCTTCGGGGAAGGGTTAGGGTTAGGGTTCGGGCTAGGGTTAGGGTTAGGGGACGGGGACGGTTTAGGGTCAAGGTGAGGGTCCGACAACGCTTTAGGGGGAGCGTACGTGTGAGGGCGCGGGTCAGTGTTAGCGTACGGGTTAGGATTAGGGGACGGGTGAGTGTCAGGCTTCGGGGAAGGGTTACGGTTAGGGTTCGGGCTAGGGTTAGGGTTAGGGGACGGGGACGGTTTAGGGTCCAGGTGAGGGTACGACAACACTTTAGGGGGAGAGTACGTGTTAGGGCGCGGGTTAGTGTTAGCGTACGGGTTAGGATTAGGGGACAGGTGAGGGTCAGGCTTCGGGGAAGGGTTACGGTTAGGGTTCGGGCTAGGGTTAGGGTTAGGGGACGGGGACGGTTTAGGGTCCATTTGAGGGTACGACAACGCTTTAGGGGGAGCGTACGTGTGAGGGCGCGGGTTCGTGTTAGCGTACGGGTTAGGATTAGGGGACTGGTGAGGGTCAGGCTTCGGGGAAGTGTTACGGTTAGGGTTCGGGCAAGGGTTAGGGTTAGGGGACGGGGACGGTTTAGGGTCCAGGTGAGGGTACGACAACACTTTAGGGGGAGCGTACGTGTGAGGGCGCGGGTTAGAGTTAGCGTACGTGTTAGGATTAGGGGACGGGTGAGGGTCAGGCTTCGGGGAAGGGTTACGGTTAGGGTTCGGGCTAGGGTTAGGATTAGGGGACGGGGACGGTATTGGGTCCAGGTGAGGGTACGACAACACTTTAGGCAGAGCGTACGTGTGAGGGCGTGGGTTAGTGTTAGCGTACGGGTTAGGATTAGGGGACGGGTGAGGGTCAGGCTTCGGGGAAGGGTTACGGTTAGGGTTCGGGCTAGGGTTAGGGTTAGGGGACGGGGACGGTTTAGGGTCCAGGTGAGGGTCCGACAACGCTTTAGGGGGAGCGTACGTGTGAGGGCGCGGGTTAGTGTTAGCGTACGGGTTAGGATTAGGGGACGGGTGAGGGTCAGGCTTCGGGGAAGGGTTAGGGTTAGGGTTCGGGCTAGGGTTAGGGTTAGGGGACGGGGACGGTTTAGGGTCCAGGTGAGGGTCCGACAACGCTTTACGGGGAGCGTACGTGTGAGGGCGCGGGTTAGTGTTAGCGTACGGGTTACGATTAGGGGACGGGTGAGGGTCAGGCTTCGGGGAAGGGTTACGGTTAGGGTTCGGGCTAGGGTTAGGGTTAGGGGACGGGGACGGTTTAGGGTCCAGGTGAGGGTACGACAACACTTTAGGGGGAGCGTACGTGTGAGGGCGCGGGTTAGTGTTAGCATACGGGTTAGGATTAGGGGACGGGTGAGGGTCAGGCTTCGGGGAAGGGTTACGGTTAGGGTTCGGGCTAGTGTTAGGGTTAGGGGACGGGGACGGTTTAGGGTACATTTGAGGGTACGACAACGCTTTAGGGGGAGCGTACGTGTGAGGGCGCGGGTTAGTGTTAGCGTACGCGTTAGGATTAGGGGACTGGTGAAGGTCAGGCTTCGGGGAAGGGTTACGGTTAGGGTTCGGGCTAGGGTTAGGGTTAGGGGATGGGGACGGTTTAGGGTCCAGGTGAGGGTACGACAACACTTTAGGGGGAGCGTACGTGTGAGGGCGCGGGTTAGTGTTAGCGTACGTGTTAGGATTAGGGGACGGGTGAGGGTCAGGCTTCGGGGAAGGGTTACGGTTAGGGTTCGGGCTAGGGTTAGGGTTATGGGACGGGGACGGTTTAGGGTCCAGGTGAGGGTACGACAACACTTTAGGGGGAGCGTACGTGTGAGGGCGCGGGTTAGTGTTAGCGTACGGGTTAGGATTAGGGGACGGGTGAGGGTCAGGCTTCGGGGAAGGGTTACGGTTAGGGTTCGGGCTAGGGTTAGGTTTAGGGGACGGGGACGGTTAGGGTCCAGGTGACGGTCCGACAACGCTTTAGGGGGAGCGTACGTGTGAGGGCGCGGGTTAGTGTTAGCGTACGGGTTAGGATTAGGGGATGGGTGAGGGTCAGGCTTCGGGGAAGGGTTAGGGTTAGGGTTCGGGCTAGGGTTAGGGTTAGGGGACGGGGACGGTTTAGGGTCCAGGTGAGGGTACGACAACACTTTAGGGGGAGCGTACGTGTGAGGGCGCGGGTTAGTGTTAGCGTACGGGTTAGGATTAGGGGACGGGTGAGGGTCAGGCTTCTGGGAAGGGTTAGGGTTAGGGTTCGGGCTAGGGTTAGGGTTAGGGGACGGGGACGGTTTAGGGTCCAGGTGAGGGTACGACAACGCTTTAGGGTGAGCGTACGTGTGAGGGCGCGGGTTAGTGTTAGCGTACGGGTTAGGATTAGGGGACGGGTGAGGGTCAGGCTTCGGGGAAGGGTTAGGGTTAGGGTTCGGGCTAGGGTTAGGGTTAGGGGACGGGGACGGTTTAGGGTCCAGGTGAGGGTCCGACAACGCTTTAGGGGGAGCGTACGTGTGAGGGCGCGGGTTAGTGTTAGCGTACGGGTTAGGATTAGGGGATGGGTGAGGGTCAGGCTTCTGGGAAGGGTTAGGGTTAGGGTTCGGGCTAGGGTTAGGGTTAGGGGACGGGGACGGTTTAGGGTCCAGGTGAGGGTCCGACAACGCTTTAGGGGGAGTGTACGTGTGAGGGCGCGGGTTAGTGTTAGCGTACGGGTTAGGATTAGGGGACGGGTGAGGGTCAGGCTTCGAGGAAGGGTTAGGGTTAGGGTTCGGGCTAGGGTTAGGGTTCGGGACGGGGAGGGTTTAGGGTCCAGGTGAGGGTACGACAACCCTTTAGGGGGAGCGTACGTGTGAGGGTGCGGGTTAGTGTTAGCGTACGGGTTAGGATTAGGGGACGGGTGAGGATCAGGCTTCGGGGAAGGGTTAGGGTTAGGGTTCGGGCTAGGGTTAGGGTTAGGGGACGGGGACGGTTTAGGGTCCAGGTGAGGGTACGACAACACTTTAGGGGGAGCGTACATGTGAGGGCGCGGGTTAGTGTTAGTGTACGGGTTAGGATTAGGGGACGGGTGAGGGTCAGGCTTCGGGGAAGGGTTAGTGTTAGGGTTAGGGCTAGGGTTAGGGTTAGGGGACGGGGACGGTTTAGGGTGCAGGTGAGGGTCCGACAACGCTTTAGGGGGAGCGTACGTGTGAGGGCGCGGGTTAGTGTTAGCGTACGGGTTAGGATTAGGGGATGGGTGAGGGTCAGGCTTCTGGGAAGGGTTACGGTTAGGGTTCGGGCTAGGGTTAGGGTTAGGGGACGGGGACGGTTTAGGGTCCAAGTGAGGGTCCGACAACGCTTTAGGGGGAGCGTACGTGTGAGTGCGCAGGTTAGTGTTAGCGTACGGGTTAGGATTAGGGGACGGGTGTGGGTCAGGCTTCGGGGAAGGGTTAGGGGTAGGGTTCGGGCTAGGGTTAGGGTTCGGGACGGGGAGGGTTTAGGGTCCAGGTGAGGGTACGACAACCCTTTAGGGGGAGCGTACGTGTGAGGGTGCGGGTTAGTGTTAGCGTACTGGTTAGGATTAGGGGACGGGTGAGGATCAGGCTTCGGGGAAGGGTTAGGGTTAGGGTTCGGGCTAGGGTTAGGGTTAGGGGACGGGGACGGTTTAGGTTCCAGGTGAGGGTCCGACAACGCTTTAGGGGGAGCGTACGTGTGAGGGCGCGGGTTAGTGTTAGCGTACGGGTTAGGATTAGGGGATGGGTGAGTGTCAGGCTTCTGGGAAGGGTTAGGGTTAGGGTTCGGGCTAGGGTTAGGGTTAGGGGACGGGGACGGTTTAGGGTCCAAGTGAGGGTCCGACAACGCTTTAGGGGGAGCGTACGTCTGAGGGCGCGGGTTACTGTTAGCGTACGGGTTAGGATTAGGGGACTGGTGAGGGTCAGGCTTCGGGGAAGGGTTACGGTTAGGGTTCGGGCTAGGGTTAGGGTTAGGGGACGGGGACGGTTTAGGTTCCAGGTGAGGGTACGACAACACTTTAGGGGGAGCGTACGTGTGAGGGCGCGGGTTAGTGTTAGCGTACGTGTTAGGATTAGGGGACGGGTGAGGGTCAGGCTTCGGGGAAGGGTTACGGTTAGGGTTCGGGCTAGGGTTAGGATTAGGGGACGGGGACGGTATAGGGTCCAGGTGAGGGTACGACAACACTTTAGGCGGAGCGTACGTGTGAGGGCGTGGGTTAGTGTTAGCGTACGGTTTAGGATTAGGGGACGGGTGAGGGTCAGGCTTCGGGGAAGTGTTACGGTTAGGGTTCGGGCTAGGGTTAGGGTTAGGGGACGGGGACGGTTTAGGGTCCAGGTGAGGGTCTGACAACGCTTTAGGGGGAGCGTACGTGTGAGGGCGCGGGTTAGTGTTAGCGTACGGGTTAGGATTAGGGGACAGGTGAGGGTCAGGCTTCGGGGAAGGGTTAGGGTTAGGGTTCGGGCTAGGGTTAGGGTTAGGGGACGGGGACGGTTTAGGGTCCAGGTGAGGGTACGACAACACTTTAGGGGGAGCGTACGTGTGAGGGCGCGGGTTAGTGTTAGCGTACGGGTTAGGATTAGGGGACGGGTGAGGGTCAGGCTTCTGGGAAGGGTTAGGGTTAGGGTTCGGGCTAGGGTTAGGGTTAGGGGACGGGGACGGTTTAGGGTCCAGGTGAGGGTACGACAACGCTTTAGGGTGAGCGTACGTGTGAGGGCGCGGGTTAGTGTTAGCGTACGGGTAGGATTAGGGGACGGGTGAGGGTCAGGCTTCGGGGAAGTGTTAGGGTTAGGGTTCGGGCTAGGGTTAGGGTTAGGGGACGGGGACGGTTTAGGGTCCAGGTGAGGGTCCGACAACGCTTTATGGGGAGCGTACGTGTGATGGCGCGGGTTAGTGTTAGCGTACGGGTTAGGATTAGAGGATGGGTGAGGGTCAGGCTTCTGGGAATGGTTAGGGTTAGGGTTCGGGCTAGGGTTAGGGTTAGGGGACGGGGACGGTTTAGGGTCCAGGTGAGGGTCCGACAACGCTTTAGGGGGAGCGTACGTGTGAGGGCGCGGGTTAGTGTTAGCGTACGGGTTAGGATTAGGGGACGGGTGAGGGTCAGGCTTCGGGGAAGGGTTACGGTTAGGGTTCGGGCTAGGGTTAGGGTTAGGGGACGGGGACGGTTTAGGGTCCAGGTGAGGGTACGACAACACTTTAGGGGGAGAGTACGTGTGATGGCGCGGGTTAGTGTTAGCATACGGGTTAGGATTAGGGGACGGGTGAGGGTCAAGCTTCGGGGAAGGGTTACGGTTAGGGTTCGGGCTAGGGTTAGGGTTAGGGGACGGGGACGGTTTAGGGTCCATTTGAGGGTACGACAACGCTTTAGGGGGAGCGTACGTGTGAGGGCGCGGGTTAGTGTTAGCGTACGGGTTAGGATTAGGGGACTGGTGAGGGTCAGGCTTCGGGGAAGGGTTACGGTTAGGGTTCGGGCTAGGGTTAGGGTTAGGGAACGGGGACGGTTTAGGGTCCAGGTGAGGGTACGACAACACTTTAGGGGGAGCGTACGTGTGAGGGCGCGGGTTAGTGTTAGCGTACGTGTTAGGATTAGGGGATGGGTGAGGGTCAGGCTTCGGGGAAGGGTTACGGTTAGGGTTCGGGCTAGGGTTAGGGTTAGGGGATGGGGACGGTTTAGGGTCCAGGTGAGGGTACGACAACACTTTAGGGGGAGCGTACGTGTGAGGGCGCGGGTTAGTGTTAGCGTACTGGTTAGGATTAGGGGACGGGTGAGCGTCAGGCTTCGGGGAAGGGTTACGGTTAGGGTTCGGGCTAGGGTTAGGTTTAGGGGACGGGGACGGTTTAGGGTCCAGGTGAGGGTCCGACAACGCTTTAAGGGGAGCGTACGTGTGAGGGCGTGGGTTAGTGTTAGCGTACGGGTTAGGATTAGGGGACGGGTGAGGGTCAGGCTTCGGGGAAGGGTTACGGTTAGGGTTCGGGCTAGGGTTAGGGTTAGGGGACGTGGACGGTTTAGGGTCCAGGTGAGGGTCCGACAACGCTTTAGGGGGAGCGTACGTGTGAGGGCGCGGGTTAGTGTTAGCGTACGGGTTAGGATTAGGGGATGGGTGAGGGTCAGGCTTCGGGGAAGGGTTAGGGTTAGGGTTCGGGCTAGGGTTAGGGTTAGGGGACGGGGACGGTTTAGGGTCCAGGTGAGGGTACGACAACACTTTAGGGGGAGCGTACGTGTGAGGGCGCGGGTTAGTGTTAGTGTACGGGTTAGGATTAGGGGACGGGTGAGGGTCAGGCTTCGGGGAAGGGTTAGGGTTAGGGTTCGGGCTAGGGTTAGGGTTCGGGACGGGGACGGTTTAGGGTCCAGGTGAGGGTACGACAACCCTTTAGGGGGAGCGTACGTGTCAGGGTGCGGGTTAGTGTTAGCGTACGGGTTAGGATTAGGGGACGGGTGAGGGTCAGGCTTCGGGGAAGGGTTAGGGTTAGGGTTCGGGCTAGGGTTAGGGTTAGGGGACGGGGACGGTTTAGGGTCCAGGTGAGGGTCCGACAACGCTTTAGGGGGAGCGTACGTGTGAGGGCGCGGGTTAGTGTTAGCGTACGGGTTAGGACTAGGGCATGGGTGAGGGTCAGGCTTCTGGGAAGGGTTAGGGTTAGGGTTCGGGCTAGGGTTAGGGTTAGGGGACGGGGACGGTTTAGGGTCCAAGTGAGGGTCCGACAACGCTTTAGGGGGAGCGTACGTGTGAGGGCGCGGGTTAGTGTTAGCGTACGGGTTAGGATTAGGGGACGGGTGAGGGTCAGGCTTCGGGGAAGGGTTAGGGTTAGGGTTCGGGCTAGGGTTAGGGTTCGGGACGGGGAGGGTTTAGGGTCCAGGTGAGGGTACGACAACCCTTTAGGGGGAGCGTATGTGTGAGGGCGCGGGTTAGTGTTAGCGTACGGGTTAGGATTAGGGGACGGGTGAGGGTCACGCTTCGGGGAAGGGTTAGGGTTAGGGTTCGGGCTAGGGTTAGGGTTAGGGGACGGGGACGGTTTAGGGTCAAGGTGAGGGTCCGACAACGCTTTAGGGGGAGCGTACGTGTGAGGGCGCGGGTCAGTGTTAGCGTACGGGTTAGGATTAGGGGACGGGTGAGGGTCAGGCTTCGGGGAAGGGTTACGGTTAGGGTTCGGGCTAGGGTTAGGGTTAGGGGACGGGGACGGTTTAGGGTCCAGGTGAGGGTACGACAACACTTTAGGGGGAGAGTACGTGTTAGGGCGCGGGTTAGTGTTAGCGTACGGTTTAGGATTAGGGGACAGGTGAGGGTCAGGCTTCGGGGAAGGGTTACGGTTAGGGTTCGGGCTAGGGTTAGGGTTAGGGGACGGGGACGGTTTAGGGTCCATTTGAGGGTACGACAACGCTTTAGGGGGAGCGTACGTGTGAGGGCGCGGGTTCGTGTTAGCGTACGGGTTAGGATTAGGGGACTGGTGAGGGTCAGGCTTCGGGGAAGTGTTACGGTTAGGGTTCGGGCAAGGGTTAGGGTTAGGGGACGGGGACGGTTTAGGGTCCAGGTGAGGGTACGACAACACTTTAGGGGGAGCGTACGTGTGAGGGCGCGGGTTAGAGTTAGTGTACGTGTTAGGATTAGGGGACGGGTGAGGGTCAGGCTTCGGGGAAGGGTTACGGTTAGGGTTCGGGCTAGGGTTAGGATTAGGGGACGGGGACGGTATTGGGTCCAGGTGAGGGTACGACAACACTTTAGGCGGAGCGTACGTGTGAGGGCGTGGGTTAGTGTTAGCGTACGGGTTAGGATTAGGGGACGGGTGAGGGTCAGGCTTCGGGGAAGTGTTACGGTTAGGGTTCGGGCTAGGGTTAGGGTTAGGGGACGGGGACGGTTTAGGGTCCAGGTGAGGGTCCGACAACGCTTTAGGGGGAGCGTACGTGTGAGGGCGCGGGTTAGTGTTAGCGTACGGGTTAGGATTAGGGGACGGGTGAGGGTCAGGCTTCGGGGAAGGGTTAGGGTTAGGGTTCGGGCTAGGGTTAGGGTTAGGGGACGGGGACGGTTTAGGGTCCAGGTGAGGGTCCGACAACGCTTTACGGGGAGCGTACGTGTGAGGGCGCGGGTTAGTGTTAGCGTACGGGTTACGATTAGGGGACGGGTGAGGGTCAGGCTTCGGGGAAGGGTTACGGTTAGGGTTCGGGCTAGGGTTAGGGTTAGGGGACGGGGACGGTTTAGGGTCCAGGTGAGGGTACGACAACACTTTAGGGGGAGAGTACGTGTGAGGGCGCGGGTTAGTGTTAGCATACGGGTTAGGATTAGGGGACGGGTGAGGGTCAGGCTTCGGGGAAGGGTTACGGTTAGGGTTCGGGCTAGTGTTAGGGTTAGGGGACGGGGACGGTTTAGGGTACATTTGAGGGTACGACAACGCTTTAGGGGGAGCGTACGTGTGAGGGCGCGGGTTAGTGTTAGCGTACGCGTTAGGATTAGGGGACTGGTGAAGGTCAGGCTTCGGGGAAGGGTTACGGTTAGGGTTCGGGCTAGGGTTAGGGTTAGGGGACGGGGACGGTTTAGGGTCCAGGTGAGGGTACGACAACACTTTAGGGGGAGCGTACGTGTGAGGGCGCGGGTTAGTGTTAGCGTACGTATTAGGATTAGGGGACGGGTGAGGGTCAGGCTTCGGGGAAGTGTTACGGTTAGGGTTCGGGCTAGGGTTAGGGTTATGGGACGGGGACGGTTTAGGGTCCAGGTGAGGGTACGACAACACTTTAGGGGGAGCGTACGTGTGAGGGCGCGGGTTAGTGTTAGCGTACGGGTTAGGATTAGGGGACGGGTGAGCGTCAGGCTTCGGGGAAGGGTTACGGTTAGGGTTCGGGCTAGGGTTAGGTTTAGGGGACGGGGACGGTTAGGGTCCAGGTGACGGTCCGACAACGCTTTAGGGGGAGCGTACGTGTGAGGGCGCGGGTTAGTGTTAGCGTACGGGTTAGGATTAGGGGATGGGTGAGGGTCAGGCTTCGGGGAAGGGTTAGGGTTAGGGTTCGGGCTAGGGTTAGGGTTAGGGGACGGGGACGGTTTAGGGTCCAGGTGAGGGTACGACAACACTTTAGGGGGAGCGTACGTGTGAGGGCGCGGGTTAGTGTTAGCGTACGGGTTAGGATTAGGGGACGGGTGAGGGTCAGGCTTCTGGGAAGGGTTAGGGTTAGGGTTCGGGCTAGGGTTAGGGTTAGGGGACGGGGACGGTTTAGGGTCCAGGTGAGGGTACGACAACGCTTTAGGGTGAGCGTACGTGTGAGGGCGCGGGTTAGTGTTAGCGTACGGGTTAGGATTAGGGGACGGGTGAGGGTCAGGCTTCGGGGAAGGGTTAGGGTTAGGGTTCGGGCTAGGGTTAGGGTTAGGGGACGGGGACGGTTTAGGGTCCAGGTGAGGGTCCGACAACGCTTTAGGGGGAGCGTACGTGTGAGGGCGCGGGTTAGTGTTAGCGTACGGGTTAGGATTAGGGGATGGGTGAGGGTCAGGCTTCTGGGAAGGGTTAGGGTTAGGGTTCGGGCTAGGGTTAGGGTTAGGGGACGGGGACGGTTTAGGGTCCAGGTGAGGGTCCGACAACGCTTTAGGGAGAGTGTACGTGTGAGGGCGCGGGTTAGTGTTAGCGTACGGGTTAGGATTAGGGGACGGGTGAGGGTCAGGCTTCGAGGAAGGGTTAGGGTTAGGGTTCGGGCTAGGGTTAGGGTTCGGGACGGGGAGGGTTTAGGGTCCAGGTGAGGGTACGACAACCCTTTAGGGGGAGCGTACGTGTGAGGGTGCGGGTTAGTGTTAGCGTACGGGTTAGGATTAGGGGACGGGTGAGGATCAGGCTTCGGGGAAGGGTTAGGGTTAGGGTTCGGGCTAGGGTTAGGGTTAGGGGACGGGGACGGTTTAGGGTCCAGGTGAGGGTACGACAACACTTTAGGGGGAGCGTACATGTGAGGGCGCGGGTTAGTGTTAGCGTACGGGTTAGGATTAGGGGACGGGTGAGGGTCAGGCTTCGGGGAAGGGTTACGGTTAGGGTTCGGGCTAGGGTTAGGGTTAGGGGACGGGGACGGTTTAGGTTCCAGGTGAAGGTCCGACAACGCTTTAAGGGGAGCGTACGTGTGAGGGCGCGGGTTAGTGTTAGCGTACGGGTTAGGATTAGGGGACGGGTGAGGGTCAGGCTTCGGGGAAGGGTTAGGGTTAGGGTTCGGGCTAGGGTTAGGGTTAGGGGACGGGGACGGTTTAGGGTCCAGGTGAGGGTACGACAACGCTTTAGGGGGAGTGTACGTGTGAGGGCGTGGGTTAGTGTTAGCGTACGGGTTAGGATTAGGGGACGGGTGAGGGTCAGGCTTCTGGGAAGGGTTACGGTTAGGGTTCGGGCTAGGGTTAGGGTTAGGGGACGGGGACGGTTTAGGGTCCAGGTGAGGGTACGACAACGCTTTAGGGTGAGCGTACGTGTGACGGCGCGGGTTAGTGTTAGCGTACGGGTTAGGATTAGGGGACGGGTGAGGGTCAGGCTTCGGGGAAGGGTTAGGGTTAGGGTTCGGGCTAGGGTTAGTGTTAGGGGACGGGGACGGTTTAGGGTCCAGGTGAGGGTCCGACAACGCTTTAGGGGGAGCGTACGTGTGAGGGCGCGGGTTAGTGTTAGCGTACGGGTTAGGATTAGGGGATGGGTGAGGGTCTGGCTTCTGGGAAGGGTTAGGGTTAGGGTTCGCGCTAGGGTTAGGGTTAGGGGACGGGGACGGTTTAGGGTCCAGGTGAGGGTCCGACAACACTTTAGGGGGAGCGTATGTGTGAGGGCGCGGGTTAGTGTTAGCGTACGGGTTAGGATTAGGGGACGGGTGAGAGTCAGGCTTCGGGGAAGGGTTACGGTTAGGGTTCGGGCTAGGGTTAGGGTTAGGGGACGGGGACGGTTTAGGGTCCAGGTGAGGGTACGACAACAATTTAGGGGGAGAGTACGTGTGAGGGCGCGGGTTAGTGTTAGCGTACGGGTTAGGATTAGGGGACAGGTGAGGGTCAGGCTTCGGGGAAGTGTTACGGTTTGGGTTCGGGCTAGGGTTAGGGTTAGGGGACGGGGACGGTTTAGGGTCCATTTGAGGGTACGACAACGCTTTAGGGGGAGCGTACGTGTGAGGGCACGGGTTAGTGTTAGCGTACGGGTTAGGATTAGGGGACTGGTGAGGGTCAGGCTTCGGGGAAGGGTTACGGTTAGGGTTCGGGCTAGGGTTAGGATTAGGGGACGGGGACGGTTTAGGGTCCAGGTGAGGGTACGACAACACTTTAGGGGGAGCGTACGTGTGAGGGCGCAGGTTAGTGTTAGCGTTCGTGTTAGGATTAGGGGACGGGTGAGGGTCAGGCTTCGGGGAAGGGTTACGGTTAGGGTTCGGGCTAGGGTTAGGGTTAGGGGACGGGGACGGTTTAGGGTCCAGGTGAGGGTACGACAACACTTTAGGCGGAGCGTACGTGTGAGGGCGTGGGTTAGTGTTAGCGTACGGGTTAGGATTAGGGGACGGGTGAGGGTCAGGCTTCGGGGAAGGGTTACGGTTAGGGTTCGGGCTAGGGTTAGGGTTAGGGGACGGGGACGGTTTAGGTTCCAGGTGAAGGTCCGACAACGCTTTAAGGGGAGCGTACGTGTGAGGGCGCGGGTTAGTGTTAGCGTACGGGTTAGGATTAGGGGACGGGTGAGGGTCAGGCTTCGGGGAAGGGTTAGGGTTAGGGTTCGGGCTAGGGTTAGGGTTAGGGGACGGGGACGGTTTAGGGTCCAGGTGAGGGTACGACAACGCTTTAGGGGGAGTGTACGTGTGAGGGCGTGGGTTAGTGTTAGCGTACGGGTTAGGATTAGGGGACGGGTGAGGGTCAGGCTTCTGGGAAGGGTTACGGTTAGGGTTCGGGCTAGGGTTAGGGTTAGGGGACGGGGACGGTTTAGGGTCCAGGTGAGGGTACGACAACGCTTTAGGGTGAGCGTACGTGTGACGGCGCGGGTTAGTGTTAGCGTACGGGTTAGGATTAGGGGACGGGTGAGGGTCAGGCTTCGGGGAAGGGTTAGGGTTAGGGTTCGGGCTAGGGTTAGTGTTAGGGGACGGGGACGGTTTAGGGTCCAGGTGAGGGTCCGACAACGCTTTAGGGGGAGCGTACGTGTGAGGGCGCGGGTTAGTGTTAGCGTACGGGTTAGGATTAGGGGATGGGTGAGGGTCTGGCTTCTGGGAAGGGTTAGGGTTAGGGTTCGCGCTAGGGTTAGGGTTAGGGGACGGGGACGGTTTAGGGTCCAGGTGAGGGTCCGACAACACTTTAGGGGGAGCGTATGTGTGAGGGCGCGGGTTAGTGTTAGCGTACGGGTTAGGATTAGGGGACGGGTGAGAGTCAGGCTTCGGGGAAGGGTTACGGTTAGGGTTCGGGCTAGGGTTAGGGTTAGGGGACGGGGACGGTTTAGGGTCCAGGTGAGGGTACGACAACAATTTAGGGGGAGAGTACGTGTGAGGGCGCGGGTTAGTGTTAGCGTACGGGTTAGGATTAGGGGACAGGTGAGGGTCAGGCTTCGGGGAAGTGTTACGGTTTGGGTTCGGGCTAGGGTTAGGGTTAGGGGACGGGGACGGTTTAGGGTCCATTTGAGGGTACGACAACGCTTTAGGGGGAGCGTACGTGTGAGGGCGCGGGTTAGTGTTAGCGTACGGGTTAGGATTAGGGGACTGGTGAGGGTCAGGCTTCGGGGAAGGGTTACGGTTAGGGTTCGGGCTAGGGTTAGGATTAGGGGACGGGGACGGTTTAGGGTCCAGGTGAGGGTACGACAACACTTTAGGGGGAGCGTACGTGTGAGGGCGCAGGTTAGTGTTAGCGTTCGTGTTAGGATTAGGGGACGGGTGAGGGTCAGGCTTCGGGGAAGGGTTACGGTTAGGGTTCGGGCTAGGGTTAGGGTTAGGGGACGGGGACGGTTTAGGGTCCAGGTGAGGGTACGACAACACTTTAGGCGGAGCGTACGTGTGAGGGCGTGGGTTAGTGTTAGCGTACGGGTTAGGATTAGGGGACGGGTGAGGGTCAGGCTTCGGGGAAGGGTTACGGTTAGGGTTCGGGCTAGGGTTAGGGTTAGGGGACGGGGACGGTTTAGGTTCCAGGTGAAGGTCCGACAACGCTTTAAGGGGAGCGTACGTGTGAGGGCGCGGGTTAGTGTTAGCGTACGGGTTAGGATTAGGGGACGGGTGAGGGTCAGGCTTCGGGGAAGGGTTAGGGTTAGGGTTCGGGCTAGGGTTAGGGTTAGGGGACGGGGACGGTTTAGGGTCCAGGTGAGGGTACGACAACGCTTTAGGGGGAGCGTACGTGTGAGGGCGCGGGTTAGTGTTAGCGTACGGGTTAGGATTAGGGGATGGGTGAGGGTCTGGCTTCTGGGAAGGGTTAGGGTTAGGGTTCGCGCTAGGGTTAGGGTTAGGGGACGGGGACGGTTTAGGGTCCAGGTGAGGGTCCGACAACACTTTAGGGGGAGCGTATGTGTGAGGGCGCGGGTTAGTGTTAGCGTACGGGTTAGGATTAGGGGACGGGTGAGAGTCAGGCTTCGGGGAAGGGTTACGGTTAGGGTTCGGGCTAGGGTTAGGGTTAGGGGACGGGGACGGTTTAGGGTCCAGGTGAGGGTACGACAACAATTTAGGGGGAGAGTACGTGTGAGGGCGCGGGTTAGTGTTAGCGTACGGGTTAGGATTAGGGGACAGGTGAGGGTCAGGCTTCGGGGAAGTGTTACGGTTTGGGTTCGGGCTAGGGTTAGGGTTAGGGGACGGGGACGGTTTAGGGTCCATTTGAGGGTACGACAACGCTTTAGGGGGAGCGTACGTGTGAGGGCGCGGGTTAGTGTTAGCGTACGGGTTAGGATTAGGGGACTGGTGAGGGTCAGGCTTCGGGGAAGGGTTACGGTTAGGGTTCGGGCTAGGGTTAGGATTAGGGGACGGGGACGGTTTAGGGTCAAGGTGAGGGTACGACAACACTTTAGGGGGAGCGTACGTGTGAGGGCGCAGGTTAGTGTTAGCGTTCGTGTTAGGATTAGGGGACGGGTGAGGGTCAGGCTTCGGGGAAGGGTTACGGTTAGGGTTCGGGCTAGGGTTAGGGTTAGGGGACGGGGACGGTTTAGGGTCCAGGTGAGGGTACGACAACACTTTAGGCGGAGCGTACGTGTGAGGGCGTGGGTTAGTGTTAGCGTACGGGTTAGGATTAGGGGACGGGTGAGGGTCAGGCTTCGGGGAAGGGTTACGGTTAGGGTTCGGGCTAGGGTTAGGGTTAGGAGACGGGGACGGTTTAGGGTCCAGGTGAGGGTCCGACAACGCTTTAGGGGGAGCGTACGTGTGAGGGCGCGGGTTAGTGTTAGCGTACGGGTTAGGATTAGGGGACGGGTGAGGGTCAGGCTTCGGGGAAGGGTTAGGGTTAGGGTTCGGGCTAGGGTTAGGGTTAGGGGACGGGGACGGTTTAGGGTCCAGGTGAGGGTACGACAACACTTTAGGGGGAGCGTACGTGTGAGGGCGCGGGTTAGTGTTAGCGTACGGGTTAGGATTAGGGGATGGGTGAGGGTCAGGCTTCTGGGAAGGGTTAGGGTTAGGGTTCGGGCTAGGGTTAGGGGACGGGGACGGTTTAGGGTCCAGGTGAGGGTCCGACAACGCTTTAGGGGGAGCGTACGTGTGAGGGCGCGGGTTAGTGTTAGCGTACGGGTTAGGATTAGGGGACGGGTGAGGGTCAGGCTTCGGGGAAGGGTTAGGGTTAGGGTTTGGGCTAGGGTTAGGGTTCGGGACGGGGAGGGTTTAGGCTCCAGGTGAGGGTACGACAACCCTTTAGGGGGAGCGTACGTGTGAGGGTGCGGGTTAGTGTTAGCGTACGGGTTAGGATTAGGGGACGGGTGAGGATCAGGCTTCGGGGAAGGGTTAGGGTTAGGGTTCGGGCTAGGGTTAGGGTTAGGGGACGGGGACGGTTTAGGGTCCAGGTAAGGGTACGACAACACTTTAGGGGGAGCGTACGTGTGAGGGTGCGGGTTAGTGTTAGCGTACGGGTTAGGATTAGGGGACGGGTGAGGGTCAGGCTTCGGGGAAGGGTTAGGGTTAGGGTTCGGCCTAGGGTTAGGGTTAGGGGACGGGGACGGTTTAGGGTCCAGGTGAGGGTCCGACAACGCTTTAGGGGGAGCGTACGTGTGAGGGCGCGGGTTAGTGTTAGCGTACGGGTTAGGATTAGGGGATGGGTGAGGGTCAGGCTTCTGGGAAGGGTTAGGGTTAGGGTTCGGGCTAGGGTTAGGGTTAGGGGATGGGGACGGTTTAGCGTCCAAGTGAGGGTCCGACAACGCTTTAGGGGGAGCGTACGTGTGAGGGCGCAGGTTAGTGTTAGCGTACGGGTTAGGATTAGTTGACGGGTGAGGGTCAGGCTTCGGGGAAGGGTTAGGGGTAGGGTTCGGGCTAGGGTTAGGGTTCGGGACGGGGAGGGTTTAGGGTCCAGGTGAGGGTACGACAACCCTTTACGGGGAGCGTACGTGTGAGGGTGCGGGTTAGTGTTAGCGTACTGGTTAGGATTAGGGGACGGGTGAGGATCAGGCTTCGGGGAAGGGTTACGGTTAGGGTTCGGGCTAGGGTTAGGGTTAGGGGACGGGGACGGTTTAGGGTCCAGGTGAGGGTACGACAACGCTTTAGGGGGAGCGTACGTGTGAGGGCGCGGGTTAGTGTTAGCTTACGGGTTAGGATTAGGGGACGGGTGAGCGTCAGGCTTCGGGGAAGGGTTACGGTTAGGGTTCGGGCTAGGGTTAGGTTTAGGGGACGGGGACGGTTTAGGGTCCAGGTGAGGGTCCGACAACGCTTTAGGGGGAGCGTACGTGTGAGGGCGCGGGTTAGTGTTAGCGTACGGGTTAGGATTAGGGGACGGGTGAGGGTCAGGCTTCGGGGAAGGGTTAGGGTTAGGGTTCGGGCTAGGGTTAGGGTTAGGGGACGGGGACGGTTTAGGGTCCAGGTGAGGGTACGACAACGCTTTAGGGGGAGCGTACGTGTGAGGGCGCGGGTTAGTGTTAGCGTACGGGTTAGGATTAGGGAACGGGTGAGGGTCAGGCTTCTGGGAAGGGTTAGGGTTAGGGTTCGGGCTAGGGTTAGGGTTAGGGGACGGGGACGGTTTAGGGTCCAGGTGAGGGTACGACAACGCTTTAGGGTGAGCGTACGTGTGAGGGCGCGGGTTAGTGTTAGCGTACGGATTAGGATTAGGGGACGGGTGAGGGTCAGGCTTCGGGGAAGGGTTAGGGTTAGGGTTCGGGCTAGGGTTAGGGTTAGGGGACGGGGACGGTTTAGGGTCCAGGTGAGGGTCCGACAACGCTTTAGGGGGAGCGTACGTGTGAGGGCGCGGGTTAGTGTTAGTGTACGGGTTAGGATTAGGGGATGGGTGAGGGTCAGGCTTCTGGGAAGGGTTAGGGTTAGGGTTCGGGCTAGGGTTAGGGTTAGGGGACGGGGACGGTTTAGGGTCCAGGTGAGGGTCCGACAACGCTTTAGGGGGAGTGTACGTGTGAGGGCGCAGGTTAGTGTTAGCGTACGGGTTAGGATTAGGGGACGGGTGAGGGTCAGGCTTCGGGGAAGGGTTAGGGCTAGGGTTCGGGCTAGGGTTAGGGTTCGGGACGGGGAGGGTTTACGGTCCAGGTGAGGGTACGACAACCCTTTAGGGGGAGCGTACGTGTGAGGGTGCGGGTTAGTGTTAGCGTACGGGTTAAGATTAGGGGACGGGTGAGGATCAGGCTTCGGGGAAGGGTTAGGGTTAGGGTTCGGGCTAGGGTTAGGGTTAGGGGACGGGGACGGTTTAGGGTCTAGGTGAGGGTACGACAACACTTTAGGGGGAGCGTACGTGTGAGGGCGCAGGTTAGTGTTAGCGTACGGGTTAGGATTAGGGGACGGGTGAGGGTCAGGCTTCGGGGAAGGGTTAGGGTTAGGGTTCGGGCTAGGGTTAGGGTTAGGGGACGGGGACGCTTTAGGGTCCAGGTGAGGGTCCGACAACGCTTTAGGGGGAGCGTACGTGTGAGGGCCCGGGTTAGTGTTAGCGTACGGGTTAGGATTAGGGGATGGTTGAGGGTCAGGCTTCTGGGAAGGGTTAGGGTTAGGGTTCGGGCTAGGGTTAGGGTTAGGGGACGGGGACGGTTTAGGGTCCAAGTGAGGGTCCGACAACGCTTTAGGGGGAGCGTACGTGTGAGGGCGCAGGTTAGTGTTAGCGTACGGGTTAGGATTAGGGGACGGGTGAGGGTCAGGCTTCGGGGAAGTGTTAGCGGTAGGGTTCGGGCTAGGGTTAGGGTTCGGGACGGGGAGGGTTTAGGGTCCAGGTGAGGGTACGACAACCCTTTAGGGGGAGCGTACGTGTGAGGGTGCGGGTTAGTGTTAGCGTACTGGTTAGGATTAGGGGACGGGTGAGGATCAGGCTTCGGGGAAGGGTTAGGGTTAGGGTTCGGGCTAGGGTTAGGGTTAGGGGACGGGGACGGTTTAGGGTCCAGGTGAGGGTCCGACAACGCTTTAGGGGGAGCGTACGTGTGAGGGCGCGGGTTAGTGTTAGCGTACGGGTTAGGATTAGGGGATGGGTGAGGGTCAGGCTTCTGGGAAGGGTTAGGGTTAGGGTTCGGGCTAGGGTTAGCGTTAGGGGACGGGGACGGTTTAGGGTCCAAGTGAGGGTCCGACAACGCTTTAGGGGGAGCGTACGTGTGAGGGCGCAGGTTAGTGTTAGCGTACGGGTTAGGATTAGGGGACGGGTGAGGGTCAGGCTTCGGGGAAGGGTTAGGGGTAGGGTTCGGGCTAGGGTTAGGGTTCGGGACGGGGAGGGTTTAGGGTCCAGGTGAGGGTACGACAACCCTTTAGGGGGAGCGTACGTGTGAGGGTGCAGGTTAGTGTTAGCGTACTGGTTAGATTTAGGGGACGGGTGAGGATCAGGCTTCGGGGAAGTGTTAGGGTTCGGGTTCGGGCTAGGGTTAGGGTTAGGGGACGGGGACGGTTTAGGGTCCAGGTGAGGGTCCGACAACACTTTAGGGGGAGCGTACGTGTGAGGGCGCGGGTTAGTGTTAGCGTACGGGTTAGGATTAGGGGATGGGTGAGGGTCAGGCTTCTGGGAAGGGTTAGGGTTAGGGTTCGGGCTAGGGTTAGGGTTAGGGGACGGGGACGGTTTAGGGTCCAAGTGAGGGTCCGACAACGTTTTAGGGGGAGCGTACGTGTGAGGGCACGGGTTAGTGTTAGCGTACGGGTTAGGATTAGGGGACGGGTGAGGGTCAGGCTTCGGGGAAGGGTTAGGGTTAGGGTTCGGGCTAGGGTTAGGGTTCGGGACGGGGAGGGTTTAGGGTCCAGGTGAGGGTACGACAAACCTTTAGGGGGAGCGTACGTGTGAGGGCGCGGGTTAGTGTTAGCGTACGGGTTAGGATTAGGGGACGGGTGAGGGTCACGCTTCGGGGAAGGGTAAGGGTTAGGGTTCGGGCTAGGGTTAGGGTTCGGGACAGGGAGGGTTTAGGGTCCAGGTGAGGGTACGACAACCCTTTAGGGGGAGCGTACGTGTGAGGGTGCGGGTTAGTGTTAGCGTACTGGTTAGGATTAGGGGACGGGTGAGGATCAGGCTTCGGGGAAGGGTTAGGGTTAGGGTTCGGGCTAGGGTTAGGGTTAGGGGACGGGGACGGTTTAGGGTCCAGGTGAGGGTCCGACAACACTTTAGGGGGAGCGTACGTGTGAGGGCGCGGGTTAGTGTTAGCGTACGGGTTAGGATTAGGGGATGGGTGAGGGTCAGGCTTCTGGGAAGGGTTAGGGTTAGGGTTCGGGCTAGGGTTAGGGTTAGGGGACGGGGACGGTTTAGGGTCCAAGTGAGGGTCCGACAACGCTTTAGGGGGAGTGTACGTGTGAGGGCACGGGTTAGTGTTAGCGTACGGGTTAGGATTAGGGGACGGGTGAGGGTCAGGCTTCGGGGAAGGGTTAGGGTTAGGGTTCGGGCTAGGGTTAGGGTTCGGGACGGGGAGGGTTTAGGGTCCAGGTGAGGGTACGACAAACCTTTAGGGGGAGCGTACGTGTGAGGGCGCGGGTTAGTGTTAGCATACGTGTTAGGATTAGGGGACGGGTGAGGGTCAGGCTTCGGGGAACGGTTACGGTTAGGGTTCGGGCTAGGGTTAGGATTAGGGGACGGGGACGGTTTAGGGTCCAGGTGAGGGTCTGACAACGCTTTAGGGGGAGCGTACGTGTGAGGGCGCGGGTTAGTGTTAGCGTACGGGTTAGGATTAGGGGACGGGTGAGGGTCAGGCTTCGGGGAAGGGTTAGGGTTAGGGTTCGGGCTAGGGTTAGGGTTAGGGGACGGGGACGGTTTAGGGTCCAGGTGAGGGTGCGACAACACTTTAGGGGGAGCGTACGTGTGAGGGCGCGGGTTAGTGTTAGCGTACGGGTTAGGATTAGGGGACGGGTGAGGGTCAGGCTTCTGGGAAGGGTTAGGGTTAGGGTTCGGGCTAGGGTTAGGGTTAGGGGACGGGGACGGTTTAGGGTCCAGGTGAGGGTACGACAACGCTTTAGGGGGAGCGTATGTGTGAGGGCGCGGGTTAGTGTTAGCGTACGGGTTAGGATTAGGGGACGGGTGAGAGTCAGGCTTCGGGGAAGGGTTACGGTTAGGGTTCGGGCTAGGGTTAGGGTTAGGGGACGGGGACGGTTTAGGGTCCAGGTGAGGGTACGACAACAATTTAGGGGGAGAGTACGTGTGAGGGCGCGGGTTAGTGTTAGCGTACGGGTTAGGATTAGGGGACAGGTGAGGGTCAGGCTTCGGGGAAGTGTTACGGTTTGGGTTCGGGCTAGGGTTAGGGTTAGGGGACGGGGACGGTTTAGGGTCCATTTGAGGGTACGACAACGCTTTAGGGGGAGCGTACGTGTGAGGGCGCGGGTTAGTGTTAGCGTACGGGTTAGGATTAGGGGACTGGTGAGGGTCAGGCTTCGGGGAAGGGTTACGGTTAGGGTTCGGGCTAGGGTTAGGATTAGGTGACGGGGACGGTTTAGGGTCCAGGTGAGGGTACGACAACACTTTAGGGGGAGCGTACGTGTGAGGGCGCAGGTTAGTGTTAGCGTTCGTGTTAGGATTAGGGGACGGGTGAGGGTCAGGCTTCGGGGAAGGGTTACGGTTAGGGTTCGGGCTAGGGTTAGGGTTAGGGGACGGGGACGGTTTAGGGTCCAGGTGAGGGTACGACAACACTTTAGGCGGAGCGTACGTGTGAGGGCGTGGGTTAGTGTTAGCGTACGGGTTAGGATTAGGGGACGGGTGAGGGTCAGGCTTCGGGGAAGGGTTACGGTTAGGGTTCGGGCTAGGGTTAGGGTTAGGGGACGGGGACGGTTTAGGTTCCAGGTGAAGGTCCGACAACGCTTTAAGGGGAGCGTACGTGTGAGGGCGCGGGTTAGTGTTAGCGTACGGGTTAGGATTAGGGGACGGGTGAGGGTCAGGCTTCGGGGAAGGGTTAGGGTTAGGGTTCGGGCTAGGGTTAGGGTTAGGGGACGGGGACGGTTTAGGGTCCAGGTGAGGGTACGACAACGCTTTAGGGGGAGTGTACGTGTGAGGGCGTGGGTTAGTGTTAGCGTACGGGTTAGGATTAGGGGACGGGTGAGGGTCAGGTTTCTGGGAAGGGTTACGGTTAGGGTTCGGGCTAGGGTTAGGGTTAGGGGACGGGGACGGTTTAGGGTCCAGGTGAGGGTACGACAACGCTTTAGGGTGAGCGTACGTGTGAGGGCGCGGGTTAGTGTTAGCGTACGGGTTAGGATTAGGGGACGGGTGAGGGTCAGGCTTCGGGGAAGGGTTAGGGTTAGGGTTCGGGCTAGGGTTAGTGTTAGGGGACGGGGACGGTTTAGGGTCCAGGTGAGGGTCCGACAACGCTTTAGGGGGAGCGTACGTGTGAGGGCGCGGGTTAGTGTTAGCGTACGGGTTAGGATTAGGGGATGGGTGAGGGTCTGGCTTCTGGGAAGGGTTAGGGTTAGGGTTCGCGCTAGGGTTAGGGTTAGGGGACGGGGACGGTTTAGGGTCCAGGTGAGGGTCCGACAACACTTTAGGGGGAGCGTATGTGTGAGGGCGCGGGTTAGTGTTAGCGTACGGGTTAGGATTAGGGGACGGGTGAGAGTCAGGCTTCGGGGAAGGGTTACGGTTAGGGTTCGGGCTAGGGTTAGGGTTAGGGGACGGGGACGGTTTAGGGTCCAGGTGAGGGTACGACAACAATTTAGGGGGAGAGTACGTGTGAGGGCGCGGGTTAGTGTTAGCGTACGGGTTAGGATTAGGGGACAGGTGAGGGTCAGGCTTCGGGGAAGTGTTACGGTTTGGGTTCGGGCTAGGGTTAGGGTTAGGGGACGGGGACGGTTTAGGGTCCATTTGAGGGTACGACAACGCTTTAGGGGGAGCGTACGTGTGAGGGCGCGGGTTAGTGTTAGCGTACGGGTTAGGATTAGGGGACTGGTGAGGGTCAGGCTTCGGGGAAGGGTTACGGTTAGGGTTCGGGCTAGGGTTAGGATTAGGGGACGGGGACGGTTTAGGGTCAAGGTGAGGGTACGACAACACTTTAGGGGGAGCGTACGTGTGAGGGCGCAGGTTAGTGTTAGCGTTCGTGTTAGGATTAGGGGACGGGTGAGGGTCAGGCTTCGGGGAAGGGTTACGGTTAGGGTTCGGGCTAGGGTTAGGGTTAGGGGACGGGGACGGTTTAGGGTCCAGGTGAGGGTACGACAACACTTTAGGCGGAGCGTACGTGTGAGGGCGTGAGTTAGTGTTAGCGTACGGGTTAGGATTAGGGGACGGGTGAGGGTCAGGCTTCGGGGAAGGGTTACGGTTAGGGTTCGGGCTAGGGTTAGGGTTAGGAGACGGGGACGGTTTAGGGTCCAGGTGAGGGTCCGACAACGCTTTAGGGGGAGCGTACGTGTGAGGGCGCGGGTTAGTGTTAGCGTACGGGTTAGGATTAGGGGACGGGTGAGGGTCAGGCTTCGGGGAAGGGTTAGGGTTAGGGTTCGGGCTAGGGTTAGGGTTAGGGGACGGGGACGGTTTAGGGTCCAGGTGAGGGTACGACAACACTTTAGGGGGAGCGTACGTGTGAGGGCGCGGGTTAGTGTTAGCGTACGGGTTAGGATTAGGGGATGGGTGAGGGTCAGGCTTCTGGGAAGGGTTAGGGTTAGGGTTCGGGCTAGGGTTAGGGGACGGGGACGGTTTAGGGTCCAGGTGAGGGTCCGACAACGCTTTAGGGGGAGCGTACGTGTGAGGGCGCGGGTTAGTGTTAGCGTACGGGTTAGGATTAGGGGACGGGTGAGGGTCAGGCTTCGGGGAAGGGTTAGGGTTAGGGTTTGGGCTAGGGTTAGGGTTCGGGACGGGGAGGGTTTAGGCTCCAGGTGAGGGTACGACAACCCTTTAGGGGGAGCGTACGTGTGAGGGCGCGGGTTAGTGTTAGCGTACGGGTTAGGATTAGGGAACGGGTGAGGGTCAGGCTTCTGGGAAGGGTTAGGGTTAGGGTTCGGGCTAGGGTTAGGGTTAGGGGACGGGGACGGTTTAGGGTCCAGGTGAGGGTACGACAACGCTTTAGGGTGAGCGTACGTGTGAGGGCGCGGGTTAGTGTTAGCGTACGGATTAGGATTAGGGGACGGGTGAGGGTCAGGCTTCGGGGAAGGGTTAGGGTTAGGGTTCGGGCTAGGGTTAGGGTTAGGGGACGGGGACGGTTTAGGGTCCAGGTGAGGGTCCGACAACGCTTTAGGGGGAGCGTACGTGTGAGGGCGCGGGTTAGTGTTAGTGTACGGGTTAGGATTAGGGGATGGGTGAGGGTCAGGCTTCTGGGAAGGGTTAGGGTTAGGGTTCGGGCTAGGGTTAGGGTTAGGGGACGGGGACGGTTTAGGGTCCAGGTGAGGGTCCGACAACGCTTTAGGGGGAGTGTACGTGTGAGGGCGCGGGTTAGTGTTAGCGTACGGGTTAGGATTAGGGGACGGGTGAGGGTCAGGCTTCGGGGAAGGGTTAGGGCTAGGGTTCGGGCTAGGGTTAGGGTTCGGGACGGGGAGGGTTTACGGTCCAGGTGAGGGTACGACAACCCTTTAGGGGGAGCGTACGTGTGAGGGTGCGGGTTAGTGTTAGCGTACGGGTTAGGATTAGGGGACGGGTGAGGATCAGGCTTCGGGGAAGGGTTAGGGTTAGGGTTCGGGCTAGGGTTAGGGTTAGGGGACGGGGACGGTTTAGGGTCCAGGTGAGGGTACGACAACACTTTAGGGGGAGCGTACGTGTGAGGGCGCAGGTTAGTGTTAGCGTACGGGTTAGGATTAGGGGACGGGTGAGGGTCAGGCTTCGGGGAAGGGTTAGGGTTAGGGTTCGTGCTAGGGTTAGGGTTAGGGGACGGGGACGCTTTAGGGTCCAGGTGAGGGTCCGACAACGCTTTAGGGGGAGCGTACGTGTGAGGGCGCGGGTTAGTGTTAGCGTACGGGTTAGGATTAGGGGATGGTTGAGGGTCAGGCTTCTGGGAAGGGTTAGGGTTAGGGTTCGGGCTAGGGTTAGGGTTAGGGGACGGGGACGGTTTAGGGTCCAAGTGAGGGTCCGACAACGCTTTAGGGGGAGCGTACGTGTGAGGGCGCAGGTTAGTGTTAGCGTACGGGTTAGGATTAGGGGACGGGTGAGGGTCAGGCTTCGGGGAAGTGTTAGCGGTAGGGTTCGGGCTAGGGTTAGGGTTCGGGACGGGGAGGGTTTAGGGTCCAGGTGAGGGTACGACAACCCTTTAGGGGGAGCGTACGTGTGAGGGTGCGGGTTAGTGTTAGCGTACTGGTTAGGATTAGGGGACGGGTGAGGATCAGGCTTCGGGGAAGGGTTAGCGTTAGGGTTCGGGCTAGGGTTAGGGTTAGGGGACGGGGACGGTTTAGGGTCCAGGTGAGGGTCCGACAACGCTTTAGGGGGAGCGTACGTGTGAGGGCGCGGGTTAGTGTTAGCGTACGGGTTAGGATTAGGGGATGGGTGAGGGTCAGGCTTCTGGGAAGGGTTAGGGTTAGGGTTCGGGCTAGGGTTAGGGTTAGGGGACGGGGACGGTTTAGGGTCCAAGTGAGGGTCCGACAACGCTTTAGGGGGAGCGTACGTGTGAGGGCGCAGGTTAGTGTTAGCGTACGGGTTAGGATTAGGGGACGGGTGAGGGTCAGGCTTCGGGGAAGGGTTAGGGGTAGGGTTCGGGCTAGGGTTAGGGTTCGGGACGGGGAGGGTTTAGGGTCCAGGTGAGGGTACGACAACCCTTTAGGGGGAGCGTACGTGTGAGGGTGCAGGTTAGTGTTAGCGTACTGGTTAGATTTAGGGGACGGGTGAGGATCAGGCTTCGGGGAAGTGTTAGGGTTCGGGTTCGGGCTAGGGTTAGGGTTAGGGGACGGGGACGGTTTAGGGTCCAGGTGAGGGTCCGACAACACTTTAGGGGGAGCGTACGTGTGAGGGCGCGGGTTAGTGTTAGCGTACGGGTTAGGATTAGGGGATGGGTGAGGGTCAGGCTTCTGGGAAGGGTTAGGGTTAGGGTTCGGGCTAGGGTTAGGGTTAGGGGATGGGGACGGTTTAGGGTCCAAGTGAGGGTCCGACAACGTTTTAGGGGGAGCGTACGTGTGAGGGCACGGGTTAGTGTTAGCGTACGGGTTAGGATTAGGGGACGGGTGAGGGTCAGGCTTCGGGGAAGGGTTAGGGTTAGGGTTCGGGCTAGGGTTAGGGTTCGGGACGGGGAGGGTTTAGGGTCCAGGTGAGGGTACGACAAACCTTTAGGGGGAGCGTACGTGTGAGGGCGCGGGTTAGTGTTAGCGTACGGGTTAGGATTAGGGGACGGGTGAGGGTCACGCTTCGGGGAAGGGTAAGGGTTAGGGTTCGGGCTAGGGTTAGGGTTTGGGACAGGGAGGGTTTAGGGTCCAGTTGAGGGTACGACAACGCTTTAGGGGGAGCGTACGTGTGAGGGTGCGGGTTAGTGTTAGCGTACTGGTTAGGATTAGGGGACGGGTGAGGATCAGGCTTCGGGGAAGGGTTAGGGTTAGGGTTCGGGCTAGGGTTAGGGTTAGGGGACGGGGACGGTTTAGGGTCCAGGTGAGGGTCCGACAACACTTTAGGGGGAGCGTACGTGTGAGGGCGCGGGTTAGTGTTAGCGTACGGGTTAGGATTAGGGGATGGGTGAGGGTCAGGCTTCTGGGAAGGGTTAGGGTTAGGGTTCGGGCTAGGGTTAGGGTTAGGGGACGGGGACGGTTTAGGGTCCAAGTGAGGGTCCGACAACGCTTTAGGGGGAGTGTACGTGTGAGGGCACGGGTTAGTGTTAGCGTACGGGTTAGGATTAGGGGACGGGTGAGGGTCAGGCTTCGGGGAAGGGTTAGGGTTAGGGTTCGGGCTAGGGTTAGGGTTCGGGATGGGGAGGGTTTAGGGTCCAGGTGAGGGTACGACAAACCTTTAGGGGGAGCGTACGTGTGAGGGCGCGGGTTAGTGTTAGCATACGTGTTAGGATTAGGGGACGGGTGAGGGTCAGGCTTCGGGGAACGGTTACGGTTAGGGTTCGGGCTAGGGTTAGGGTTAGGGGACGGGGACGGTTTAGGGTCCAGGTGAGGGTCTGACAACGCTTTAGGGGGAGCGTACGTGTGAGGGCGCGGGTTAGTGTTAGCGTACGGGTTAGGATTAGGGGACGGGTGAGGGTCAGGCTTCGGGGAAGGGTTAGGGTTAGGGTTCGGGCTAGGGTTAGGGTTAGGGGACGGGGACGGTTTAGGGTCCAGGTGAGGGTGCGACAACACTTTAGGGGGAGCGTACGTGTGAGGGCGCGGGTTAGTGTTAGCGTACGGGTTAGGATTAGGGGACGGGTGAGGGTCAGGCTTCTGGGAAGGGTTAGGGTTAGGGTTCGGGCTAGGGTTAGGGTTAGGGGACGGGGACGGTTTAGGGTCCAGGTGAGGGTACGACAACGCTTTAGGGTGAGCGTACGTGTGAGGGCGCGGGTTAGTGTTAGCGTACGGGTTAGGATTAGGGGACGGGTGAGGGTCAGGCTTCGGGGAAGGGTTAGGGTTAGGGTTCGGGCTAGGGTTACGGTTAGGGGACGGGGACGGTTTAGGGTCCAGGTGAGGGTCCGACAACGCTTTATGGGGAGCGTACGTGTGAGGGCGCGGGTTAGTGTTAGCGTACGGGTTAGGATTAGGGGATGGGTAAGGGTCAGGCTTTTGGGAATGGTTAGGGTTAGGGTTCGGGCTAGGGTTAGGGTTAGGGGACGGGGACGGTTTAGGCTCCAGGTGAGGGTCCGACAACGCTTTAGGGGGAGCGTACGTGTGAGGGCACGGGTTAGTGTTAGCATACGGGTTAGGATTAGGGGACGGGTGAGGGTCAGGCTTCGGGGAAGGGT
Source organism: Globicephala melas (assembly GCF_963455315.2). Classification (NCBI taxonomy): domain Eukaryota; kingdom Metazoa; phylum Chordata; class Mammalia; order Artiodactyla; family Delphinidae; genus Globicephala; species Globicephala melas. The sequence goes on from NC_083326.1 coordinate 52,937,018, forward strand.
TACGGTTAGGGTTCGGGCTAGGGTTAGGGTTAGGGGACGGGGACGGTTTAGGGTCCAGGTGAGGGTACGACAACACTTTAGGGGGAGCGTACGTGTGAGGGCGCGGGTTAGTGTTAGCGTACGTGTTAGGATTAGGGGACGGGTGAGGGTCAGGCTTCGGGGAAGGGTTACGGTTAGGGTTCGGGCTAGCGTTAGGGTTAGGGGACGGGGACGGTTTAGGGTCCAGGTGAGGGTACGACAACACTTTAGGGGGAGCGTACGTGTGAGGGTGCGGATTAGTGTTAGCGTACGGGTTAGGATTAGGGGACGGGTGAGGATCAGGCTTCGGGGAAGGGTTAGGGTTAGGGTTCGGGCTAGGGTTAGGGTTAGGGGACGGGGACGATTTAGGCTCCAGGTGAGTGTACGACAACACTTTAGGGGCAGCGTACGTGTGAGGGCGCAGGTTAGTGTTAGCGTACGGGTTAGGATTAGGGGACGGGTGAGGGTCAGGCTTCGGGGAAGGGTTACGGTTACGGTTCGGGCTAGGGTTAGGGTTAGGGGACAGGGACGGTTTAGGGTCCAGGTGAGGGTACGACAACACTTTAGGGGGAGCGTATGTGTGAGGGCGCGGGTTAGTGTTAGCGTACGGGTTAGGATTAGGGGACGGGTGAGGGTCAGGCTTCGGGGAAGGGTTACGGTTAGGGTTCGGGCTAGGGTTAGGGTTAGGGGACGGGGACGGTTTAGGGTCCATTTGAGGGTACGACAACGCTTTAGGGAGAGCGTACGTGTGAGGGCGCGGGTTAGTGTTAGCGTACGGGTTAGGATTAGGGGACGGGTGAGGGTCAGGCTTCGGGGAAGGGTTACGGTTAGGGTTCGGGCTAGGGTTAGGGTTAGGGGACGGGGACGGTTTAGGGTCCAGGTGAGGGTACGACAACACTTTAGGGGGAGCGTACGTGTGAGGGCGCGGGTTAGTATTAGCGTACGGGTTAGGATTAGGGGACGGGTGAGGGTCAGGCTTCGGGGAAGGGTTACGGTTAGGGTTCGGGCTAGGGTTAGGGTTAGGGGACGGGGACGGTTTAGGGTCCAGGTGAGGGTACGACAACACTTTAGGTGGAGCGTACGTGTGAGGGCGCGGGTTAGTGTTAGCGTACGGGTTAGGATTAGGGGACGGGTGAGGGTCAGGCTTCGGCGAAGGGTTACGGTTAGGGTTCGGGCTAGGGTTAGGGTTAGGGGACGGGGACGGTTTAGGGTCCAGGTGAGGGTACGACAACACTTTAGGGGGAGAGTACGTGTGAGGGCGCGGGTTAGTGTTAGCGTACGGGGTAGGATTAGGGGACGGGTGAGGGTCAGGCTTCGGGGAAGGGTTAGGGTTAGGGTTCGGGATAGGGTTAGGGTTAGGGGACGGGGACGGTTTAGGGTCCATTTGAGGGTACGACAACGCTTTAGGGGGAGCGTACGTGTGAGGGCGCGGGTTAGTGTTAGCGTACGGGTTAGGATTAGGGGATGGGTGAGGGTCTGGCTTCGGGGAAGGGTTAGGGTTAGGGTTCGGGCTAGGGTTAGGGTTAGGGGACGGGGACGGTTTACGGTCCAGGTGAGGGTCCGACAACGCTTTAGGGGGAGCGTACGTGTGAGGGCGCGGGTTAGTGTTAGCGTACGGGTTAGGATTAGGGGACGGGTGAGGGTCAGGCTTCGGGGAAGGGTTAGGGTTAGGGTTCGGGCTAGGGTTAGGGTTCGGGACGGGGACGGTTTAGGGTCCAGGTGAGGGTCCGACAACGCTTTAGGGGCAGCGTACGTGTGAGGGCGCGGGTTAGTGTTAGCGTACGGGTTAGGATTAGGGGACGGGTGAGGTTCAGGCTTCGGGGAAGGGTTACGGTTAGGGTTCGGGCTAGGGTTAGGGTTAGGGGACGGGGACGGTTTAGGGTCCAGGTGAGGGTCCGACAACGCTTTAGGGGGAGCGTACGTGTGAGGGCGCGGGTTAGTGTTAGCGTACGGGTTAGGATTAGGGGATGGGTGAGGGTCAGGCTTCGGGGAAGGGTTAGGGTTAGGGTTCGGGCTAGGGTTACTGTTAGGGGACGGGGACGGTTTAAGGTCCAGGTGAGGGTACGACAACACTTTAGGGGGAGCGTACGTGTGAGGGCGCGGGTTAGTGTTAGCGTACGGGTTAGGATTAGGGGACGGGTGAGGGTCAGGCTTCTGGGAAGGGTTAGGGTTAGGGTTCGGGCTAGGGTTAGGGTTAGGGGACGGGGACGGTTTAGGGTCCAGGTGAGGGTACGACAACGCTTTAGGGTGAGCGTACGTGTGAGGGCGCGGGTACGTGTTAGCGTACGGGTTAGGATTAGGGGACGGGTGAGGGTCAGGTTTCGGGGAAGGGTTAGGGTTAGGGTTCGGGCTAGGGTTAGGGTTAGGGGACGGGGACTGTTTAGGGTCCAGGTGAGGGTCCGACAACGCTTTAGGGGGAGCGTACGTGTGAGGGCGCGGGTTAGTGTTAGCGTACGGGTTAGGATTAAGGGACGGGTGAGGGTCAGGCTTCGGGGAAGGGTTACGGTTAGGGTTCGGGCTAGGGTTAGGGTTACGGGACGGGGACGGTTTAGGGTCCAGGTGAGGGTACGTCAACACTTTAGGGGCAGCGTACGTGTGAGGGCGTGGGTTAGTGTTAGCGTACGGGTTAGGATTAGGGGACGGGTGAGGGTCAGGCTTCGGGGAAGGGTTACGGTTAGGGTTCGGGTTAGGGTTAGGGTTAGGGGACGGGGACGGTTAAGGGTCCAGGTGAGGGTACGACAACACTTTAGGGGGAGCGTACGTGTGAGGGCGCGGGTTAGTGTTAGCGTACGGGTTAGGATTAGGGGACGGGTGAGGGTCAGGCTTCGGGGAAGGGTTACGGTTAGGGTTCGGGCTAGGGTTAGGGTTAGGGGACGGGGACGGTTTAGGGTCCAGGTGAGGGTACGACAACACTTTAGGGGGAGCGTACGTGTGAGGGCGCGGGTTAGTGTTAGCGTACGGGTTAGGATTAGGGGACGGGTGAGGGTCAGCCTTCGGGGAAGGGTTACGGTTAGGGTTCGGGCTAGGGTTAGGGTTAGGGGACGGGGACGGTTTAGGGTCCAGGTGAGGGTACGACAACACTTTAGGGGGAGCGTACGTGTGAGGGCGCGGGTTAGTGTTAGCGTACGGGTTAGGATTAGGGGACGGGTGAGGGTCAGGCTTCAGGGAAGGGTTAGGGTTAGGGTTCGGGCTAGGGTTAGGGTTAGGGGACGGGGACGGTTTAGGGTCCAGGTGAGGGTACGACAACACTTTAGGGGGAGAGTACGTGTGAGGGCGCGGGTTAGTGTTAGCGTACGGGTTAGGATTAGGGGACGGGTGAGGGTCAGGCTTCGGCGAAGAGTTACGGTTAGGGTTCGGGCTAGGGTTAGGGTTAGGGGACGGGGACGGTTTAGGGTCCATTTCAGGGTACGACAACGCTTTAGGGGGAGCGTACGTGTGAGGGTGCGGGTTAGTGTTAGCGTACGGGTTAGGATTAGGGGACTGGTGAGGGTCAGGCTTCGGGGAAGGGTTAGGGTTAGGGTTCGGGCTAGGGTTAGGGTTAGGGGACGGGGACGGTTTAGGGTCCAGGTGAGGGTACGACAACACTTTAGGGGGAGAGTACGTGTGAGGGCGCGGGTTAGTGTTAGCGTACGGGGTAGGATTAGGGGACGGGTGAGGGTCAGGCTTCGGGGAAGAGTTAGGGTTAGGGTTCGGGCTAGGGTTAGGGTTAGGGGACGGGGACGGTTTAGGGTCCATTTGAGGGTACGACAACGCTTTAGGGGGAGCGTACGTGTGAGGGCGCGGGTTAGTGTTAGCGTACGGGTTAGGATTAGGGGACTGGTGAGGGTCTGGCTTCGGGGAAGGGTTAGGGTTAGGGTTAGGGCTAGGGTTAGGGTTAGGGGACGGGGACGGTTTACGGTCCAGGTGAGGGTCCGACAACGCTTTAGGGGGAGCGTACGTGTGAGGGCGCGGGTTAGTGTTAGCGTACGGGTTAGGATTAGGGGACGGGTGAGGGTCAGGCTTCGGGGAAGGGTTAGGGTTAGGGTTCGGGCTAGGGTTAGGGTTCGGGACGGGGACGGTTTAGGGTCCAGGTGAGGGTCCGACAACGCTTTAGGGGGAGCGTACGTGTGAGGGCGCGGGTTAGTGTTAGCGTACGGGTTAGGATTAGGGGACGGGTGAGGTTCAGGCTTCGGGGAAGGGTTACGGTTAGGGTTCGGGCTAGGGTTAGGGTTAGGGGACGGGGACGGTTTAGGGTCCAGGTGAGGGTCCGACAACGCTTTAGGGGGAGCGTACGTGTGAGGGCGCGGGTTAGTGTTAGCGTACGGGTTAGGATTAGGGGATGGGTGAGGGTCAGGCTTCGGGGAAGGGTTAGGGTTAGGGTTCGGGCTAGGGTTACTGTTAGGGGACGGGGACGGTTTAAGGTCCAGGTGAGGGTACGACAACACTTTAGGGGGAGCGTACGTGTGAGGGCGCGGGTTAGTGTTAGCGTACGGGTTAGGATTAGGGGACGGGTGAGGGTCAGGCTTCTGGGAAGGGTTAGGGTTAGGGTTCGGGCTAGGGTTAGGGTTAGGGGACGGGGACGGTTTAGGGTCCAGGTGAGGGTACGACAACGCTTTAGGGTGAGCGTACGTGTGAGGGCGCGGGTACGTGTTAGCGTACGGGTTAGGATTAGGGGACGGGTGAGGGTCAGGTTTCGGGGAAGGGTTAGGGTTATGGTTCGGGCTAGGGTTAGGGTTAGGGGACGGGGACTGTTTAGGGTCCAGGTGAGGGTCCGACAACGCTTTAGGGGGAGCGTACGTGTGAGGGCGCGGGTTAGTGTTAGCGTACGGGTTAGGATTAGGGGACGGGTGAGGGTCAGGCTTCGGGGAAGGGTTACGGTTAGGGTTCGGGCTAGGGTTAGGGTTAGGGGACGGGGACGGTTTAGGGTCCAGGTGAGGGTACGACAACACTTTAGGGGGAGCGTACGTGTGAGGGCGTGGGTTAGTGTTAGCGTACGGGTTAGGATTAGGGGACGGGTGAGGGTCAGGCTTCGGGGAAGGGTTACGGTTAGGGTTCGGGTTAGGGTTAGGGTTAGGGGACGGGGACGGTTAAGGGTCCAGGTGAGGGTACGACAACGCTTTAGGGGGAGCGTACGTGTGAGCGCGCGGGTTAGTGTTAGCGTACGGGTTAGGATTAGGGGACTGGTGAGGGTCAGGCTTCGGGGAAGGGTTACGGTTAGGGTTCGGGCTAGGGTTAGGGTTAGGGGACGGGGACGGTTTAGGGTCCAGGTGAGGGTACGACAACACTTTAGGGGGAGAGTACGTGTGAGGGCGCGGGTTAGTGTTAGCGTACGGGTTAGGATTAGGGGACGGGTGAGGGTCAGGCTTCGGCGAAGAGTTACGGTTAGGGTTCGGGCTAGGGTTAGGGTTAGGGGACGGGGACGGTTTAGGGTCCATTTGAGGGTACGACAACGCTTTAGGGGGAGCGTACGTGTGAGGGTGCGGGTTAGTGTTAGCGTACGGGTTAGGATTAGGGGACTGGTGAGGGTCAGGCTTCGGGGAAGGGTTAGGGTTAGGGTTCGGGCTAGGGTTAGGGTTAGGGGACGGGGACGGTTTAGGGTCCAGGTGAGGGTACGACAACACTTTAGGGGGAGAGTACGTGTGAGGGCGCGGGTTAGTGTTAGCGTACGGGGTAGGATTAGGGGACGGGTGAGGGTCAGGCTTCGGGGAAGGGTTAGGGTTAGGGTTCGGGCTAGGGTTAGGGTTAGGGGACGGGGACGGTTTAGGGTCCATTTGAGGGTACGACAACGCTTTAGGGGGAGCGTACGTGTGAGGGCGCGGGTTAGTGTTAGCGTACGGGTTAGGATTAGGGGACTGGTGAGGGTCTGGCTTCGGGGAAGGGTTAGGGTTAGGGTTCGGGCTAGGGTTAGGGTTAGGGGACGGGGACGGTTTACGGTCCAGGTGAGGGTACGACAACGCTTTAGGGTGAGCGTACGTGTGAGGGCGCGGGTACGTGTTAGCGTACGGGTTAGGATTAGGGGACGGGTGAGGGTCAGGTTTCGGGGAAGGGTTAGGGTTATGGTTCGGGCTAGGGTTAGGGTTAGGGGACGGGGACTGTTTAGGGTCCAGGTGAGGGTCCGACAACGCTTTAGGGGGAGCGTACGTGTGAGGGCGCGGGTTAGTGTTAGCGTACGGGTTAGGATTAGGGGACGGGTGAGGGTCAGGCTTCGGGGAAGGGTTACGGTTAGGGTTCGGGCTAGGGTTAGGGTTAGGGGACGGGGACGGTTTAGGGTCCAGGTGAGGGTACGACAACACTTTAGGGGGAGCGTACGTGTGAGGGCGTGGGTTAGTGTTAGCGTACGGGTTAGGATTAGGGGACGGGTGAGGGTCAGGCTTCGGGGAAGGGTTACGGTTAGGGTTCGGGTTAGGGTTAGGGTTAGGGGACGGGGACGGTTAAGGGTCCAGGTGAGGGTACGACAACGCTTTAGGGGGAGCGTACGTGTGAGCGCGCGGGTTAGTGTTAGCGTACGGGTTAGGATTAGGGGACTGGTGAGGGTCAGGCTTCGGGGAAGGGTTACGGTTAGGGTTCGGGCTAGGGTTAGGGTTAGGGGACGGGGACGGTTTAGGGTCCAGGTGAGGGTACGACAACACTTTAGGGGGAGAGTACGTGTGAGGGCGCGGGTTAGTGTTAGCGTACGGGTTAGGATTAGGGGACGGGTGAGGGTCAGGCTTCGGCGAAGAGTTACGGTTAGGGTTCGGGCTAGGGTTAGGGTTAGGGGACGGGGACGGTTTAGGGTCCATTTGAGGGTACGACAACGCTTTAGGGGGAGCGTACGTGTGAGGGTGCGGGTTAGTGTTAGCGTACGGGTTAGGATTAGGGGACTGGTGAGGGTCAGGCTTCGGGGAAGGGTTAGGGTTAGGGTTCGGGCTAGGGTTAGGGTTAGGGGACGGGGACGGTTTAGGGTCCAGGTGAGGGTACGACAACACTTTAGGGGGAGAGTACGTGTGAGGGCGCGGGTTAGTGTTAGCGTACGGGGTAGGATTAGGGGACGGGTGAGGGTCAGGCTTCGGGGAAGGGTTAGGGTTAGGGTTCGGGCTAGGGTTAGGGTTAGGGGACGGGGACGGTTTAGGGTCCATTTGAGGGTACTACAACGCTTTAGGGGGAGCGTACGTGTGAGGGCGCGGGTTAGTGTTAGCGTACGGGTTAGGATTAGGGGACTGGTGAGGGTCTGGCTTCGGGGAAGGGTTAGGGTTAGGGTTCGGGCTAGGGTTAGGGTTAGGGGACGGGGACGGTTTACGGTCCAGGTGAGGGTCCGACAACGCTTTAGGGGGAGCGTACGTGTGAGGGCGCGGGTTAGTGTTAGCGTACGGGTTAGGATTAGGGGACGGGTGAGGGTCAGGCTTCGGGGAAGGGTTAGGGTTAGGGTTCGGGCTAGGGTTAGGGTTCGGGACGGGGACGGTTTAGGGTCCAGGTGAGGGTCCGACAACGCTTTAGGGGGAGCATACGTGTGAGGGCGCGGGTTAGTGTTAGCGTACGGGTTAGGATTAGGGGACGGGTGAGGTTCAGGCTTCGGGGAAGGGTTACGGTTAGGGTTCGGGCTAGGGTTAGGGTTAGGGGACGGGGACGGTTTAGGGTCCAGGTGAGGGTCCGACAACGCTTTAGGGGGAGCGTACGTGTGAGGGCGCGGGTTAGTGTTAGCGTACGGGTTAGGATTAGGGGATGGGTGAGGGTCAGGCTTCGGGGAAGGGTTAGGGTTAGGGTTCGGGCTAGGGTTACTGTTAGGGGACGGGGACGGTTTAAGGTCCAGGTGAGGGTACGACAACACTTTAGGGGGAGCGTACGTGTGAGGGCGCGGGTTAGTGTTAGCGTACGGGTTAGGATTAGGGGACGGGTGAGGGTCAGGCTTCTGGGAAGGGTTAGGGTTAGGGTTCGGGCTAGGGTTAGGGTTAGGGGACGGGGACGGTTTAGGGTCCAGGTGAGGGTACGACAACGCTTTAGGGTGAGCGTACGTGTGAGGGCGCGGGTACGTGTTAGCGTACGGGTTAGGATTAGGGGACGGGTGAGGGTCAGGTTTCGGTGAAGGGTTAGGGTTATGGTTCGGGCTAGGGTTAGGGTTAGGGGACGGGGACTGTTTAGGGTCCAGGTGAGGGTCCGACAACGCTTTAGGGGGAGCGTACGTGTGAGGGCGTGGGTTAGTGTTAGCGTACGGGTTAGGATTAGGGGACGGGTGAGGGTCAGGCTTCGGGGAAGGGTTACGGTTAGGGTTCGGGCTAGGGTTAGGGTTAGGGGACGGGGACGGTTTAGGGTCCAGGTGAGGGTACGACAACACTTTAGGGGGAGCGTACGTGTGAGGGCGTGGGTTAGTGTTAGCGTACGGGTTAGGATTAGGGGACGGGTGAGGGTCAGGCTTCGGGGAAGGGTTACGGTTAGGGTTCGGGTTAGGGTTAGGGTTAGGGGACGGGGACGGTTAAGGGTCCAGGTGAGGGTACGACAACGCTTTAGGGGGAGCGTACGTGTGAGGGCGCGGGTTAGTGTTAGCGTACGGGTTAGGATTAGGGGACTGGTGAGGGTCAGGCTTCGGGGAAGGGTTACGGTTAGGGTTCGGGCTAGGGTTAGGGTTAGGGGACGGGGACGGTTTAGGGTCCAGGTGAGGGTACGACAACACTTTAGGGGGAGAGTACGTGTGAGGGCGCGGGTTAGTGTTAGCGTACGGGTTAGGATTAGGGGACGGGTGAGGGTCAGGCTTCGGCGAAGAGTTACGGTTAGGGTTCGGGCTAGGGTTAGGGTTAGGGGACGGGGACGGTTTAGGGTCCATTTGAGGGTACGACAACGCTTTAGGGGGAGCGTACGTGTGAGGGTGCGGGTTAGTGTTAGCGTACGGGTTAGGATTAGGGGACTGGTGAGGGTCAGGCTTCGGGGAAGGGTTAGGGTTAGGGTTCGGGCTAGGGTTAGGGTTAGGGGACGGGGACGGTTTAGGGTCCAGGTGAGGGTACGACAACACTTTAGGGGGAGAGTACGTGTGAGGGCGCGGGTTAGTGTTAGCGTACGGGGTAGGATTAGGGGACGGGTGAGGGTCAGGCTTCGGGGAAGGGTTAGGGTTAGGGTTCGGGCTAGGGTTAGGGTTAGGGGACGGGGACGGTTTAGGGTCCATTTGAGGGTACGACAACGCTTTAGGGGGAGCGTACGTGTGAGGGCGCGGGTTAGTGTTAGCGTACGGGTTAGGATTAGGGGACTGGTGAGGGTCTGGCTTCGGGGAAGGGTTAGGGTTAGGGTTCGGGCTAGGGTTAGGGTTAGGGGACTGGGACGGTTTACGGTCCAGGTGAGGGTCCGACAACGCTTTAGGGGGAGTGTACGTGTGAGGGCGCGGGTTAGTGTTAGCGTACGGGTTAGGATTAGGGGACGGGTGAGGGTCAGGCTTCGGGGAAGGGTTAGGGTTAGGGTTCGGGCTAGGGTTAGGGTTCGGGACGGGGACGGTTTAGGGTCCAGGTGAGGGTCCGACAACGCTTTAGGGGGAGCGTACGTGTGAGGGCGCGGGTTAGTGTTAGCGTACGGGTTAGGATTAGGGGACGGGTGAGGTTCAGGCTTCGGGGAAGGGTTACGGTTAGGGTTCGGGCTAGGGTTAGGGTTAGGGGACGGGGACGGTTTAGGGTCCAGGTGAGGGTCCGACAACGCTTTAGGGGGAGCGTACGTGTGAGGGCGCGGGTTAGTGTTAGCGTACGGGTTAGGATTAGGGGATGGGTGAGGGTCAGGCTTCGGGGAAGGGTTAGGGTTAGGGTTCGGGCTAGGGTTACTGTTAGGGGACGGGGACGGTTTAAGGTCCAGGTGAGGGTACGACAACACTTTAGGGGGAGCGTACGTGTGAGGGCGCGGGTTAGTGTTAGCGTACGGGTTAGGATTAGGGGACGGGTGAGGGTCAGGCTTCTGGGAAGGGTTAGGGTTAGGGTTCGGGCTAGGGTTAGGGTTAGGGGACGGGGACGGTTTAGGGTCCAGGTGAGGGTACGACAACGCTTTAGGGTGAGCGTACGTGTGAGGGCGCGGGTACGTGTTAGCGTACGGTTTAGGATTAGGGGACGGGTGAGGGTCAGGTTTCGGGGAAGGGTTAGGGTTATGGTTCGGGCTAGCGTTAGGGTTAGGGGACGGGGACTGTTTAGGGTCCAGGTGAGGGTCCGACAACGCTTTAGGGGGAGCGTACGTGTGAGGGCGCGGGTTAGTGTTAGCGTACGGGTTAGGATTAGGGGACGGGTGAGGGTCAGGCTTCGGGGAAGGGTTACGGTTATGGTTCGGGCTAGGGTTAGGGTTAGGGGACGGGGACGGTTTAGGGTCCAGGTGAGGGTACGACAACACTTTAGGGGGAGCGTACGTGTGAGGGCGTGGGTTAGTGTTAGCGTACGGGTTAGGATTAGGGGACGGGTGAGGGTCAGGCTTCGGGGAAGGGTTACGGTTAGGGTTCGGGTTAGGGTTAGGGTTAGGGGACGGGGACGGTTAAGGGTCCAGGTGAGGGTACGACAACGCTTTAGGGGGAGCGTACGTGTGAGGGCGCGGGTTAGTGTTAGCGTACGGGTTAGGATTAGGGGACTGGTGAGGGTCAGGCTTCGGGGAAGCGTTACGGTTAGGGTTCGGGCTAGGGTTAGGGTTAGGGGACGGGGACGGTTTAGGGTCCAGGTGAGGGTACGACAACACTTTAGGGGGAGAGTACGTGTGAGGGCGCGGGTTAGTGTTAGCGTACGGGTTAGGATTAGGGGACGGGTGAGGGTCAGGCTTCGGCGAAGAGTTACGGTTAGGGTTCGGGCTAGGGTTAGGGTTAGGGGACGGGGACGGTTTAGGGTCTATTTGAGGGTACGACAACGCTTTAGGGGGAGCGTACGTGTGAGGGTGCGGGTTAGTGTTAGCGTACGGGTTAGGATTAGGGGACTGGTGAGGGTCAGGCTTCGGGGAAGGGTTAGGGTTAGGGTTCGGGCTAGGGTTAGGGTTAGGGGACGGGGACGGTTTAGGGTCCAGGTGAGGGTACGACAACACTTTAGGGGGAGAGTACGTGTGAGGGCGCGGGTTAGTGTTAGCGTACGGGGTAGGATTAGGGGACGGGTGAGGGTCAGGCTTCGGGGAAGTGTTAGGGTTAGGGTTCGGGCTAGGGTTAGGGTTAGGGGACGGGGACGGTTTAGGGTCCATTTGAGGGTACGACAACGCTTTAGGGGGAGCGTACGTGTGAGGGCGCGGGTTAGTGTTAGCGTACGGGTTAGGATTAGGGGACTGGTGAGGGTCTGGCTTCGGGGAAGGGTTAGGGTTAGGGTTCGGGCTAGGGTTAGGGTTAGGGGACGGGGACGGTTTACGGTCCAGGTGAGGGTCCGACAACGCTTTAGGGGGAGCGTACGTGTGAGGGCGCGGGTTAGTGTTAGCGTACGGGTTAGGATTAGGGGACGGGTGAGGGTCAGGCTTCGGGGAAGGGTTAGGGTTAGGGTTCGGGCTAGGGTTAGAGTTCGGGACGGGGACGGTTTAGGGTCCAGGTGAGGGTCCGACAACGCTTTAGGGGGAGCGTACGTGTGAGGGCGCGGGTTAGTGTTAGCGTACGGGTTAGGATTAGGGGACGGGTGAGGTTCAGGCTTCGGGGAAGGGTTACGGTTAGGGTTCGGGCTAGGGTTAGGGTTAGGGGACGGGGACGGTTTAGGGTCCAGGTGAGGGTCCGACAACGCTTTAGGGGGAGCGTACGTGTGAGGGCGCGGGTTAGTGTTAGCGTACGGGTTAGGATTAGGGGATGGGTGAGGGTCAGGCTTCGGGGAAGGGTTAGGGTTAGGGTTCGGGCTAGGGTTACTGTTAGGGGACGGGGACGGTTTAAGGTCCAGGTGAGGGTACGACAACACTTTAGGGGGAGCGTACGTGTGAGGGCGCGGGTTAGTGTTAGCGTACGGGTTAGGATTAGGGGACGGGTGAGGGTCAGGCTTCTGGGAAGGGTTAGGGTTAGGGTTCGGGCTAGGGTTAGGGTTAGGGGACGGGGACGGTTTAGGGTCCAGGTGAGGGTATGACAACGGTTTAGGGTGAGCGTACGTGTGAGGGCGCGGGTACGTGTTAGCGTACGGGTTAGGATTAGGGGACGGGTGAGGGTCAGGTTTCGGGGAAGGGTTAGGGTTATGGTTCGGGCTAGGGTTAGGGTTAGGGGACGGGGACTGTTTAGGGTCCAGGTGAGGGTCCGACAACGCTTTAGGGGGAGCGTACGTGTGAGGGCGCGGGTTAGTGTTAGCGTACGGGTTAGGATTAGAGGACGGGTGAGGGTCAGGCTTCGGGGAAGGGTTACGGTTAGGGTTCGGGCTAGGGTTAGGGTTAGGGGACGGGGACGGTTTAGGGTCCAGGTGAGGGTACGACAACACTTTAGGGGGAGCGTACGTGTGAGGGCGTGGGTTAGTGTTAGCGTACGGGTTAGGATTAGGGGACGGGTGAGGGTCAGGCTTCGGGGAAGGGTTACGGTTAGGGTTCGGGTTAGGGTTAGGGTTAGGGGACGGGGACGGTTAAGGGTCCAGGTGAGGGTACGACAACGCTTTAGGGGGAGCGTACGTGTGAGGGCGCGGGTTAGTGTTAGCGTACGGGTTAGGATTAGGGGACTGGTGAGGGTCAGGCTTCGGGGAAGGGTTACGGTTAGGGTTCGGGCTAGGGTTAGGGTTAGGGGACGGGGACGGTTTAGGGTCCAGGTGAGGGTACGACAACACTTTAGGGGGAGAGTACGTGTGAGGGCGCGGGTTAGTGTTAGCGTACGGGTTAGGATTAGGGGACGGGTGAGGGTCAGGCTTCGGCGAAGAGTTACGGTTAGGGTTCGGGCTAGGGTTAGGGGACGGGGACGGTTTAGGGTCCATTTGAGGGTACGACAACGCTTTAGGGGGAGCGTACGTGTGAGGGTGCGGGTTAGTGTTAGCGTACGGGTTAGGATTAGGGGACTGGTGAGGGTCAGGCTTCGGGGAAGGGTTAGGGTTAGGGTTCGGGCTAGGGTTAGGGTTAGGGGACGGGGACGGTTTAGGGTCCAGGTGAGGGTACGACAACACTTTAGGGGGAGAGTACGTGTGAGGGCGCGGGTTAGTGTTAGCGTACGGGTTAGGATTAGGGGACGGGTGAGGTTCAGGCTTCGGGGAAGGGTTACGGTTAGGGTTCGGGCTAGGGTTAGGGTTAGGGGACGGGGACGGTTTAGGGTCCAGGTGAGGGTCCGACAACGCTTTAGGGGGAGCGTACGTGTGAGGGCGCGGGTTAGTGTTAGCGTACGGGTTAGGATTAGGGGATGGGTGAGGGTCAGGCTTCGGGGAAGGGTTAGGGTTAGGGTTCGGGCTAGGGTTACTGTTAGGGGACGGGGACGGTTTAAGGTCCAGGTGAGGGTACGACAACACTTTAGGGGGAGCGTACGTGAGAGGGCGCGGGTTAGTGTTAGCGTACGGGTTAGGATTAGGGGACGGGTGAGGGTCAGGCTTCGGGGAAGGGTTAGGGTTAGGGTTCGGGCTAGGGTTAGGGTTAGGGGACGGGGACGGTTTAGGGTCCAGGTGAGGGTCCGACAACGCTTTAGGGGGAGCGTACGTGTGAGGGCGCGGGTTAGTGTTAGCGTACGGGTTAGGATTAGGGGACGGGTGAGGGTCAGGCTTCGGGGAAGGGTTACGGTTAGGGTTCGGGCTAGGGTTAGGGTTAGGGGACGGGGACGGTTTAGGGTCCAGGTGAGGGTACGACAACACTTTAGGGGGAGCGTACGTGTGAGGGCGCGGGTTAGTGTTAGCGCACGGGTTAGGATTAGGGGACGGGTGAGGGTCAGGCTTCGGGGAAGGGTTACGGTTAGGGTTCGGGCTAGGGTTAGGGTTAGGGGACGGGGACGGTTTAGGGTTCATTTGAGGGTACGACAATGCTTTAGGGGGAGCGTACGTGTGAGGGCGCGGGTTAGTGTTAGCGTACGGGTTAGGATTAGGGGACTGGTGAGGGTCAGGCTTCGGGGAAGGGTTACGGTTACGGTTCGGGCTAGGGTTAGGGTTAGGGGACGGGGACGGTTTAGGGTCCAGGTGAGGGTACGCCAACACTTTAGGGGGAGCGTACGTGTGAGGGCGCGGGTTAGTGTTAGCGTACGGGTTAGGATTAGGGGATGGGTGAGGGTCAGGCTTCGGGGAAGGGTTACGGTTAGGGTTCGGGCTAGGGTTAGGGTTAGGGGACGGGGACGGTTTAGGGTCCAGGTGAGGGTACGACAACACTTTAGGGGGAGCGTACGTGTGAGGGCGCGGGTTAGTGTTAGCGTACGGGTTAGGATTAGGGGACGGGTGAGGGTCAGGCTTCGGGGAAGGGTTACGGTTAGGGTTCGGGCTAGGGTTAGGGTTAGGGGACGGGGACGGTTTAGGGTCCAGGTGAGGGTACGACAACACTTTAGGGGGAGAGTACGTGTGAGGGCGCGGGTTAGTGTTAGCGTACGGGTTAGGATTAGGGGACGGGTGAGGGTCAGGCTTCGGGGAAGTGTTAGGGTTAGGGCTCGGGCTAGGGTTAGGGTTAGGGGACGGGGACGGTTTAGGGTCCAGGTGAGGGTACGACAACACTTTAGGGGGAGCGTACGTGTGAGGGCGCGGGTTAGTGTTAGCGTACGGGTTAGGATTAGGGGACGGGTGAGGGTCAGGCTTCGGGGAAGAGTTACGGTTAGGGTTCGGGCTAGTGTTAGGGTTAGGGGACGGGGACGGTTTAGGGTCCAGGTGAGGGTACGACAACACTTTAGGGGGAGAGTACGTGTGAGGGCGCGGGTTAGTGTTAGCGTACGGGTTAGGATTAGGGGACGGGTGAGGGTCAGGCTTCGGGGAAGGGTTACGGTTAGGGTTCGGGCTAGGGTTAGGTTTAGGGGACGGGGACGGTTTAGGGTCCATTTGAGGGTACGACAACGCTTTAGGGGGAGCGTACGTGTGAGGGCGCGGGTTAGTGTTAGCGTACGTGTTAGGATTAGGGGACTGGTGAGGGTCAGGCTTCGGGGAAGTGTTAGGGTTAGGGCTCGGGCTAGGGTTAGGGTTAGGGGACGGGGACGGTTTAGGGTCCAGGTGAGGGTACGACAACACTTTAGGGGGAGCGTACGTGTGAGGGTGCGGGTTAGTGTTAGCGTACCGGTTAGGATTAGGGGACGGGTGAGCGTCAGGCTTCGGGGAAGTGTTAGGGTTAGGGTTAGGGCTAGGGTTAGGGTTAGGGGACGGGGACGGTTTAGGGTCCAGGTGAGTGTCCGACAACGCTTTAGGTGGAGCGTACGTGTGAGGGCGTGGGTTAGTGTTAGCGTACGGGTTAGGATTAGGGGATGGGTGAGGGTCAGGCTTCTGGGAAGTTTTAGGGTTAGGGTTCGGGCTAGGGTTAGGGTTAGGGGACGGGGACGGTTTAGGGTCCAGGTGAGGGTCCGACAACGCTTTAGGGGGAGCGTACGTGTGAGGGCGCGGGTTAGTGTTAGCGTACGGGTTAGGATTAGGGGACGGGTGAGGGTCACGCTTCGGGGAAGGGTTAGGGTTAGGGTTCGGGCTAGGGTTAGGGTTCGGGACGGGGAGGGTTTAGGGTCTAGGTGAGGGTACGACAACCCTTTAGGGGGAGCGTACGTGTGAGGGTGCGGGTTAGTGTTAGCGTACTGGTTAGGATTAGGGGACGGGTGAGGATCAGGCTTCGGGGAAGGGTTAGGGTTAGGGTTCGGGCTAGGGTTAGGGTTAGGGGACGGGGACGGTTTAGGGTCCAGGTGAGGGTCCGACAACGCTTTAGGGGGAGCGTACGTGTGAGGGCGCGGGTTAGTGTTAGCGTACGGGTTAGGATTAGGGGATGGGTGAGGGTCAGGCTTCTGGGAAGGGTTAGGGTTAGGGTTCGGGCTAGGGTTAGGGTTAGGGGACGGGGACGGTTTAGGGTCCAAGTGAGGGTCCGACAACGCTTTAGGGGGAGCGTACGTGTGAGGACGCAGGTTAGTGTTAGCGTACGGGTTAGGATTAGGGGACGGGTGAGGGTCAGGCTTCGGGGAAGGGTTAGGGGTAGGGTTCGGGCTAGGGTTAGGGTTCGGGACGGGGAGGGTTTAGGGTCCAGGTCAGGGTACGACAACCCTTTAGGGGGAGCGTACGTGTGAGGGTGCAGGTTAGTGTTAGCGTACTGGTTAGATTTAGGGGACGGGTGAGGATCAGGCTTCGGGGAAGGGTTAGGGTTAGGGTTCGGGCTAGGGTTAGGGTTAGGGGACGGGGACGGTTTAGGGTCCAGGTGAGGGTCCGACAACACTTTAGGGGGAGCGTACGTGTGAGGGCGCGGGTTAGTGTTAGCGTACGGGTTAGGATTAGGGGACGGGTGAGGGTCAGGCTTCGGGGAAGGGTTAGGGTTAGGGTTCGGGCTAGGGTTAGGGTTAGGGAACGGGGACGGTTTAGGGTCCAGGTGAGGGTACGACAACGCTTTAGGGTGAGCGTACGTGTGAGGGCGCGGGTTAGTGTTAGCGTACGGGTTAGGATTAGGGGACGGGTGAGGGTCAGGTTTCGGGGAAGGGTTAGGGTTAGGGTTCGGGCTAGGGTTAGGGTTAGGGGACGGGGACGGTTTAGGGTCCAGGTGAGGATCCGACAACGCTTTAGGGGGAGCGTACGTGTGAGGGCGCGGGTTAGTGTTAGCGTACGGGTTAGGATTAGGGGACGGGTGAGGGTCAGGCTTCGGGGAAGGGTTACGGTTAGGGTTAGGGCTAGGGTTAGGGTTACGGGACGGGGACGATTTAGGGTCCATTTGACGGTACGACAACGCTTTAGGGGGAGCGTACGTGTGAGGGCGCGGGTTAGTGTTAGCGTACGGGTTAGGATTAGGGGACTGGTGAGGGTCAGGCTTCGGGGAAGGGTTACGGTTAGGGTTCGGGCTAGAGTTAGGGTTAGGGGACGGGGACGGTTTAGGGTCCAGGTGAGGGTACGACAACACTTTAGGGGGAGCGTACGTGTGAGGGCGCGGGTTAGTGTTAGCGTACGTGTTAGGATTAGGGGACGGGTGAGGGTCAGGCTTCGGGGAAGGGTTACGGTTAGGGTTCGGGCTAGGGTTAGGTTTAGGGGACGGGGACGGTTTAGGGTCCAGGTGAGGGTACGACAACACTTTAGGCAGAGCGTACATGTGAGGGCGTGGGTTAGTGTTAGCGTACGGGTTAGGATTAGGGGACGGGTGAGGGTCAGGCTTCGGGGAAGGGTTACGGTTAGTGTTCGGGCTAGGGTTAGGGTTAGGGGACGGGGACGGTTTAGGGTCCAGGTGAGGGTCCGACAACGCTTTAGGGGGAGCGCACGTGTGAGGGCGCGGGTTAGTGTTAGCGTACGGGTTAGGATTAGGGGACGGGTGAGGGTCAGGCTTCGGGGAAGGGTTAGGGTTAGGGTTCGGGCTAGGGTTAGGGTTAGGGGACGGGGACGGTTTAGGGTCCAGGTGAGGGTACGACAACACTTTAGGGGGAGCGTACGTGTGAGGGCGCGGGTTAGTTTTAGCGTACGGGTTAGGATTAGGGGACGGGTGAGGGTCAGGCTTCTGGGAAGGGTTAGGGTTAGGGTTCGGGCTAGGGTTAGGGTTAGGGGACGGGGACGGTTTAGGGTCCAGGTGAGGGTACGACAACGCTTTTGGGTGAGCGTACGTGTGAGGGCGCGGGTTAGTGTTAGCGTACGGGTTAGGATTAGGGGACGGGTGAGGGTCAGGCTTCGGGGAAGGGTTAGGGTTAGGGTTCGGGCTAGGGTTAGGGTTAGGGGACGGGGACGGTTTAGGGTCCAGGTGAGGGTCCGACAACGCTTTAGGGGGAGCGTACGTGTGAGGGCGCGGGTTAGTGTTAGCGTACGGGTTAGGATTAGGGGATGGGTGAGGGTCAGGCTTCTGGGAAGGGTTAGGGTTAGGGTTCGGGCTAGGGTTAGGGTTAGGGGACGGGGACGGTTTAGGGTCGAGGTGAGGGTCCGACAACGCTTTAGGGGGAGCGTACGTGTGAGGGCGCGGGTTAGTGTTAGCGTACAGGTTAGGACTAGGGGACGAGTGAGGGTCAGGCTTCGGGGAAGGGTTAGGGTTAGGGTTCGGGCTAGGGTTAGGGTTAGGGGACGGGGACGGTTTAGGGTCCAGGTGAGGGTACGACAACACTTTAGGGGGAGCGTACGTGTGAGGGCGCGGGTTAGTGTTAGCGTACGGGTTAGGATTAGGGGACGGGTGAGGGTCAGGCTTCGGGGAAGGGTTACGGTTAGGGTTCGGGCTAGGGTTAGGGTTAGGGGACGGGGACGGTTTAGGGTCCAGGTGAGGGTACGACAACACTTTAGGGGGAGAGTACGTGTGAGGGCGCGGGTTAGTGTTAGCGTACGGGTTAGGATTAGGGGACGGGTGAGGGTCAGGCTTCGGGGAAGTGTTAGGGTTAGGGCTCGGGCTAGGGTTAGGGTTAGGGGACGGGGACGGTATAGGGTCCAGGTGAGGGTACGACAACACTTTAGGGGGAGCGTACGAGTGAGGGCACGGGTTAGTTTTAGCGTACGGGTTAGGATTAGGGGACGGGTGAGGGTCAGGCTTCGGGGAAGGGTTACGGTTAGGGTTCGGGCTAGGGTTAGGGTTAGGGGACGGGGACGGTTTAGGGTCCAGGTGAGGGTACGACAACACTTTAGGGGGAGAGTACGTGTGAGGGCGCGGGTTAGTGTTAGCGTACGGGTTAGGATTAGGGGACGGGTGAGGGTCAGGCTTCGGGAAAGGGTTACGGTTAGGGTTCGGGCTAGGGTTAGGTTTAGGGGACGGGGACGGTTTAGGGTCCATTTGAGGGTATGACAACGCTTTAGGGGGAGCGTACGTGTGAGGGCGCGGGTTAGTGTTAGCGTACGTGTTAGGATTAGGGGACTGGTGAGGGTCAGGCTTCGGGGAAGTGTTAGGGTTAGGGCTCGGGCTAGGGTTAGGGTTAGGGGACGGGGACGGTTTAGGGTCCAGGTGAGGGTACGACAACACTTTAGGGGGAGCGTACGTGTGAGGGCGCGGGTTAGTGTTAGCGTACGGGTTAGGATTAGGGGACGGGTGAGGGTCAGGCTTCGGGGAAGGGTTAGGGTTAGGGTTCGGGCTAGGGTTAGGTTTCGGGACGGGGACGGTTTAGGGTCCAGGTGAGGGTACGACAACCGTTTAGGGGGAGCGTACGTGTGAGGGTGCGGGTTAGTGTTAGCGTACGGGTTAGGATTAGGGGACGGGTGAGCGTCAGGCTTCGGGGAAGTGTTAGGGTTAGGGTTAGGGCTAGGGTTAGGGTTAGGGGACGGGGACGGTTTAGGGTCCAGGTGAGGGTACGACAACACTTTAGGGGGAGCGTACGTGTGAGGGCGCGGGTTAGTGTTAGCGTACGGGTTAGGATTAGGGGACGGGTGAGGGTCAGGCTTCTGGGAAGGGTTAGGGTTAGGGTTCGGGCTAGGGTTAGGGTTAGGGGACGGGGACGGTTTAGGGTCCAGGTGAGGGTACGACAACGCTTTAGGGTGAGCGTACGTGTGAGGGCGCGGGTACGTGTTAGCGTACGGGTTAGGATTAGGGGACGGGTGAGGGTCAGGTTTCGGGGAAGGGTTAGGGTTATGGTTCGGGCTAGGGTTAGGGTTAGGGGACGGGGACTGTTTAGGGTCCAGGTGAGGGTCCGACAACGCTTTAGGGGGAGCGTACGTGTGAGGGCGCGGGTTAGTGTTAGCGTACGGGTTAGGATTAGGGGACGGGTGAGGGTCAGGCTTCGGGGAAGGGTTACGGTTAGGGTTAGGGCTAGGGTTAGGGTTACGGGACGGGGACGATTTAGGGTCCATTTGACGGTACGACAACGCTTTAGGGGGAGCGTACGTGTGAGGGCGCGGGTTAGTGTTAGCGTACGGGTTAGGATTAGGGGACTGGTGAGGGTCAGGCTTCGGGGAAGGGTTACGGTTAGGGTTCGGGCTAGAGTTAGGGTTAGGGGACGGGGACGGTTTAGGGTCCAGGTGAGGGTACGACAACACTTTAGGGGGAGCGTACGTGTGAGGGCGCGGGTTAGTGTTAGCGTACGTGTTAGGATTAGGGGACGGGTGAGGGTCAGGCTTCGGGGAAGGGTTACGGTTAGGGTTCGGGCTAGGGTTAGGTTTAGGGGACGGGGACGGTTTAGGGTCCAGGTGAGGGTACGACAACACTTTAGGCAGAGCGTACATGTGAGGGCGTGGGTTAGTGTTAGCGTACGGGTTAGGATTAGGGGACGGGTGAGGGTCAGGCTTCGGGGAAGGGTTACGGTTAGTGTTCGGGCTAGGGTTAGGGTTAGGGGACGGGGACGGTTTAGGGTCCAGGTGAGGGTCCGACAACGCTTTAGGGGGAGCGCACGTGTGAGGGCGCGGGTTAGTGTTAGCGTACGGGTTAGGATTAGGGGACGGGTGAGGGTCAGGCTTCGGGGAAGGGTTAGGGTTAGGGTTCGGGCTAGGGTTAGGGTTAGGGGACGGGGACGGTTTAGGGTCCAGGTGAGGGTACGACAACACTTTAGGGGGAGCGTACGTGTGAGGGCGCGGGTTAGTTTTAGCGTACGGGTTAGGATTAGGGGACGGGTGAGGGTCAGGCTTCTGGGAAGGGTTAGGGTTAGGGTTCGGGCTAGGGTTAGGGTTAGGGGACGGGGACGGTTTAGGGTCCAGGTGAGGGTACGACAACGCTTTTGGGTGAGCGTACGTGTGAGGGCGCGGGTTAGTGTTAGCGTACGGGTTAGGATTAGGGGACGGGTGAGGGTCAGGCTTCGGGGAAGGGTTAGGGTTAGGGTTCGGGCTAGGGTTAGGGTTAGGGGACGGGGACGGTTTAGGGTCCAGGTGAGGGTCCGACAACGCTTTAGGGGGAGCGTACGTGTGAGGGCGCGGGTTAGTGTTAGCGTACGGGTTAGGATTAGGGGATGGGTGAGGGTCAGGCTTCTGGGAAGGGTTAGGGTTAGGGTTCGGGCTAGGGTTAGGGTTAGGGGACGGGGACGGTTTAGGGTCGAGGTGAGGGTCCGACAACGCTTTAGGGGGAGCGTACGTGTGAGGGCGCGGGTTAGTGTTAGCGTACAGGTTAGGACTAGGGGACGAGTGAGGGTCAGGCTTCGGGGAAGGGTTAGGGTTAGGGTTCGGGCTAGGGTTAGGGTTAGGGGACGGGGACGGTTTAGGGTCCAGGTGAGGGTACGACAACACTTTAGGGGGAGCGTACGTGTGAGGGCGCGGGTTAGTGTTAGCGTACGGGTTAGGATTAGGGGACGGGTGAGGGTCAGGCTTCGGGGAAGGGTTACGGTTAGGGTTCGGGCTAGGGTTAGGGTTAGGGGACGGGGACGGTTTAGGGTCCAGGTGAGGGTACGACAACACTTTAGGGGGAGAGTACGTGTGAGGGCGCGGGTTAGTGTTAGCGTACGGGTTAGGATTAGGGGACGGGTGAGGGTCAGGCTTCGGGGAAGTGTTAGGGTTAGGGCTCGGGCTAGGGTTAGGGTTAGGGGACGGGGACGGTATAGGGTCCAGGTGAGGGTACGACAACACTTTAGGGGGAGCGTACGAGTGAGGGCACGGGTTAGTTTTAGCGTACGGGTTAGGATTAGGGGACGGGTGAGGGTCAGGCTTCGGGGAAGGGTTACGGTTAGGGTTCGGGCTAGGGTTAGGGTTAGGGGACGGGGACGGTTTAGGGTCCAGGTGAGGGTACGACAACACTTTAGGGGGAGAGTACGTGTGAGGGCGCGGGTTAGTGTTAGCGTACGGGTTAGGATTAGGGGACGGGTGAGGGTCAGGCTTCGGGAAAGGGTTACGGTTAGGGTTCGGGCTAGGGTTAGGTTTAGGGGACGGGGACGGTTTAGGGTCCATTTGAGGGTATGACAACGCTTTAGGGGGAGCGTACGTGTGAGGGCGCGGGTTAGTGTTAGCGTACGTGTTAGGATTAGGGGACTGGTGAGGGTCAGGCTTCGGGGAAGTGTTAGGGTTAGGGCTCGGGCTAGGGTTAGGGTTAGGGGACGGGGACGGTTTAGGGTCCAGGTGAGGGTACGACAACACTTTAGGGGGAGCGTACGTGTGAGGGCGCGGGTTAGTGTTAGCGTACGGGTTAGGATTAGGGGACGGGTGAGGGTCAGGCTTCGGGGAAGGGTTAGGGTTAGGGTTCGGGCTAGGGTTAGGTTTCGGGACGGGGACGGTTTAGGGTCCAGGTGAGGGTACGACAACCGTTTAGGGGGAGCGTACGTGTGAGGGTGCGGGTTAGTGTTAGCGTACGGGTTAGGATTAGGGGACGGGTGAGCGTCAGGCTTCGGGGAAGTGTTAGGGTTAGGGTTAGGGCTAGGGTTAGGGTTAGGGGACGGGGACGGTTTAGGGTCCAGGTGAGGGTACGACAACACTTTAGGGGGAGCGTACGTGTGAGGGCGCGGGTTAGTGTTAGCGTACGGGTTAGGATTAGGGGACGGGTGAGGGTCAGGCTTCTGGGAAGGGTTAGGGTTAGGGTTCGGGCTAGGGTTAGGGTTAGGGGACGGGGACGGTTTAGGGTCCAGGTGAGGGTACGACAACGCTTTAGGGTGAGCGTACGTGTGAGGGCGCGGGTACGTGTTAGCGTACGGGTTAGGATTAGGGGACGGGTGAGGGTCAGGTTTCGGGGAAGGGTTAGGGTTATGGTTCGGGCTAGGGTTAGGGTTAGGGGACGGGGACTGTTTAGGGTCCAGGTGAGGGTCCGACAACGCTTTAGGGGGAGCGTACGTGTGAGGGCGCGGGTTAGTGTTAGCGTACGGGTTAGGATTAGGGGACGGGTGAGGGTCAGGCTTCGGGGAAGGGTTACGGTTAGGGTTCGGGCTAGGGTTAGGGTTAGGGGACGGGGACGGTTTAGGGTCCAGGTGAGGGTACGACAACACTTTAGGGGGAGCGTACGTGTGAGGGCGTGGGTTAGTGTTAGCGTACGGGTTAGGATTAGGGGACGGGTGAGGGTCAGGCTTCGGGGAAGGGTTACGGTTAGGGTTCGGGTTAGGGTTAGGGTTAGGGGACGGGGACGGTTAAGGGTCCAGGTGAGGGTACGACAACGCTTTAGGGGGAGCGTACGTGTGAGGGCGCGGGTTAGTGTTAGCGTACGGGTTAGGATTAGGGGACTGGTGAGGGTCAGGCTTCGGGGAAGGGTTACGGTTAGGGTTCGGGCTAGGGTTAGGGTTAGGGGACGGGGACGGTTTAGGGTCCAGGTGAGGGTACGACAACACTTTAGGGGGAGAGTACGTGTGAGGGCGCGGGTTAGTGTTAGCGTACGGGTTAGGATTAGGGGACGGGTGAGGGTCAGGCTTCGGCGAAGAGTTACGGTTAGGGTTCGGGCTAGGGTTAGGGTTAGGGGACGGGGACGGTTTAGGGTCCATTTGAGGGTACGACAACGCTTTAGGGGGAGCGTACGTGTGAGGGTGCTGGTTAGTGTTAGCGTACGGGTTAGGATTAGGGGACTGGTGAGGGTCAGGCTTCGGGGAAGGGTTAGGGTTAGGGTTCGGGCTAGGGTTAGGGTTAGGGGACGGGGACGGTTTAGGGTCCAGGTGAGGGTACGACAACACTTTAGGGGGAGAGTACGTGTGAGGGCGCGGGTTAGTGTTAGCGTACGGGGTAGGATTAGGGGACGGGTGACGGTCAGGCTTCGGGGAAGGGTTAGGGTTAGGGTTCGGGCTAGGGTTAGGGTTAGGGGACGGGGACGGTTTAGGGTCCATTTGAGGGTACGACAACGCTTTAGGGGGAGCGTACGTGTGAGGGCGCGGGTTAGTGTTAGCGTACGGGTTAGGATTAGGGGACTGGTGAGGGTCTGGCTTCGGGGAAGGGTTAGGGTTAGGGTTCGGGCTAGGGTTAGGGTTAGGGGACGGGGACGGTTTACGGTCCAGGTGAGGGTCCGACAACGCTTTAGGGGGAGCGTACGTGTGAGGGCGCGGGTTAGTGTTAGCGTACGGGTTAGGATTAGGGGACGGGTGAGGGTCAGGCTTCGGGGAAGGGTTAGGGTTAGGGCTCGGGCTAGGGTTAGGGTTAGGGGACGGGGACGGTTTAGGGTCCAGGTGAGGGTACGACAACACTTTAGGGGGAGCGTACGTGTGAGGGCGCGGGTTAGTGTTAGCGTACGGGTTAGGATTAGGGGACGGGTGAGGGTCAGGCTTCGGGGAAGGGTTAGGGTTAGGGTTCGGGCTAGGGTTAGGTTTCGGGACGGGGACGGTTTAGGGTCCAGGTGAGGGTACGACAACCGTTTAGGGGGAGCGTACGTGTGAGGGTGCGGGTTAGTGTTAGCGTACGGGTTAGGATTAGGGGACGGGTGAGCGTCAGGCTTCGGGGAAGTGTTAGGGTTAGGGTTAGGGCTAGGGTTAGGGTTAGGGGACGGGGACGGTTTAGGGTCCAGGTGAGGGTACGACAACACTTTAGGGGGAGAGTACGTGTGAGGGCGCGGGTTAGTGTTAGCGTACGGGTTAGGATTAGGGGACGGGTGAGGGTCAGGTTTCGGGGAAGGGTTAGGGTTATGGTTCGGGCTAGCGTTAGGGTTAGGGGACGGGGACTGTTTAGGGTCCAGGTGAGGGTCCGACAACGCTTTAGGGGGAGCGTACGTGTGAGGGCGCGGGTTAGTGTTAGCGTACGGGTTAGGATTAGGGGACGGGTGAGGGTCAGGCTTCGGGGAAGGGTTACGGTTAGGGTTCGGGCTAGGGTTAGGGTTAGGGGACGGGGACGGTTTAGGGTCCAGGTGAGGGTACGACAACACTTTAGGGGGAGCGTACGTGTGAGGGCGTGGGTTAGTGTTAGCGTACGGGTTAGGATTAGGGGACGGGTGAGGGTCAGGCTTCGGGGAAGGGTTACGGTTAGGGTTCGGGTTAGGGTTAGGGTTAGGGGACGGGGACGGTTAAGGGTCCAGGTGAGGGTACGACAACGCTTTAGGGGGAGCGTACGTGTGAGGGCGCGGGTTAGTGTTAGCGTACGGGTTAGGATTAGGGGACTGGTGAGGGTCAGGCTTCGGGGAAGCGTTACGGTTAGGGTTCGGGCTAGGGTTAGGGTTAGGGGACGGGGACGGTTTAGGGTCCAGGTGAGGGTACGACAACACTTTAGGGGGAGAGTACGTGTGAGGGCGCGGGTTAGTGTTAGCGTACGGGTTAGGATTAGGGGACGGGTGAGGGTCAGGCTTCGGCGAAGAGTTACGGTTAGGGTTCGGGCTAGGGTTAGGGTTAGGGGACGGGGACGGTTTAGGGTCTATTTGAGGGTACGACAACGCTTTAGGGGGAGCGTACGTGTGAGGGTGCGGGTTAGTGTTAGCGTACGGGTTAGGATTAGGGGACTGGTGAGGGTCAGGCTTCGGGGAAGGGTTAGGGTTAGGGTTCGGGCTAGGGTTAGGGTTAGGGGACGGGGACGGTTTAGGGTCCAGGTGAGGGTACGACAACACTTTAGGGGGAGAGTACGTGTGAGGGCGCGGGTTAGTGTTAGCGTACGGGGTAGGATTAGGGGACGGGTGAGGGTCAGGCTTCGGGGAAGGGTTAGGGTTAGGGTTCGGGCTAGGGTTAGGGTTAGGGGACGGGGACGGTTTAGGGTCCATTTGAGGGTACGACAACGCTTTAGGGGGAGCGTACGTGTGAGGGCGCGGGTTAGTGTTAGCGTACGGGTTAGGATTAGGGGACTGGTGAGGGTCTGGCTTCGGGGAAGGGTTAGGGTTAGGGTTCGGGCTAGGGTTACTGTTAGGGGACGGGGACGGTTTACGGTCCAGGTGAGGGTCCGACAACGCTTTAGGGGGAGCGTACGTGTGAGGGCGCGGGTTAGTGTTAGCGTACGGGTTAGGATTAGGGGACGGGTGAGGGTCAGGCTTCGGGGAAGGGTTAGGGTTAGGGTTCGGGCTAGGGTTAGGGTTCGGGACGGGGACGGTTTAGGGTCCAGGTGAGGGTCCGACAACGCTTTAGGGGGAGCGTACGTGTGAGGGCGCGGGTTAGTGTTAGCGTACGGGTTAGGATTAGGGGACGGGTGAGGTTCAGGCTTCGGGGAAGGGTTACGGTTAGGGTTCGGGCTAGGGTTAGGGTTAGGGGACGGGGACGGTTTAGGGTCCAGGTGAGGGTCCGACAACGCTTTAGGGGGAGCGTACGTGTGAGGGCGCGGGTTAGTGTTAGCGTACGGGTTAGGATTAGGGGATGGGTGAGGGTCAGGCTTCGGGGAAGGGTTAGGGTTAGGGTTCGGGCTAGGGTTACTGTTAGGGGACGGGGACGGTTTAAGGTCCAGGTGAGGGTACGACAACACTTTAGGGGGAGCGTACGTGTGAGGGCGCGGGTTAGTGTTAGCGTACGGGTTAGGATTAGGGGACGGGTGAGGGTCAGGCTTCTGGGAAGGGTTAGGGTTAGGGTTCGGGCTAGGGTTAGGGTTAGGGGACGGGGACGGTTTAGGGTCCAGGTGAGGGTACGACAACGCTTTAGGGTGAGCGTACGTGTGAGGGCGCGGGTACGTGTTAGCGTACGGGTTAGGATTAGGGGACGGGTGAGGGTCAGGTTTCGGGGAAGGGTTAGGGTTATGGTTCGGGCTAGGGTTAGGGTTAGGGGACGGGGACTGTTTAGGGTCCAGGTGAGGGTCCGACAACGCTTTAGGGGGAGCGTACGTGTGAGGGCGCGGGTTAGTGTTAGCGTACGGGTTAGGATTAGGGGACGGGTGAGGGTCAGGCTTCGGGGAAGGGTTACGGTTAGGGTTCGGGCTAGGGTTAGGGTTAGGGGACGGGGACGGTTTAGGGTCCAGGTGAGGGTACGACAACACTTTAGGGGGAGCGTACGTGTGAGGGCGTGGGTTAGTGTTAGCGTACGGGTTAGGATTAGGGGACGGGTGAGGGTCAGGCTTCGGGGAAGGGTTACGGTTAGGGTTCGGGTTAGGGTTAGGGTTAGGGGACGGGGACGGTTAAGGGTCCAGGTGAGGGTACGACAACGCTTTAGGGGGAGCGTACGTGTGAGGGCGCGGGTTAGTGTTAGCGTACGGGTTAGGATTAGGGGACTGGTGAGGGTCAGGCTTCGGGGAAGGGTTACGGTTAGGGTTCGGGCTAGGGTTAGGGTTAGGGGACGGGGACGGTTTAGGGTCCAGGTGAGGGTACGACAACACTTTAGGGGGAGAGTACGTGTGAGGGCGCGGGTTAGTGTTAGCGTACGGGTTAGGATTAGGGGACGGGTGAGGGTCAGGCTTCGGCGAAGAGTTACGGTTAGGGTTCGGGCTAGGGTTAGGGTTAGGGGACGGGGACGGTTTAGGGTCCATTTGAGGGTACGACAACGCTTTAGGGGGAGCGTACGTGTGAGGGTGCGGGTTAGTGTTAGCGTACGGGTTAGGATTAGGGGACTGGTGAGGGTCAGGCTTCGGGGAAGGGTTAGGGTTAGGGTTCGGGCTAGGGTTAGGGTTAGGGGACGGGGACGGTTTAGGGTCCAGGTGAGGGTACGACAACACTTTAGGGGGAGAGTACGTGTGAGGGCGCGGGTTAGTGTTAGCGTACGGGGTAGGATTAGGGGACGGGTGAGGGTCAGGCTTCGGGGAAGGGTTAGGGTTAGGGTTCGGGCTAGGGTTAGGGTTAGGGGACGGGGACGGTTTAGGGTCCATTTGAGGGTACGACAACGCTTTAGGGGGAGCGTACGTGTGAGGGCGCGGGTTAGTGTTAGCGTACGGGTTAGGATTAGGGGACTGGTGAGGGTCTGGCTTCGGGGAAGGGTTAGGGTTAGGGTTCGGGCTAGGGTTAGGGTTAGGGGACGGGGACGGTTTACGGTCCAGGTGAGGGTCCGACAACGCTTTAGGGGGAGCGTACGTGTGAGGGCGCGGGTTAGTGTTAGCGTACGGGTTAGGATTAGGGGACGGGTGAGGGTCAGGCTTCGGGGAAGGGTTAGGGTTAGGGTTCGGGCTAGGGTTAGGGTTCGGGACGGGGACGGTTTAGGGTCCAGGTGAGGGTCCGACAACGCTTTAGGGGGAGCGTACGTGTGAGGGCGCGGGTTAGTGTTAGCGTACGGGTTAGGATTAGGGGACGGGTGAGGTTCAGGCTTCGGGGAAGGGTTACGGTTAGGGTTCGGGCTAGGGTTAGGGTTAGGGGACGGGGACGGTTTAGGGTCCAGGTGAGGGTCCGACAACGCTTTAGGGGGAGCGTACGTGTGAGGGCGCGGGTTAGTGTTAGCGTACGGGTTAGGATTAGGGGATGGGTGAGGGTCAGGCTTCGGGGAAGGGTTAGGGTTAGGGTTCGGGCTAGGGTTACTGTTAGGGGACGGGGACGGTTTAAGGTCCAGGTGAGGGTACGACAACACTTTAGGGGGAGCGTACGTGAGAGGGCGCGGGTTAGTGTTAGCGTACGGGTTAGGATTAGGGGACGGGTGAGGGTCAGGCTTCGGGGAAGGGTTAGGGTTAGGGTTCGGGCTAGGGTTAGGGTTAGGGGACGGGGACGGTTTAGGGTCCAGGTGAGGGTCCGACAACGCTTTAGGGGGAGCGTACGTGTGAGGGCGCGGGTTAGTGTTAGCGTACGGGTTAGGATTAGGGGATGGGTGAGGGTCAGGCTTCTGGGAAGGGTTAGGGTTAGGGTTCGGGCTAGGGTTAGGGTTAGGGGACGGGGACGGTTTAGGGTCCAGGTGAGGGTCCGACAACGCTTTAGGGGGAGCGTACGTGTGAGGGCGCGGGTTAGTGTTAGCGTACGGGTTAGGACTAGGGGACGGGTGAGGGTCAGGCTTCGGGGAAGGGTTAGGGTTAGGGTTCGGGCTAGGGTTAGGGTTAGGGGACGGGGACGGTTTAGGGTCCAGGTGAGGGTACGACAACACTTTAGGGGGAGCGTACGTGTGAGGGCGCGGGTTAGTGTTAGCGAACGGGTTAGGATTAGGGGACGGGTGAGGGTCAGGCTTCGGGGAAGGGTTACGGTTAGGGTTCGGGCTAGGGTTAGTGTTAGGGGCCGGGGACGGTTTAGGTTCCAGGTGAGGGTCCGACAACGCTTTAGGGGGAGCGTACGTGTGAGGGCGCGGGTTAGTGTTAGCGTACGGGTTAGGATTAGGGGACGGGTGAGGGTCAGGCTTCGGGGAAGGGTTACGGTTAGGGTTCGGGCTAGGGTTAGGGTTAGGGGACGGGGACGGTTTAGGGTCCAGGTGAGGGTACGACAACACTTTAGGGGGAGCGTACGTGTGAGGGCGCGGGTTAGTGTTAGCGCACGGGTTAGGATTAGGGGACGGGTGAGGGTCAGGCTTCGGGGAAGGGTTACGGTTAGGGTTCGGGCTAGGGTTAGGGTTAGGGGACGGGGACGGTTTAGGGTTCATTTGAGGGTACGACAATGCTTTAGGGGGAGCGTACGTGTGAGGGCGCGGGTTAGTGTTAGCGTACGGGTTAGGATTAGGGGACTGGTGAGGGTCAGGCTTCGGGGAAGGGTTACGGTTACGGTTCGGGCTAGGGTTAGGGTTAGGGGACGGGGACGGTTTAGGGTCCAGGTGAGGGTACGCCAACACTTTAGGGGGAGCGTACGTGTGAGGGCGCGGGTTAGTGTTAGCGTACGGGTTAGGATTAGGGGATGGGTGAGGGTCAGGCTTCGGGGAAGGGTTACGGTTAGGGTTCGGGCTAGGGTTAGGGTTAGGGGACGGGGACGGTTTAGGGTCCAGGTGAGGGTACGACAACACTTTAGGGGGAGCGTACGTGTGAGGGCGCGGGTTAGTGTTAGCGTACGGGTTAGGATTAGGGGACGGGTGAGGGTCAGGCTTCGGGGAAGGGTTACGGTTAGGGTTCGGGCTAGGGTTAGGGTTAGGGGACGGGGACGGTTTAGGGTCCAGGTGAGGGTACGACAACACTTTAGGGGGAGAGTACGTGTGAGGGCGCGGGTTAGTGTTAGCGTACGGGTTAGGATTAGGGGACGGGTGAGGGTCAGGCTTCGGGGAAGTGTTAGGGTTAGGGCTCGGGCTAGGGTTAGGGTTAGGGGACGGGGACGGTTTAGGGTCCAGGTGAGGGTACGACAACACTTTAGGGGGAGCGTACGTGTGAGGGCGCGGGTTAGTGTTAGCGTACGGGTTAGGATTAGGGGACGGGTGAGGGTCAGGCTTCGGGGAAGAGTTACGGTTAGGGTTCGGGCTAGGGTTAGGGTTAGGGGACGGGGACGGTTTAGGGTCCAGGTGAGGGTACGACAACACTTTAGGGGGAGAGTACGTGTGAGGGCGCGGGTTAGTGTTAGCGTACGGGTTAGGATTAGGGGACGGGTGAGGGTCAGGCTTCGGCGAAGAGTTACGGTTAGGGTTCGGGCTAGGGTTAGGGTTAGGGGACGGGGACGGTTTAGGGTCCATTTGAGGGTACGACAACGCTTTAGGGGGAGCGTACGTGTGAGGGTGCGGGTTAGTGTTAGCGTACGGGTTAGGATTAGGGGACTGGTGAGGGTCAGGCTTCGGGGAAGGGTTAGGGTTAGGGTTCGGGCTAGGGTTAGGGTTAGGGGACGGGGACGGTTTAGGGTCCAGGTGAGGGTACGACAACACTTTAGGGGGAGAGTACGTGTGAGGGCGCGGGTTAGTGTTAGCGTACGGGGTAGGATTAGGGGACGGGTGAGGGTCAGGCTTCGGGGAAGGGTTAGGGTTAGGGTTCGGGCTAGGGTTAGGGTTAGGGGACGGGGACGGTTTAGGGTCCATTTGAGGGTACGACAACGCTTTAGGGGGAGCGTACGTGTGAGGGCGCGGGTTAGTGTTAGCGTACGGGTTAGGATTAGGGGACTGGTGAGGGTCTGGCTTCGGGGAAGGGTTAGGGTTAGGGTTCGGGCTAGGGTTAGGGTTAGGGGACGGGGACGGTTTACGGTCCAGGTGAGGGTCCGACAACGCTTTAGGGGGAGCGTACGTGTGAGGGCGCGGGTTAGTGTTAGCGTACGGGTTAGGATTAGGGGACGGGTGAGGGTCAGGCTTCGGGGAAGGGTTAGGGTTAGGGTTCGGGCTAGGGTTAGGGTTCGGGACGGGGACGGTTTAGGGTCCAGGTGAGGGTCCGACAACGCTTTAGGGGGAGCGTACGTGTGAGGGCGCGGGTTAGTGTTAGCGTACGGGTTAGGATTAGGGGACGGGTGAGGTTCAGGCTTCGGGGAAGGGTTACGGTTAGGGTTCGGGCTAGGGTTAGGGTTAGGGGACGGGGACGGTTTAGGGTCCAGGTGAGGGTCCGACAACGCTTTAGGGGGAGCGTACGTGTGAGGGCGCGGGTTAGTGTTAGCGTACGGGTTAGGATTAGGGGATGGGTGAGGGTCAGGCTTCGGGGAAGGGTTAGGGTTAGGGTTCGGGCTAGGGTTACTGTTAGGGGACGGGGACGGTTTAAGGTCCAGGTGAGGGTACGACAACACTTTAGGGGGAGCGTACGTGAGAGGGCGCGGGTTAGTGTTAGCGTACGGGTTAGGATTAGGGGACGGGTGAGGGTCAGGCTTCGGGGAAGGGTTAGGGTTAGGGTTCGGGCTAGGGTTAGGGTTAGGGGACGGGGACGGTTTAGGGTCCAGGTGAGGGTCCGACAACGCTTTAGGGGGAGCGTACGTGTGAGGGCGCGGGTTAGTGTTAGCGTACGGGTTAGGATTAGGGGATGGGTGAGGGTCAGGCTTCTGGGAAGGGTTAGGGTTAGGGTTCGGGCTAGGGTTAGGGTTAGGGGACGGGGACGGTTTAGGGTCCAGGTGAGGGTCCGACAACGCTTTAGGGGGAGCGTACGTGTGAGGGCGCGGGTTAGTGTTAGCGTACGGGTTAGGACTAGGGGACGGGTGAGGGTCAGGCTTCGGGGAAGGGTTAGGGTTAGGGTTCGGGCTAGGGTTAGGGTTAGGGGACGGGGACGGTTTAGGGTCCAGGTGAGGGTACGACAACACTTTAGGGGGAGCGTACGTGTGAGGGCGCGGGTTAGTGTTAGCGAACGGGTTAGGATTAGGGGACGGGTGAGGGTCAGGCTTCGGGGAAGGGTTACGGTTAGGGTTCGGGCTAGGGTTAGTGTTAGGGGCCGGGGACGGTTTAGGTTCCAGGTGAGGGTCCGACAACGCTTTAGGGGGAGCGTACGTGTGAGGGCGCGGGTTAGTGTTAGCGTACGGGTTAGGATTAGGGGACGGGTGAGGGTCAGGCTTCGGGGAAGGGTTACGGTTAGGGTTCGGGCTAGGGTTAGGGTTAGGGGACGGGGACGGTTTAGGGTCCAGGTGAGGGTACGACAACACTTTAGGGGGAGCGTACGTGTGAGGGCGCGGGTTAGTGTTAGCGCACGGGTTAGGATTAGGGGACGGGTGAGGGTCAGGCTTCGGGGAAGGGTTACGGTTAGGGTTCGGGCTAGGGTTAGGGTTAGGGGACGGGGACGGTTTAGGGTTCATTTGAGGGTACGACAATGCTTTAGGGGGAGCGTACGTGTGAGGGCGCGGGTTAGTGTTAGCGTACGGGTTAGGATTAGGGGACTGGTGAGGGTCAGGCTTCGGGGAAGGGTTACGGTTACGGTTCGGGCTAGGGTTAGGGTTAGGGGACGGGGACGGTTTAGGGTCCAGGTGAGGGTACGCCAACACTTTAGGGGGAGCGTACGTGTGAGGGCGCGGGTTAGTGTTAGCGTACCGGTTAGGATTAGGGGATGGGTGAGGGTCAGGCTTCGGGGAAGGGTTACGGTTAGGGTTCGGGCTAGGGTTAGGGTTAGGGGACGGGGACGGTTTAGGGTCCAGGTGAGGGTACGACAACACTTTAGGGGGAGCGTACGTGTGAGGGCGCGGGTTAGTGTTAGCGTACGGGTTAGGATTAGGGGACGGGTGAGGGTCAGGCTTCGGGGAAGGGTTACGGTTAGGGTTCGGGCTAGGGTTAGGGTTAGGGGACGGGGACGGTTTAGGGTCCAGGTGAGGGTACGACAACACTTTAGGGGGAGAGTACGTGTGAGGGCGCGGGTTAGTGTTAGCGTACGGGTTAGGATTAGGGGACGGGTGAGGGTCAGGCTTCGGGGAAGTGTTAGGGTTAGGGCTCGGGCTAGGGTTAGGGTTAGGGGACGGGGACGGTTTAGGGTCCAGGTGAGGGTACGACAACACTTTAGGGGGAGCGTACGTGTGAGGGCGCGGGTTAGTGTTAGCGTACGGGTTAGGATTAGGGGACGGGTGAGGGTCAGGCTTCGGGGAAGAGTTACGGTTAGGGTTCGGGCTAGGGTTAGGGTTAGGGGACGGGGACGGTTTAGGGTCCAGGTGAGGGTACGACAACACTTTAGGGGGAGAGTACGTGTGAGGGCGCGGGTTAGTGTTAGCGTACGGGTTAGGATTAGGGGACGGGTGAGGGTCAGGCTTCGGGGAAGGGTTACGGTTAGGGTTCGGGCTAGGGTTAGCTTTAGGGGACGGGGACGGTTTAGGGTCCATTTGAGGGTACGACAACGCTTTAGGGGGAGCGTACGTGTGAGGGCGCGGGTTAGTGTTAGCGTACGTGTTAGGATTAGGGGACTGGTGAGGGTCAGGCTTCGGGGAAGTGTTAGGGTTAGGGCTCGGGCTAGGGTTAGGGTTAGGGGACGGGGACGGCTTAGGGTCCAGGTGAGGGTACGACAACACTTTAGGGGGAGCGTACGTGTGAGGGCGCGTGTTAGTGTTAGCGTACGGGTTAGGATTAGGGGACGGGTGAGGGTCAGGCTTCGGGGAAGGGTTAGGGTTAGGGTTCGGGCTAGGGTTAGGTTTCGGGACGGGGACGGTTTAGGGTCTAGGTGAGGGTACGACAACCGTTTAGGGGGAGCGTACGTGTGAGGGTGCGGGTTAGTGTTAGCGTACGGGTTAGGATTAGGGGACGGGTGAGCGTCAGGCTTCGGGGAAGTGTTAGGGTTAGGGTTAGGGCTAGGGTTAGGGTTAGGGGACGGGGACGGTTTAGGGTCCAGGTGAGTGTCCGACAACGCTTTAGGTGGAGCGTACGTGTGAGGGCGTGGGTTAGTGTTAGCGTACGGGTTAGGATTAGGGGATGGGTGAGGGTCAGGCTTCTGGGAAGGTTTAGGGTTAGGGTTCGGGCTAGGGTTAGGGTTAGGGGACGGGGACGGTTTAGGGTCCAGGTGAGGGTCCGACAACGCTTTAGGGGGAGCGTACGTGTGAGGGCGCGGGTTAGTGTTAGCGTACGGGTTAGGATTAGGGGACGGGTGAGGGTCACGCTTCGGGGAAGGGTTAGGGTTAGGGTTCGGGCTAGGGTTAGGGTTCGGGACGGGGAGGGTTTAGGGTCTAGGTGAGGGTACGACAACCCTTTAGGGGGAGCGTACGTGTGAGGGTGCGGGTTAGTGTTAGCGTACTGGTTAGGATTAGGGGACGGGTGAGGATCAGGCTTCGGGGAAGGGTTAGGGTTAGGGTTCGGGCTAGGGTTAGGGTTAGGGGACGGGGACGGTTTAGGGTCCAGGTGAGGGTCCGACAACGCTTTAGGGGGAGCGTACGTGTGAGGGCGCGGGTTAGTGTTAGCGTACGGGTTAGGATTAGGGGATGGGTGAGGGTCAGGCTTCTGGGAAGGGTTAGGGTTAGGGTTCGGGCTAGGGTTAGGGTTAGGGGACGGGGACGGTTTAGGGTCCAAGTGAGGGTCCGACAACGCTTTATGGGGAGCGTACGTGTGAGGGCGCAGGTTAGTGTTAGCGTACGGGTTAGGATTAGGGGACGGGTGAGGGTCAGGCTTCGGGGAAGGGTTAGGGGTAGGGTTCGGGCTAGGGTTAGGGTTCGGGACGGGGAGGGTTTAGGGTCCAGGTCAGGGTACGACAACCCTTTAGGGGGAGCGTACGTGTGAGGGTGCAGGTTAGTGTTAGCGTACTGGTTAGATTTAGGGGACGGGTGAGGATCAGGCTTCGGGGAAGAGTTAGGGTTAGGGTTCGGGCTAGGGTTAGGGTTAGGGGACGGGGACGGTTTAGGGTCCAGGTGAGGGTCCGACAACACTTTAGGGGGAGCGTACGTGTGAGGGCGCGGGTTAGTGTTAGCGTACGGGTTAGGATTAGGGGACGGGTGAGGGTCAGGCTTCAGGGAAGGGTTAGGGTTAGGGTTCGGGCTAGGGTTAGGGTTAGGGAACGGGGACGGTTTAGGGTCCAGGTGAGGGTACGACAACGCTTTAGGGTGAGCGTACGTGTGAGGGCGCGGGTTAGTGTTAGCGTACGGGTTAGGATTAGGGGACGGGTGAGGGTCAGGTTTCGGGGAAGGGTTAGGGTTAGGGTTCGGGCTAGGGTTAGGGTTAGGGGACGGGACGGTTTAGGGTCCAGGTGAGGATCCGACAACGCTTTAGGGGGAGCGTACGTGTGAGGGCGCGGGTTAGTGTTAGCGTACGGGTTAGTATTAGGGGACGGGTGAGGGTCAGGCTTCGGGGAAGGGTTACGGTTAGGGTTAGGGCTAGGGTTAGGGTTACGGGACGGGGACGATTTAGGGTCCATTTGAGGGTACGACAACGCTTTAGGGGGAGCGTACGTGTGAGGGCGCGGGTTAGTGTTAGCGTACGGGTTAGGATTAGGGGACTGGTGAGGGTCAGGCTTCGGGGAAGGGTTACGGTTAGGGTTCGGGCTAGAGTTAGGGTTAGGGGACGGGGACGGTTTAGGGTCCAGGTGAGGGTACGACAACACTTTAGGGGGAGCGTACGTGTGAGGGCGCGGGTTAGTGTTAGCGTACGTGTTAGGATTAGGGGACGGGTGAGGGTCAGGCTTCGGGGAAGGGTTACGGTTAGGGTTCGGGCTAGGGTTAGGTTTAGGGGACGGGGACGGTTTAGGGTCCAGGTGAGGGTACGACAACACTTTAGGCAGAGCGTACATGTGAGGGCGTGGGTTAGTGTTAGCGTACGGGTTAGGATTAGGGGACGGGTGAGGGTCAGGCTTCTGGGAAGGGTTAGGGTTAGGGTTCGGGCTAGGGTTAGGGTTAGGGGACGGGGACGGTTTAGGGTCCAGGTGAGGGTACGACAACGCTTTTGGGTGAGCGTACGTGTGAGGGCGCGGGTTAGTGTTAGCGTACGGGGTAGGATTAGGGGACGGGTGAGGGTCAGGCTTCGGGGAAGGGTTAGGGTTAGGGTTCGGGCTAGGGTTAGGGTTAGGGGACGGGGACGGTTTAGGTTCCAGGTGAGGGTCCGACAACGCTTTAGGGGGAGCGTACGTGTGAGGGCGCGGGTTAGTGTTAGCGTACGGGTTAGGATTAGGGGATGGGTGAGGGTCAGGCTTCTGGGAAGGGTTAGGGTTAGGGTTCGGGCTAGGGTTAGGGTTAGGGGACGGGGACGGTTTAGGGTCCAGGTGAGGGTCCGACAACGCTTTAGGGGGAGCGTACGTGTGAGGGCGCGGGTTAGTGTTAGCGTACAGGTTAGGACTAGGGGACGGGTGAGGGTCAGGCTTCGGGGAAGGGTTAGGGTTAGGGTTCGGGCTAGGGTTAGGGTTAGGGGACGGGGACGGTTTAGGGTCCAGGTGAGGGTACGACAACACTTTAGGGGGAGCGTACGTGTGAGGGCGCGGGTTAGTGTTAGCGTACGGGTTAGGATTAGGGGACGGGTGAGGATCAGGCTTCGGGGAAGGGTTACGGTTAGGGTTCGGGCTAGGGTTAGGGTTAGGGGACGGGGACGGTTTAGGGTCCAGGTGAGGGTACGACAACACTTTAGGGGGAGAGTACGTGTGAGGGCGCGGGTTAGTGTTAGCGTACGGGTTAGGATTAGGGGACGGGTGAGGGTCAGGCTTCGGGGAAGTGTTAGGGTTAGGGCTCGGGCTAGGGTTAGGGTTAGGGGACGGGGACGGTATAGGGTCCAGGTGAGGGTACGACAACACTTTAGGGGGAGCGTACGTGTGAGGGCGCGGTTTAGTTTTAGCGTACGGGTTAGGATTAGGGGACGGGTGAGGGTCAGGCTTCGGGGAAGGGTTACGGTTAGGGTTCGGGCTAGGGTTAGGGTTAGGGGACGGGGACGGTTTAGGGTCCAGGTGAGGGTACGACAACACTTTAGGGGGAGAGTACGTGTGAGGGCGCGGGTTAGTGTTAGCGTACGGGTTAGGATTAGGGGACGGGTGAGGGTCAGGCTTCGGGAAAGGGTTACGGTTAGGGTTCGGGCTAGGGTTAGGTTTAGGGGACGGGGACGGTTTAGGGTCCATTTGAGGGTATGACAACGCTTTAGGGGGAGCGTACGTGTGAGGGCGCGGGTTAGTGTTAGCGTACGTGTTAGGATTAGGGGACTGGTGAGGGTCAGGCTTCGGGGAAGTGTTAGGGTTAGGGCTCGGGCTAGGGTTAGGGTTAGGGGACGGGGACGGTTTAGGGTCCAGGTGAGGGTACGACAACACTTTAGGGGGAGCGTACGTGTGAGGGCGCGGGTTAGTGTTAGCGTACGGGTTAGGATTAGGGGACGGGTGAGGGTCAGGCTTCGGGGAAGGGTTAGGGTTAGGGTTCGGGCTAGGGTTAGGTTTCGGGACGGGGACGGTTTAGGGTCCAGGTGAGGGTACGACAACCGTTTAGGGGGAGCGTACGTGTGAGGGTGCGGGTTAGTGTTAGCGTACGGGTTAGGATTAGGGGACGGGTGAGCGTCAGGCTTCGGGGAAGTGTTAGGGTTAGGGTTAGGGCTAGGGTTAGGGTTAGGGGACGGGGACGGTTTAGGGTCCAGGTGAGTGTCCGACAACGCTTTAGGTGGAGCGTACGTGTGAGGGCGCGGGTTAGTGTTAGCGTACGGGTTAGGATTAGGGGATGGGTGAGGGTCAGGCTTCTGGGAAGGTTTAGGGTTAGGGTTCGGGCTAGGGTTAGGGTTAGGGGACGGGGACGGTTTAGGGTCCAGGTGAGGGTCCGACAACGCTTTAGGGGGAGCGTACGTGTGAGGGCGCGGGTTAGTGTTAGCGTACGGGTTAGGATTAGGGGACGGGTGAGGGTCACGCTTCGGGGAAGGGTTAGGGTTAGGGTTCGGGCTAGGGTTAGGGTTCGGGACGGGGAGGGTTTAGGGTCTAGGTGAGGGTACGACAACCCTTTAGGGGGAGCGTACGTGTGAGGGTGCGGGTTAGTGTTAGCGTACTGGTTAGGATTAGGGGACGGGTGAGGATCAGGCTTCGGGGAAGGGTTAGGGTTAGGGTTCGGGCTAGGGTTAGGGTTAGGGGACGGGGACGGTTTAGGGTCCAGGTGAGGGTCCGACAACGCTTTAGGGGGAGCGTACGTGTGAGGGCGCGGGTTAGTGTTAGCGTACGGGTTAGGATTAGGGGATGGGTGAGGGTCAGGCTTCTGGGAAGGGTTAGGGTTAGGGTTCGGGCTAGGGTTAGGGTTAGGGGACGGGGACGGTTTAGGGTCCAAGTGAGGGTCCGACAACGCTTTAGGGGGAGCGTACGTGTGAGGGCGCAGGTTAGTGTTAGCGTACGGGTTAGGATTAGGGGACGGGTGAGGGTCAGGCTTCGGGGAAGGGTTAGGGGTAGGGTTCGGGCTAGGGTTAGGGTTCGGGACCGGGAGGGTTTAGGGTCCAGGTCAGGGTACGACAACCCTTTAGGGGGAGCGTACGTGTGAGGGTGCAGGTTAGTGTTAGCGTACTGGTTAGATTTAGGGGACGGGTGAGGATCAGGCTTCGGGGAAGGGTTAGGGTTAGGGTTCGGGCTAGGGTTAGGGTTAGGGGACGGGGACGGTTTAGGGTCCAGGTGAGGGTCCGACAACACTTTAGGGGGAGCGTACGTGTGAGGGCGCGGGTTAGTGTTAGCATACGGTTAGGATTAGGGGATGGGTGAGGGTCAGGCTTCTGGGAAGGGTTAGGGTTAGGGTTCGGGCTAGGGTTAGGGTTAGGGGACGGGGACGGTTTAGGGTCCAAGTGAGGGTCCGACAACGCTTTAGGGGGAGCGTACGTGTGAGGGCACGGGTTAGTGTTAGCGTACGGGTTAGGATTAGGGGACGGGTGAGGGTCAGGCTTCGGGGAAGTGTTAGGGTTAGGGTTCGGGCTAGGGTTAGGGTTCGGTACGGGGAGGGTTTAGGGTCCAGGTGAGGGTACGACAAACCTTTAGGGGGAGCGTACGTGTGAGGGCGCGGGTTAGTGTTAGCGTACGGGTTAGGATTAGGGGACGGGTGAGGGTCACGCTTCGGGGAAGGGTAAGGGATAGGGTTCGGGCTAGGGTTAGGGTTAGGGGACGGGGACGGTTTAGGGTCAAGGTGAGGGTCCGACAACGCTTTAGGGGGAGCGTACGTGTGAGGGCGCGGGTTAGTGTTAGCGTACGGGTTAGGATTAGGGGACGGGTGAGGGTCAGGCTTCGGGGAAGGGTTACGGTTAGGGTTCGGGCTAGGGTTAGGTTTAGGTGACGGGGACGGTTTAGGGTCCAGGTGAGGGTACGACAACACTTTAGGGGGAGCGTACGTGTGAGGGCGCGGGTTAGTTTTAGCGTACGTGTTAGGATTAGGGGACGGGTGAGGGTCAGGCTTCGGGGAAGTGTTACGGTTAGGGTTCGGGCTAGGGTTAGGGTTAGGGGACAGGGACGGTTTAGGGTCCAGGTGAGGGTACGACAACACTTTAGGGGGAGCGTACGTGTGAGGGCGCGGGTTAGTGTTAGCGTACGGGTTAGGATTAGGGGACGGGTGAGGGTCAGGCTTCTGGGAAGGGTTAGGGTTAGGGTTCGGGCTAGGGTTAGGGTTAGGGGACGGGGACGGTATAGGGTCCAGGTGAGGGTACGGCAACACTTTAGGCGGAGCGTACGTGTGAGGGCGTGGGTTAGTGTTAGCGTACGGGTTAGGATTAGGGGACGGGTGAGGGTCAGGCTTCGGGGAAGGGTTACGGTTAGGGTTCGGGCTAGGGTTAGGTTTAGGTGACGGGGACGGTTTAGGGTCCAGGTGAGGGTACGACAACACTTTAGGGGGAGCGTACGTGTGAGGGCGCGGGTTAGTTTTAGCGTACGTGTTAGGATTAGGGGACGGGTGAGGGTCAGGCTTCGGGGAAGTGTTACGGTTAGGGTTCGGGCTAGGGTTAGGGTTAGGGGACAGGGACGGTTTAGGGTCCAGGTGAGGGTACGACAACACTTTAGGGGGAGCGTACGTGTGAGGGCGCGGGTTAGTGTTAGCGTACGGGTTAGGATTAGGGGACGGGTGAGGGTCAGGCTTCTGGGAAGGGTTAGGGTTAGGGTTCGGGCTAGGGTTAGGGTTAGGGGACGGGGACGGTATAGGGTCCAGGTGAGGGTACGGCAACACTTTAGGCGGAGCGTACGTGTGAGGGCGCGGGTTAGTGTTAGCGTACGGGTTAGGATTAGGGGACGGGTGAGGGTCAGGCTTCTGGGAAGGGTTAGGGTTAGGGTTCGGGCTAGGGTTAGGGTTAGGGGACGGGGACGGTTTAGGGTCCAGGTGAGGGTACGACAATGCTTTAGGGTGAGCGTACGTGTGAGGGCGCGGGTTAGTGTTAGCGTACGGGTTAGGATTAGGGGACGGGTGAGGGTCAGGCTTCGGGGAAGGGTTAGGGTTAGGGTTCGGGTTAGGGTTAGGGTTAGGGGACGGGGACGGTTTAGGGTCCAGGTGAGGGTCCGACAACGCTTTATGGGGAGCGTACGTGTGAGGGCGCGGGTTAGTGTTAGCGTACGGGTTAGGATTAGGGGATGGGTAAGGGTCAGGCTTCTGGGAATGGTTAGGGTTAGGGTTCGGGCT
Source organism: Globicephala melas (assembly GCF_963455315.2). Lineage (NCBI taxonomy): Eukaryota > Metazoa > Chordata > Mammalia > Artiodactyla > Delphinidae > Globicephala > Globicephala melas. Next base: position 52,977,329 of record NC_083326.1, read on the forward strand.
AGGGTTAGGGTTAGGGGACGGGGACGGTTTAGGGTCCAGGTGAGGGTACGACAATGCTTTAGGGTGAGCGTACGTGTGAGGGCGCGGGTTAGTGTTAGCGTACGGGTTAGGATTAGGGGACGGGTGAGGGTCAGGCTTCGGGGAAGGGTTAGGGTTAGGGTTCGGGTTAGGGTTAGGGTTAGGGGACGGGGACGGTTTAGGGTCCAGGTGAGGGTCCGACAACGCTTTATGGGGAGCGTACGTGTGAGGGCGCGGGTTAGTGTTAGCGTACGGGGTAGGATTAGGGGACGGGTGAGGGTCAGGCTTCGGGGAAGGGTTAGGGTTAGGGTTCGGGCTAGGGTTAGGGTTAGGGGACGGGGACGGTTTAGGTTCCAGGTGAGGGTCCGACAACGCTTTAGGGGGAGCGTACGTGTGAGGGCGCGGGTTAGTGTTAGCGTACGTGTTAGGATTAGGGGACGGGTGAGGGTCAGGCTTCGGGGAAGGGTTACGGTTAGGGTTCGGGCTAGGGTTAGGTTTAGGGGACGGGGACGGTTTAGGGTCCAGGTGAGGGTACGACAACACTTTAGGCAGAGCGTACATGTGAGGGCGTGGGTTAGTGTTAGCGTACGGGTTAGGATTAGGGGACGGGTGAGGGTCAGGCTTCTGGGAAGGGTTAGGGTTAGGGTTCGGGCTAGGGTTAGGGTTAGGGGACGGGGACGGTTTAGGGTCCAGGTGAGGGTACGACAACGCTTTTGGGTGAGCGTACGTGTGAGGGCGCGGGTTAGTGTTAGCGTACGGGGTAGGATTAGGGGACGGGTGAGGGTCAGGCTTCGGGGAAGGGTTAGGGTTAGGGTTCGGGCTAGGGTTAGGGTTAGGGGACGGGGACGGTTTAGGTTCCAGGTGAGGGTCCGACAACGCTTTAGGGGGAGCGTACGTGTGAGGGCGCGGGTTAGTGTTAGCGTACGGGTTAGGATTAGGGGATGGGTGAGGGTCAGGCTTCTGGGAAGGGTTAGGGTTAGGGTTCGGGCTAGGGTTAGGGTTAGGGGACGGGGACGGTTTAGGGTCCAGGTGAGGGTCCGACAACGCTTTAGGGGGAGCGTACGTGTGAGGGCGCGGGTTAGTGTTAGCGTACAGGTTAGGACTAGGGGACGGGTGAGGGTCAGGCTTCGGGGAAGGGTTAGGGTTAGGGTTCGGGCTAGGGTTAGGGTTAGGGGACGGGGACGGTTTAGGGTCCAGGTGAGGGTACGACAACACTTTAGGGGGAGCGTACGTGTGAGGGCGCGGGTTAGTGTTAGCGTACGGGTTAGGATTAGGGGACGGGTGAGGATCAGGCTTCGGGGAAGGGTTACGGTTAGGGTTCGGGCTAGGGTTAGGGTTAGGGGACGGGGACGGTTTAGGGTCCAGGTGAGGGTACGACAACACTTTAGGGGGAGAGTACGTGTGAGGGCGCGGGTTAGTGTTAGCGTACGGGTTAGGATTAGGGGACGGGTGAGGGTCAGGCTTCGGGGAAGTGTTAGGGTTAGGGCTCGGGCTAGGGTTAGGGTTAGGGGACGGGGACGGTATAGGGTCCAGGTGAGGGTACGACAACACTTTAGGGGGAGCGTACGTGTGAGGGCGCGGTTTAGTTTTAGCGTACGGGTTAGGATTAGGGGACGGGTGAGGGTCAGGCTTCGGGGAAGGGTTACGGTTAGGGTTCGGGCTAGGGTTAGGGTTAGGGGACGGGGACGGTTTAGGGTCCAGGTGAGGGTACGACAACACTTTAGGGGGAGAGTACGTGTGAGGGCGCGGGTTAGTGTTAGCGTACGGGTTAGGATTAGGGGACGGGTGAGGGTCAGGCTTCGGGAAAGGGTTACGGTTAGGGTTCGGGCTAGGGTTAGGTTTAGGGGACGGGGACGGTTTAGGGTCCATTTGAGGGTATGACAACGCTTTAGGGGGAGCGTACGTGTGAGGGCGCGGGTTAGTGTTAGCGTACGTGTTAGGATTAGGGGACTGGTGAGGGTCAGGCTTCGGGGAAGTGTTAGGGTTAGGGCTCGGGCTAGGGTTAGGGTTAGGGGACGGGGACGGTTTAGGGTCCAGGTGAGGGTACGACAACACTTTAGGGGGAGCGTACGTGTGAGGGCGCGGGTTAGTGTTAGCGTACGGGTTAGGATTAGGGGACGGGTGAGGGTCAGGCTTCGGGGAAGGGTTAGGGTTAGGGTTCGGGCTAGGGTTAGGTTTCGGGACGGGGACGGTTTAGGGTCCAGGTGAGGGTACGACAACCGTTTAGGGGGAGCGTACGTGTGAGGGTGCGGGTTAGTGTTAGCGTACGGGTTAGGATTAGGGGACGGGTGAGCGTCAGGCTTCGGGGAAGTGTTAGGGTTAGGGTTAGGGCTAGGGTTAGGGTTAGGGGACGGGGACGGTTTAGGGTCCAGGTGAGTGTCCGACAACGCTTTAGGTGGAGCGTACGTGTGAGGGCGCGGGTTAGTGTTAGCGTACGGGTTAGGATTAGGGGATGGGTGAGGGTCAGGCTTCTGGGAAGGTTTAGGGTTAGGGTTCGGGCTAGGGTTAGGGTTAGGGGACGGGGACGGTTTAGGGTCCAGGTGAGGGTCCGACAACGCTTTAGGGGGAGCGTACGTGTGAGGGCGCGGGTTAGTGTTAGCGTACGGGTTAGGATTAGGGGACGGGTGAGGGTCACGCTTCGGGGAAGGGTTAGGGTTAGGGTTCGGGCTAGGGTTAGGGTTCGGGACGGGGAGGGTTTAGGGTCTAGGTGAGGGTACGACAACCCTTTAGGGGGAGCGTACGTGTGAGGGTGCGGGTTAGTGTTAGCGTACTGGTTAGGATTAGGGGACGGGTGAGGATCAGGCTTCGGGGAAGGGTTAGGGTTAGGGTTCGGGCTAGGGTTAGGGTTAGGGGACGGGGACGGTTTAGGGTCCAGGTGAGGGTCCGACAACGCTTTAGGGGGAGCGTACGTGTGAGGGCGCGGGTTAGTGTTAGCGTACGGGTTAGGATTAGGGGATGGGTGAGGGTCAGGCTTCTGGGAAGGGTTAGGGTTAGGGTTCGGGCTAGGGTTAGGGTTAGGGGACGGGGACGGTTTAGGGTCCAAGTGAGGGTCCGACAACGCTTTAGGGGGAGCGTACGTGTGAGGGCGCAGGTTAGTGTTAGCGTACGGGTTAGGATTAGGGGACGGGTGAGGGTCAGGCTTCGGGGAAGGGTTAGGGGTAGGGTTCGGGCTAGGGTTAGGGTTCGGGACCGGGAGGGTTTAGGGTCCAGGTCAGGGTACGACAACCCTTTAGGGGGAGCGTACGTGTGAGGGTGCAGGTTAGTGTTAGCGTACTGGTTAGATTTAGGGGACGGGTGAGGATCAGGCTTCGGGGAAGGGTTAGGGTTAGGGTTCGGGCTAGGGTTAGGGTTAGGGGACGGGGACGGTTTAGGGTCCAGGTGAGGGTCCGACAACACTTTAGGGGGAGCGTACGTGTGAGGGCGCGGGTTAGTGTTAGCATACGGTTAGGATTAGGGGATGGGTGAGGGTCAGGCTTCTGGGAAGGGTTAGGGTTAGGGTTCGGGCTAGGGTTAGGGTTAGGGGACGGGGACGGTTTAGGGTCCAAGTGAGGGTCCGACAACGCTTTAGGGGGAGCGTACGTGTGAGGGCACGGGTTAGTGTTAGCGTACGGGTTAGGATTAGGGGACGGGTGAGGGTCAGGCTTCGGGGAAGTGTTAGGGTTAGGGTTCGGGCTAGGGTTAGGGTTCGGTACGGGGAGGGTTTAGGGTCCAGGTGAGGGTACGACAAACCTTTAGGGGGAGCGTACGTGTGAGGGCGCGGGTTAGTGTTAGCGTACGGGTTAGGATTAGGGGACGGGTGAGGGTCACGCTTCGGGGAAGGGTAAGGGATAGGGTTCGGGCTAGGGTTAGGGTTAGGGGACGGGGACGGTTTAGGGTCAAGGTGAGGGTCCGACAACGCTTTAGGGGGAGCGTACGTGTGAGGGCGCGGGTTAGTGTTAGCGTACGGGTTAGGATTAGGGGACGGGTGAGGGTCAGGCTTCGGGGAAGGGTTACGGTTAGGGTTCGGGCTAGGGTTAGGTTTAGGTGACGGGGACGGTTTAGGGTCCAGGTGAGGGTACGACAACACTTTAGGGGGAGCGTACGTGTGAGGGCGCGGGTTAGTTTTAGCGTACGTGTTAGGATTAGGGGACGGGTGAGGGTCAGGCTTCGGGGAAGTGTTACGGTTAGGGTTCGGGCTAGGGTTAGGGTTAGGGGACAGGGACGGTTTAGGGTCCAGGTGAGGGTACGACAACACTTTAGGGGGAGCGTACGTGTGAGGGCGCGGGTTAGTGTTAGCGTACGGGTTAGGATTAGGGGACGGGTGAGGGTCAGGCTTCTGGGAAGGGTTAGGGTTAGGGTTCGGGCTAGGGTTAGGGTTAGGGGACGGGGACGGTATAGGGTCCAGGTGAGGGTACGGCAACACTTTAGGCGGAGCGTACGTGTGAGGGCGTGGGTTAGTGTTAGCGTACGGGTTAGGATTAGGGGACGGGTGAGGGTCAGGCTTCGGGGAAGGGTTACGGTTAGGGTTCGGGCTAGGGTTAGGTTTAGGTGACGGGGACGGTTTAGGGTCCAGGTGAGGGTACGACAACACTTTAGGGGGAGCGTACGTGTGAGGGCGCGGGTTAGTTTTAGCGTACGTGTTAGGATTAGGGGACGGGTGAGGGTCAGGCTTCGGGGAAGTGTTACGGTTAGGGTTCGGGCTAGGGTTAGGGTTAGGGGACAGGGACGGTTTAGGGTCCAGGTGAGGGTACGACAACACTTTAGGGGGAGCGTACGTGTGAGGGCGCGGGTTAGTGTTAGCGTACGGGTTAGGATTAGGGGACGGGTGAGGGTCAGGCTTCTGGGAAGGGTTAGGGTTAGGGTTCGGGCTAGGGTTAGGGTTAGGGGACGGGGACGGTATAGGGTCCAGGTGAGGGTACGGCAACACTTTAGGCGGAGCGTACGTGTGAGGGCGCGGGTTAGTGTTAGCGTACGGGTTAGGATTAGGGGACGGGTGAGGGTCAGGCTTCTGGGAAGGGTTAGGGTTAGGGTTCGGGCTAGGGTTAGGGTTAGGGGACGGGGACGGTTTAGGGTCCAGGTGAGGGTACGACAATGCTTTAGGGTGAGCGTACGTGTGAGGGCGCGGGTTAGTGTTAGCGTACGGGTTAGGATTAGGGGACGGGTGAGGGTCAGGCTTCGGGGAAGGGTTAGGGTTAGGGTTCGGGTTAGGGTTAGGGTTAGGGGACGGGGACGGTTTAGGGTCCAGGTGAGGGTCCGACAACGCTTTATGGGGAGCGTACGTGTGAGGGCGCGGGTTAGTGTTAGCGTACGGGTTAGGATTAGGGGATGGGTAAGGGTCAGGCTTCTGGGAATGGTTAGGGTTAGGGTTCGGGCTAGGGTTAGGGTTAGGGGACGGGGACGGTTTAGGGTCCAGGTGAGGGTACGACAATGCTTTAGGGTGAGCGTACGTGTGAGGGCGCGGGTTAGTGTTAGCGTACGGGTTAGGATTAGGGGACGGGTGAGGGTCAGGCTTCGGGGAAGGGTTAGGGTTAGGGTTCGGGTTAGGGTTAGGGTTAGGGGACGGGGACGGTTTAGGGTCCAGGTGAGGGTCCGACAACGCTTTATGGGGAGCGTACGTGTGAGGGCGCGGGTTAGTGTTAGCGTACGGGTTAGGATTAGGGGATGGGTAAGGGTCAGGCTTCTGGGAATGGTTAGGGTTAGGGTTCGGGCTAGGGTTAGGGTTAGGGGACGGGGACGGTTTAGGGTCCAGGTGAGGCTCCGACAACGCTTTAGGGGGAGCGTACGTGTGAGCGCGCGGGTTAGTGTTAGCATACGGGTTAGGATTAGGGGACGGGTGAGGGTCAGGCTTCGGGGAAGGGTTACGGTTAGGGTTCGGGCTAGGGTTAGGGTTAGGGGACGGGGACGGTTTAGGGTCCAGGTGAGGGTACGACAACACTTTAGGGGGAGCGTACGTGTGAGGGCGCGGGTTAGTGTTAGCATACGGGTTAGGATTAGGGGACGGGTGAGGGTCAGTCTTTGGGGAAGGGTTAGGGTTAGGGTTCGGGCTAGGGTTAGGGTTCGGGACGGGGAGGGTTTAGGGTCCAGGTGAGGGTACGACAACCCTTTAGGGGGAGCGTACGTGTGAGGGTGCGGATTAGTGTTAGCGTACGGGTTAGGATTAGGGGACGGGTGAGGATCAGGCTTCGGGGAAGGGTTAGGGTTAGGGTTCGGGCTAGGGTTAGGGTTAGGGGACGGGGACGGTTTAGGCTCCAGGTGAGTGTACGACAACACTTTAGGGGGAGCGTACGTGTGAGGGCGCAGGTTAGTGTTAGCGTACGGGTTAGGATTAGGGGACGGGTGAGGGTCAGGCTTCGGGGAAGGGTTAGGGTTAGGGTTCGGGCTAGGGTTAGGGTTAGGGGATGGGGACGGTTTAGGGTCCAGGTGAGGGTCCGACAACGCTTTAGGGGGAGCGTACGTGTGAGGGCGCGGGTTAGTGTTAGCGTACGGGATAGGATTAGGGGATGGGTGAGGGTCAGGCTTCTGGGAAGGGTTAGGGTTAGGGTTCGGGCTAGGGTTAGGGTTAGGGGATGGGGACGGTTTAGGGTCCAGGTGAGGGTACGACAACACTTTAGGGGGAGCGTATGTGTGAGGGCGCGGGTTAGTGTTAGCGTACGGGTTAGGATTAGGGGACGGGTGAGGGTCAGGCTTCGGGGAAGGGTTACGGTTACGGTTCGGGCTAGGGTTAGGGTTAGGGGACAGGGACGGTTTAGGGTCCAGGTGAGGGTACGACAACACTTTAGGGGGAGCGTATGTGTGAGGGCGCGGGTTAGTGTTAGCGTACGGGTTAGGATTAGGGGACGGGTGAGGGTCAGGCTTCGGGGAAGGGTTACGGTTAGGGTTCGGGCTAGGGTTAGGGTTAGGGGACGGGGACAGTTTAGGGTCCAGGTGAGGGTACGACAACACTTTAGGGGGAGCGTACGTGTGAGGGCGCGGGTTAGTGTTAGCGTACGGGTTAGGATTAGGGGACGGGTGAGGGTCAGGCTTCGGGGAAGGGTTACGGTTAGGGTTCGGGCTAGGGTTAGTGTTAGGGGACGGGGACGGTTTAGGGTCCAGGTGAGGGTACGACAACACTTTAGGGGGAGAGTACGTGTGAGGGCGTGGGTTAGTGTTAGCGTACGGGTTAGGATTAGGGGACAGGTGAGGGTCAGGCTTCGGGGAAGGGTTACGGTTAGGGTTCGGGCTAGGGTTAGGGTTAGGGGACGGGGACGGTTTAGGGTCCATTTGAGGGTACGACAACGCTTTAGGGAGAGCGTACGTGTGAGGGCGCGGGTTAGTGTTAGCGTACGGGTTAGGATTAGGGGACGGGTGAGGGTCAGGCTTCGGGGAACGGTTACGGTTAGGGTTCGGGCTAGGGTTAGGATTAGGGGACGGGGACGGTATAGGGTCCAGGTGAGGGTACGGCAACACTTTAGGCGGAGCGTACGTGTGAGGGCGTGGGTTAGTGTTAGCGTACGGGTTAGGATTAGGGGACGGGTGAGGGTCAGGCTTCGGGGAAGTGTTACGGTTAGGGTTCGGGCTAGGGTTAGGGTTAGGGGACAGGGACGGTTTAGGGTCCAGGTGAGGGTACGACAACACTTTAGGGGGAGCGTACGTGTGAGGGCGCGGGTTAGTGTTAGCGTACGGGTTAGGATTAGGGGACGGGTGAGGGTCAGGCTTCTGGGAAGGGTTAGGGTTAGGGTTCGGGCTAGGGTTAGGGTTAGGGGACGGGGACGGTTTAGGGTCCAGGTGAGGGTACGGCAACACTTTAGGCGGAGCGTACGTGTGAGGGCGTGGGTTAGTGTTAGCGTACGGGTTAGGATTAGGGGACGGGTGAGGGTCAGGCTTCGGGGAAGTGTTACGGTTAGGGTTCGGGCTAGGGTTAGGGTTAGGGGACAGGGACGGTTTAGGGTCCAGGTGAGGGTACGACAACACTTTAGGGGGAGCGTACGTGTGAGGGCGCGGGTTAGTGTTAGCGTACGGGTTAGGATTAGGGGACGGGTGAGGGTCAGGCTTCTGGGAAGGGTTAGGGTTAGGGTTCGGGCTAGGGTTAGGGTTAGGGGACGGGGACGGTTTAGGGTCCAGGTGAGGGTACGACAATGCTTTAGGGTGAGCGTACGTGTGAGGGCGCGGGTTAGTGTTAGCGTACGGGTTAGGATTAGGGGACGGGTGAGGGTCAGGCTTCGGGGAAGGGTTAGGGTTAGGGTTCGGGCTAGGGTTAGGGTTAGGGGACGGGGACGGTTTAGGGTCCAGGTGAGGGTCCGACAACGCTTTATGGGGAGCGTACGTGTGAGGGCGCGGGTTAGTGTTAGCGTACGGGTTAGGATTAGGGGATGGGTAAGGGTCAGGCTTCTGGGAATGGTTAGGGTTAGGGTTCGGGCTAGGGTTAGGGTTAGGGGACGGGGACGGTTTAGGGTCCAGGTGAGGCTCCGACAACGCTTTAGGGGGAGCGTACGTGTGAGCGCGCGGGTTAGTGTTAGCATACGGGTTAGGATTAGGGGACGGGTGAGGGTCAGGCTTCGGGGAAGGGTTACGGTTAGGGTTCGGGCTAGGGTTAGGGTTAGGGGACGGGGACGGTTTAGGGTCCAGGTGAGGGTACGACAACACTTTAGGGGGAGCGTACGTGTGAGGGCGCGGGTTAGTGTTAGCATACGGGTTAGGATTAGGGGACGGGTGAGGGTCAGTCTTTGGGGAAGGGTTAGGGTTAGGGTTCGGGCTAGGGTTAGGGTTCGGGACGGGGAGGGTTTAGGGTCCAGGTGAGGGTACGACAACCCTTTAGGGGGAGCGTACGTGTGAGGGTGCGGATTAGTGTTAGCGTACGGGTTAGGATTAGGGGACGGGTGAGGATCAGGCTTCGGGGAAGTGTTAGGGTTAGGGTTCGGGCTAGGGTTAGGGTTAGGGGACGGGGACGGTTTAGGCTCCAGGTGAGTGTACGACAACACTTTAGGGGGAGCGTACGTGTGAGGGCGCAGGTTAGTGTTAGCGTACGGGTTAGGATTAGGGGACGGGTGAGGGTCAGGCTTCGGGGAAGGGTTAGGGTTAGGGTTCGGGCTAGGGTTAGGGTTAGGGGATGGGGACGGTTTAGGGTCCAGGTGAGGGTCCGACAACGCTTTAGGGGGAGCGTACGTGTGAGGGCGCGGGTTAGTGTTAGCGTACGGGATAGGATTAGGGGATGGGTGAGGGTCAGGCTTCTGGGAAGGGTTAGGGTTAGGGTTCGGGCTAGGGTTAGGGTTAGGGGATGGGGACGGTTTAGGGTCCAGGTGAGGGTACGACAACACTTTAGGGGGAGCGTATGTGTGAGGGCGCGGGTTAGTGTTAGCGTACGGGTTAGGATTAGGGGACGGGTGAGGGTCAGGCTTCGGGGAAGGGTTACGGTTACGGTTCGGGCTAGGGTTAGGGTTAGGGGACAGGGACGGTTTAGGGTCCAGGTGAGGGTACGACAACACTTTAGGGGGAGCGTATGTGTGAGGGCGCGGGTTAGTGTTAGCGTACGGGTTAGGATTAGGGGACGGGTGAGGGTCAGGCTTCGGGGAAGGGTTACGGTTAGGGTTCGGGCTAGGGTTAGGGTTAGGGGACGGGGACAGTTTAGGGTCCAGGAGAGGGTACGACAACACTTTAGGGGGAGCGTACGTGTGAGGGCGCGGGTTAGTGTTAGCGTACGGGTTAGGATTAGGGGACGGGTGAGGGTCAGGCTTCGGGGAAGGGTTACGGTTAGGGTTCGGGCTAGGGTTAGTGTTAGGGGACGGGGACGGTTTAGGGTCCAGGTGAGGGTACGACAACACTTTAGGGGGAGAGTACGTGTGAGGGCGTGGGTTAGTGTTAGCGTACGGGTTAGGATTAGGGGACAGGTGAGGGTCAGGCTTCGGGGAAGGGTTACGGTTAGGGTTCGGGCTAGGGTTAGGGTTAGGGGACGGGGACGGTTTAGGGTCCATTTGAGGGTACGACAACGCTTTAGGGAGAGCGTACGTGTGAGGGCGCGGGTTAGTGTTAGCGTACGGGTTAGGATTAGGGGACGGGTGAGGGTCAGGCTTCGGGGAAGGGTTACGGTTAGGGTTCGGGCTAGGGTTAGGGTTAGGGGACGGGGACGGTTTAGGGTCCAGGTGAGGGTACGACAACACTTTAGGGGGAGCGTACGTGTGAGGGCGCGGGTTAGTATTAGCGTACGGGTTAGGATTAGGGGACGGGTGAGGGTCAGGCTTCGGGGAAGGGTTACGGTTAGGGTTCGGGCTAGGGTTAGGGTTAGGGGACGGGGACGGTTTAGGGTCCAGGTGAGGGTACGACAACACTTTAGGGGGAGCGTACGTGTGAGGGCGCGGGTTAGTGTTAGCGTACGGGTTAGGATTAGGGGACGGGTGAGGGTCAGGCTTCGGCGAAGGGTTACGGTTAGGGTTCGGGCTAGGGTAAGGGTTAGGGGACGGGGACGGTTTAGGGTCCAGGTGAGGGTACGACAACACTTTAGGGGGAGAGTACGTGTGAGGGCGCGGGTTAGTGTTAGCGTACGGGGTAGGATTAGGGGACGGGTGAGGGTCAGGCTTCGGGGAAGGGTTAGGGTTAGGGTTCGGGCTAGGGTTAGGGTTAGGGGACGGGGACGGTTTAGGGTCCATTTGAGGGTACGACAACGCTTTAGGGGGAGCGTACGTGTGAGGGCGCGGGTTAGTGTTAGCGTACGGGTTAGGATTAGGGGACGGGTGAGGTTCAGGCTTCGGGGAAGGGTTACGGTTAGGGTTCGGGCTAGGGTTAGGGTTAGGGGACGGGGACGGTTTAGGGTCCAGGTGAGGGTCCGACAACGCTTTAGGGGGAGCGTACGTGTGAGGGCGCGGGTTAGTGTTAGCGTACGGGTTAGGATTAGGGGACGGGTGAGGGTCAGGCTTCGGGGAAGGGTTACGGTTAGGGTTCGGGCTAGGGTTAGGGTTAGGGGACGGGGACGGTTTAGGGTCCAGGTGAGGGTACGACAACACTTTAGGGGGAGCGTACGTGTGAGGGCGTGGGTTAGTGTTAGCGTACGGGTTAGGATTAGGGGACGGGTGAGGGTCAGGCTTCGGGGAAGGGTTACGGTTAGGGTTCGGGTTAGGGTTAGGGTTAGGGGACGGGGACGGTTAAGGGTCCAGGTGAGGGTACGACAACGCTTTAGGGGGAGCGTACGTGTGAGGGCGCGGGTTAGTGTTAGCGTACGGGTTAGGATTAGGGGACTGGTGAGGGTCAGGCTTCGGGGAAGGGTTACGGTTAGGGTTTGGGCTAGGGTTAGGGTTAGGGGACGGGGACGGTTTAGGATCCATTTGAGGGTACGACAACGCTTTAGGGAGAGCGTACGTGTGAGGGCGCGGGTTAGTGTTAGCGTACGGGTTAGGATTAGGGGACGGGTGAGGGTCAGGCTTCGGGGAAGGGTTACGGTTAGGGTTCGGGCTAGGGTTAGGGTTAGGGGACGGGGACGGTTTAGGGTCCAGGTGAGGGTACGACAACACTTTAGGGGGAGCGTACGTGTGAGGGCGCGGGTTAGTGTTAGCGTACGGGTTAGGATTAGGGGACGGGTGAGGGTCAGCCTTCGGGGAAGGGTTACGGTTAGGGTTCGGGCTAGGGTTAGGGTTAGGGGACGGGGACGGTTTAGGGTCCAGGTGAGGGTACGACAACACTTTAGGGGGAGCGTACGTGTGAGGGCGTGGGTTAGTGTTAGCGTACGGGTTAGGATTAGGGGACGGGTGAGGGTCAGGCTTCGGGGAAGGGTTACGGTTAGGGTTCGGGCTAGGGTTAGGGTTAGGGGACGGGGACGGTTTAGGGTCCAGGTGAGGGTACGACAACACTTTAGGGGGAGCGTACGTGTGAGGGCGCGGGTTAGTGTTAGCGTACGGGTTAGGATTAGGGGACGGGTGAGGGTCAGGCTTCGGGGAAGGGTTAGGGTTAGGGTTCGGGCTAGGATTAGGGTTTGGGACGGGGACGGTTTAGGGTCCAGGTGAGGGTCCGAAAACGCTTTAGGGGGAGCGTACGTGTGAGGGCGCGGTTTAGTGTTAGCGTACGGGTTAGGATTAGGGGATGGGTGAGGGTCAGGCTTCTGGGAAGGGTTAGGGTTAGGGTTCGGGCTAGGGTTAGGGTTAGGGGACGGGGACGGTTTAGGGTCCAGTTGAGGGTCCGACAACGCTTTAGGGGGAGCGTACGTGTGAGGGCGCGGGTTAGTGTTAGCGTACGGGTTAGGATTAGGGGACGGGTGAGGTTCAGGCTTCGGGGAAGGGTTACGGATAGGGTTCGGGCTAGGGTTAGGGTTAGGGGACGGGGACGGTTTAGGGTCCAGGTGAGGGTACGACAACACTTTAGGGGGAGCGTACGTGTGAGGGCGTGGGTTAGTGTTAGCGTACGGGTTAGGATTAGGGGACGGGTGAGGGTCAGGCTTCGGGGAAGGGTTACGGTTAGGGTTCGGGTTAAGGTTAGGGTTAGGGGACGGGGACGGTTAAGGGTCCAGGTGAGGGTAGGACAACGCTTTAGGGGGAGCGTACGTGTGAGGGCGCGGGTTAGTGTTAGCGTACGGGTTAGGATTAGGGGACTGGTGAGGGTCAGGCTTCGGGGAAGGGTTACGGTTAGGGTTTGGGCTAGGGTTAGGGTTAGGGGACGGGGACGGTTTAGGATCCATTTGAGGGTACGACAACGCTTTATGGAGAGCGTACGTGTGAGGGCGCGGGTTAGTGTTAGCGTACGGGTTAGGATTAGGGGACGGGTGAGGGTCAGGCTTCGGGGAAGGGTTACGGTTAGGGTTCGGGCTAGGGTTAGGGTTAGGGGACGGGGACGGTTTAGGGTCCAGGTGAGGGTACGACAACACTTTAGGGGGAGCGTACGTGTGAGGGCGCGGGTTAGTGTTAGCGTACGGGTTAGGATTAGGGGACGGGTGAGGGTCAGCCTTCGGGGAAGGGTTACGGTTAGGGTTCGGGCTAGGGTTAGGGTTAGGGGACGGGGACGGTTTAGGGTCCAGGTGAGGGTACGACAACACTTTAGGGGGAGCGTACGTGTGAGGGCGCGGGTTAGTGTTAGCGTACGGGTTAGGATTAGGGGACGGGTGAGGGTCAGGCTTCAGGGAAGGGTTACGGTTAGGGGTCGGGCTAGGGTTAGGGTTAGGGGACGGGGACGGTTTAGGGTCCAGGTGAGGGTACGACAACACTTTAGGGGGAGAGTACGTGTGAGGGCGCGGGTTAGTGTTAGCGTACGGGTTAGGATTAGGGGACGGGTGAGGGTCAGGCTTCGGCGAAGAGTTACGGTTAGGGTTCGGGCTAGGGTTAGGGTTAGGGGACGGGGACGGTTTAGGGTCCATTTGAGGGTACGACAACGCTTTAGGGGGAGCGTACGTGTGAGGGTGCGGGTTAGTGTTAGCGTACGGGTTAGGATTAGGGGACTGGTGAGGGTCAGGCTTCGGGGAAGGGTTAGGGTTAGGGTTCGGCCTAGGGTTAGGGTTAGGGGACGGGGACGGTTTAGGGTCCAGGTGAGGGTACGACAACACTTTAGGGGGAGCGTACGTGTGAGGGCGCGGGTTAGTGTTAGCGTACGGGTTAGGATTAGGGGACGGGTGAGGGTCAGGCTTCGGGGAAGGGTTAGGGTTAGGGTTCGGGCTAGGATTAGGGTTCGGGACGGGGACGGTTTAGGGTCCAGGTGAGGGTCCGACAACGCTTTAGGGGGAGCGTACGTGTGAGGGCGCGGTTTAGTGTTAGCGTACGGGTTAGGATTAGGGGATGGGTGAGGGTCAGGCTTCTGGGAAGGGTTAGGGTTAGGGTTCGGGCTAGGGTTAGGGTTAGGGGACGGGGACGGTTTAGGGTCCAGTTGAGGGTCCGACAACGCTTTAGGGGGAGCGTACGTGTGAGGGCGCGGGTTAGTGTTAGCGTACGGGTTAGGATTAGGGGACGGGTGAGGTTCAGGCTTCGGGGAAGGGTTACGGATAGGGTTCGGGCTAGGGTTAGGGTTAGGGGACGGGGACGGTTTAGGGTCCAGGTGAGGGTCCGACAACGCTTTAGGGGGAGCGTACGTGTGAGGGCGCATGTTAGTGTTAGCCTACGGGTTACGATTAGGGGATGGGTGAGGGTCAGGCTTCGGGGAAGGGTTAGGGTTAGGGTTCGGGCTAGGGTTAGGGTTAGGGGACGGGGACGGTTTAAGGTCCAGGTGAGGGTACGACAACACTTTAGGGGGAGCGTACGTGTGAGGGCGCGGGTGAGTGTTAGCGTACGGGTTAGGATTAGGGGACGGGTGAGGGTCAGGCTTCGGGGAAGGGTTAGGGTTAGGGTTCGGGCTAGGGTTAGGGTTAGGGGACGGGGACGGTTTAGGGTCCAGGTGAGGGTACGACAACACTTTAGGGTGAGCGTATGTGTGAGGGCGCGGGTTAGTGTTAGCGTACGGGTTAGGATTAGGGGACGGGTGAGGGTCAGGTTTCGGGGAAGGGTTAGGGTTAGGGTTCGGGCTAGGGTTAGGGTTAGGGGACGGGGACGGTTTAGGGTCCAGGTGAGGATCCGACAACGCTTTAGGGGGAGCGTACGTGTGAGGGCGCGGGTTAGTGTTAGCGTACGGGTTAGGATTAGGGGACGGGTGAGGGTCAGGCTTCGGGGAAGGGTTACGGTTAGGGTTCGGGCTAGGGTTAGGGTTACGGGACGGGGACGGTTTAGGGTCCAATTGAGGGTACGACAACGCTTTAGGGGGAGCGTACGTGTGAGGGCGCGGGTTAGTGTTAGCGTACGGGTTAGGATTAGGGGACTGGTGAGGGTCAGGCTTCGGGGAAGGGTTACGGTTAGGGTTCGGGCTAGAGTTAGGGTTAGGGGACGGGGACGGTTTAGGGTCCAGGTGAGGGTACGACAACACTTTAGGGGGAGCGTACGTGTGAGGGCGCGGGTTAGTGTTAGCGTACGTGTTAGGATTAGGGGATGGGTGAGGGTCAGGCTTCGGGGAAGGGTTACGGTTAGTGTTCGGGCTAGGGTTAGGGTTAGGGGACGGGGACGGTTTAGGGTCCAGGTGAGGGTCCGACAACGCTTTAGGGGGAGCGTACGTGTGAGGGCGCGGGTTAGTGTTAGCGTACGGGTTAGGATTAGGGGACGGGTGAGGTTCAGGCTTCGGGGAAGGGTTACGGATAGGGTTCGGGCTAGGGTTAGGGTTAGGGGACGGGGACGGTTTAGGGTCCAGGTGAGGGTACGACAACACTTTAGGGGGAGCGTACGTGTGAGGGCGCGGGTTAGTGTTAGCGTACGGGTTAGGATTAGGGGACGGGTGAGGGTCAGGCTTCGGGGAAGGGTTAGGGTTAGGGTTCGGGCTAGGATTAGGGTTCGGGACGGGGACGGTTTAGGGTCCAGGTGAGGGTCCGAAAACGCTTTAGGGGGAGCGTACGTGTGAGGGCGCGGTTTAGTGTTAGCGTACGGGTTAGGATTAGGGGATGGGTGAGGGTCAGGCTTCTGGGAAGGGTTAGGGTTAGGGTTCGGGCTAGGGTTAGGGTTAGGGGACGGGGACGGTTTAGGGTCCAGTTGAGGGTCCGACAACGCTTTAGGGGGAGCGTACGTGTGAGGGCGCGGGTTAGTGTTAGCGTACGGGTTAGGATTAGGGGACGGGTGAGGTTCAGGCTTCGGGGAAGGGTTACGGATAGGGTTCGGGCTAGGGTTAGGGTTAGGGGACGGGGACGGTTTAGGGTCCAGGTGAGGGTACGACAACACTTTAGGGGGAGCGTACGTGTGAGGGCGTGGGTTAGTGTTAGCGTACGGGTTAGGATTAGGGGACGGGTGAGGGTCAGGCTTCGGGGAAGGGTTACGGTTAGGGTTCGGGTTAAGGTTAGGGTTAGGGGACGGGGACGGTTAAGGGTCCAGGTGAGGGTACGACAACGCTTTAGGGGGAGCGTACGTGTGAGGGCGCGGGTTAGTGTTAGCGTACGGGTTAGGATTAGGGGACTGGTGAGGGTCAGGCTTCGGGGAAGGGTTACGGTTAGGGTTTGGGCTAGGGTTAGGGTTAGGGGACGGGGACGGTTTAGGATCCATTTGAGGGTACGACAACGCTTTATGGAGAACGTACGTGTGAGGGCGCGGGTTAGTGTTAGCGTACGGGTTAGGATTAGGGGACGGGTGAGGGTCAGGCTTCGGGGAAGGGTTACGGTTAGGGTTCGGGCTAGGGTTAGGGTTAGGGGACGGGGACGGTTTAGGGTCCAGGTGAGGGTACGACAACACTTTAGGGGGAGCGTACGTGTGAGGGCGCGGGTTAGTGTTAGCGTACGGGTTAGGATTAGGGGACGGGTGAGGGTCAGCCTTCGGGGAAGGTTTACGGTTAGGGTTCGGGCTAGGGTTAGGGTTAGGGGACGGGGACGGTTTAGGGTCCAGGTGAGGGTACGACAACACTTTAGGGGGAGCGTACGTGTGAGGGCGCGGGTTAGTGTTAGCGTACGGGTTAGGATTAGGGGACGGGTGAGGGTCAGGCTTCAGGGAAGGGTTACGGTTAGGGTTCGGGCTAGGGTTAGGGTTAGGGGACGGGGACGGTTTAGGGTCCAGGTGAGGGTACGACAACACTTTAGGGGGAGAGTACGTGTGAGGGCGCGGGTTAGTGTTAGCGTACGGGTTAGGATTAGGGGACGGGTGAGGGTCAGGCTTCGGCGAAGAGTTACGGTTAGGGTTCGGGCTAGGGTTAGGGTTAGGGGACGGGGACGGTTTAGGGTCCATTTGAGGGTACGACAACGCTTTAGGGGGAGCGTACGTGTGAGGGTGCGGGTTAGTGTTAGCGTACGGGTTAGGATTAGGGGACTGGTGAGGGTCAGGCTTCGGGGAAGGGTTAGGGTTAGGGTTCGGCCTAGGGTTAGGGTTAGGGGACGGGGACGGTTTAGGGTCCAGGTGAGGGTACGACAACACTTTAGGGGGAGCGTACGTGTGAGGGCGCGGGTTAGTGTTAGCGTACGGGTTAGGATTAGGGGACGGGTGAGGGTCAGGCTTCGGGGAAGGGTTAGGGTTAGGGTTCGGGCTAGGATTAGGGTTCGGGACGGGGACGGTTTAGGGTCCAGGTGAGGGTCCGACAACGCTTTAGGGGGAGCGTACGTGTGAGGGCGCGGTTTAGTGTTAGCGTACGGGTTAGGATTAGGGGATGGGTGAGGGTCAGGCTTCTGGGAAGGGTTAGGGTTAGGGTTCGGGCTAGGGTTAGGGTTAGGGGACGGGGACGGTTTAGGGTCCAGTTGAGGGTCCGACAACGCTTTAGGGGGAGCGTACGTGTGAGGGCGCGGGTTAGTGTTAGCGTACGGGTTAGGATTAGGGGACGGGTGAGGTTCAGGCTTCGGGGAAGGGTTACGGATAGGGTTCGGGCTAGGGTTAGGGTTAGGGGACGGGGACGGTTTAGGGTCCAGGTGAGGGTCCGACAACGCTTTAGGGGGAGCGTACGTGTGAGGGCGCATGTTAGTGTTAGCCTACGGGTTACGATTAGGGGATGGGTGAGGGTCAGGCTTCGGGGAAGGGTTAGGGTTAGGGTTCGGGCTAGGGTTAGGGTTAGGGGACGGGGACGGTTTAAGGTCCAGGTGAGGGTACGACAACACTTTAGGGGGAGCGTACGTGTGAGGGCGCGGGTGAGTGTTAGCGTACGGGTTAGGATTAGGGGACGGGTGAGGGTCAGGCTTCGGGGAAGGGTTAGGGTTAGGGTTCGGGCTAGGGTTAGGGTTAGGGGACGGGGACGGTTTAGGGTCCAGGTGAGGGTACGACAACACTTTAGGGTGAGCGTACGTGTGAGGGCGCGGGTTAGTGTTAGCGTACGGGTTAGGATTAGGGGACGGGTGAGGGTCAGGTTTCGGGGAAGGGTTAGGGTTAGGGTTCGGGCTAGGGTTAGGGTTAGGGGACGGGGACGGTTTAGGGTCCAGGTGAGGATCCGACAACGGTTTAGGGGGAGCGTACGTGTGAGGGCGCGGGTTAGTGTTAGCGTACGGGTTAGGATTAGGGGACGGGTGAGGGTCAGGCTTCGGGGAAGGGTTACGGTTAGGGTTCGGGCTAGGGTTAGGGTGACGGGACGGGGACGGTTTAGGGTCCAATTGAGGGTACGACAACGCTTTAGGGGGAGCGTACGTGTGAGGGCGCGGGTTAGTGTTAGCGTACGGGTTAGGATTAGGGGACTGGTGAGGGTCAGGCTTCGGGGAAGGGTTACGGTTAGGGTTCGGGCTAGAGTTAGGGTTAGGGGACGGGGACGGTTTAGGGTCCAGGTGAGGGTACGACAACACTTTAGGGGGAGCGTACGTGTGAGGGCGCGGGTTAGTGTTAGCGTACGTGTTAGGATTAGGGGATGGGTGAGGGTCAGGCTTCGGGGAAGGGTTACGGTTAGTGTTCGGGCTAGGGTTAGGGTTAGGGGACGGGGACGGTTTAGGGTCCAGGTGAGGGTCCGACAACGCTTTAGGGGGAGCGCACGTGTGAGGGCGCGGGTTAGTGTTAGCGTACGGGTTAGGATTAGGGGACGGGTGAGGGTCAGGCTTCGGGGAAGGGTTAGGGTTAGGGTTCGGGCTAGGGTTAGGGTTAGGGGACGGGGACGGTTTAGGGTCCAGGTGAGGGTACGACAACACTTTAGGGGGAGCGTACGTGTGAGGGCGCGGGTTAGTTTTAGCGTACGGTTTAGGATTAGGGGACGGGTGAGGGTCAGGCTTCTGGGAAGGGTTAGGGTTAGGGTTCGGGCTAGGGTTAGGGTTAGGGGACGGGGACGGTTTAGGGTCCAGGTGAGGGTACGACAACGCTTTAGGGTGAGCGTACGTGTGAGGGCGCGGGTTAGTGTTAGCGTACGGGTTAGGATTAGGGGACGGGTGAGGGTCAGGCTTCGGGGAAGGGTTAGGGTTAGGGTTCGGGCTAGGGTTAGGGTTAGGGGACGGGGACGGTTTAGGGTCCAGGTGAGGGTCCGACAACGCTTTAGGGGGAGCGTACGTGTGAGGGCGCGGGTTAGTGTTAGCGTACGGGTTAGGATTAGGGGATGGGTGAGGGTCAGGCTTCTGGGAAGGGTTAGGGTTAGGGTTCGTGCTAGGGTTAGGGTTAGGGGACGGGGACGGTTTAGGGTCCAGGTGAGGGTCCGACAACGCTTTAGGGGGAGCGTACGTGTGAGGGCGCGGGTTAGTGTTAGCGTACGGGTTAGGACTAGGGGACGGGTGAGGGTCAGG
Source organism: Globicephala melas (assembly GCF_963455315.2). Lineage (NCBI taxonomy): Eukaryota > Metazoa > Chordata > Mammalia > Artiodactyla > Delphinidae > Globicephala > Globicephala melas. The sequence goes on from NC_083326.1 coordinate 52,996,437, forward strand.
CTTCGGGGAAGGGTTAGGGTTAGGGTTCGGGCTAGGGTTAGGGTTAGGGGACGGGGACGGTTTAGGGTCCAGGTGAGGGTACGACAACACTTTAGGGGGAGCGTACGTGTGAGGGCGCGGGTTAGTGTTAGCGTACGGGTTAGGATTAGGGGACGGGTGAGGGTCAGGCTTCGGGGAAGGGTTACGGTTAGGGTTCGGGCTAGGGTTAGTGTTAGGGGCCGGGGACGGTTTAGGTTCCAGGTGAGGGTCCGACAACGCTTTAGGGGGAGCGTACGTGTGAGGGCGCGGGTTAGTGTTAGCGTACGGGTTAGGATTAGGGGACGGGTGAGGGTCAGGCTTCGGGGAAGGGTTACGGTTAGGGTTCGGGCTAGGGTTAGGGTTAGGGGACGGGGACGGTTTAGGGTCCAGGTGAGGGTACGACAACACTTTAGGGGGAGCGTACGTGTGAGGGCGCGGGTTAGTGTTAGCGCACGGGTTAGGATTAGGGGACGGGTGAGGGTCAGGCTTCGGGGAAGGGTTACGGTTAGGGTTCGGGCTAGGGTTAGGGTTAGGGGACGGGGACGGTTTAGGGTCCAGGTGAGGGTACGACAACACTTTAGGGGGAGAGTACGTGTGAGGGCGCGGGTTAGTGTTAGCGTACGGCTTAAGATTAGGGGACGGGTGAGGGTCAGGCTTCGGGGAAGGGTTACGGTTAGGGTTCGGGCTAGGGTTAGGGTTAGGGGACGGGGACGGTTTAGGGTTCATTTGAGGGTACGACAATGCTTTAGGGGGAGCGTACGTGTGAGGGCGCGGGTTAGTGTTAGCGTACGGGTTAGGATTAGGGGACTGGTGAGGGTCAGGCTTCGGGGAAGGGTTACGGTTACGGTTCGGGCTAGGGTTAGGGTTAGGGGACGGGGACGGTTTAGGGTCCAGGTGAGGGTACGCCAACACTTTAGGGGGAGCGTACGTGTGAGGGCGCGGGTTAGTGTTAGCGTACGGGTTAGGATTAGGGGATGGGTGAGGGTCAGGCTTCGGGGAAGGGTTACGGTTAGGGTTCGGGCTAGGGTTAGGGTTAGGGGACGGGGACGGTTTAGGGTCCAGGTGAGGGTACGACAACACTTTAGGGGGAGCGTACGTGTGAGGGCGCGGGTTAGTGTTAGCGTACGGGTTAGGATTAGGGGACGGGTGAGGGTCAGGCTTCGGGGAAGGGTTACGGTTAGGGTTCGGGCTAGGGTTAGGGTTAGGGGACGGGGACGGTTTAGGGTCCAGGTGAGGGTACGACAACACTTTAGGGGGAGCGTACGTGTGAGGGCGCGGGTTAGTGTTAGCGTACGGGTTAGGATTAGGGGACGGGTGAGGGTCAGGCTTCGGGGAAGAGTTACAGTTAGGGTTCGGGCTAGGGTTAGTGTTAGGGGACGGGGACGGTTTAGGGTCCAGGTGAGGGTACGACAACACTTTAGGGGGAGCGTACGTGTGAGGGCGCGGGTTAGTGTTAGCGTACGGGTTAGGATTAGGGGACGGGTGAGGGTCAGGCTTCGGGGAAGTGTTCGGGTTAGGGCTCGGGCTAGGGTTAGGGTTAGGGGACGGGGACGGTTTAGGGTCCAGGTGAGGGTACGACAACACTTTAGGGGGAGCGTACGTGAGAGGGCGCGGGTTAGTGTTAGCGTACGGGTTAGGATTAGGGGACGGGTGAGGGTCAGGCTTCGGGGAAGGGTTACGGTTAGGGTTCGGGCTAGGGTTAGGGTTAGGGGACGGGGACGGTTTAGGGTCCAGGTGAGGGTACGACAACACTTTAGGGGGAGAGTACGTGTGAGGGCGCGGGTTAGTGTTAGCGTACGGGTTAGGATTAGGGGACGGGTGAGGGTCAGGCTTCGGGGAAGGGTTACGGTTAGGGTTCGGGCTAGGGTTAGGGTTAGGGGACGGGGACGGTTTAGGGTCCAGGTGAGGGTACGACAACACTTTAGGGGGAGCGTACGTGTGAGGGCGCGGGTTAGTGTTAGCGTACGGGTTAGGATTAGGGGACGGGTGAGGGTCAGGCTTCGGGGAAGGTTTACGGTTAGGGTTCGGGCTAGGGTTAGTGTTAGGGGACGGGGACGGTTTAGGGTCCAGGTGAGGGTACGACAACACTTTAGGGGGAGCGTACGTGTGAGGGCGCGGGTTAGTGTTAGCGTACGGGTTAGGATTATGGGACAGGTGAGGGTCAGGCTTCGGGGAAGGGTTACGGTTAGGGTTCGGGCTAGGGTTAGGGTTAGGGGACGGGGACGGTTTAGGGTCCATTTGAGGGTACGACAACGCTTTAGGGAGAGCGTACGTGTGAGGGCGCGGGTTAGTGTTAGCGTACGGGTTAGGATTCGGGGACGGGTGAGGGTCAGGCTTCGGGGAAGGGTTAGGGTTAGGGTTCGGGCTAGGGTTAGGGTTAGGGGACGGGGACGGTTTAGGGTCCAGGTGAGGGTACGACAACACTTTAGGGGGAGCGTACGTGTGAGGGCGCGGGTTAGTGTTAGCGTACGTGTTAGGATTAGGGGACGGGTGAGGGTCAGGCTTCGGGGAAGTGTTACGGTTAGGGTTCGGGCTAGGTTTAGGGTTAGGGGACGGGGACGGTTTAGGGTCCAGGTGAGGGTACGACAACACTTTAGGGGGAGCGTACGTGTGAGGGCGCGGGTTAGTGTTAGCGTACGGGTTAGGATTAGGGGACGGGTGAGGGTCAGGCTTCGGGGAAGGGTTACGGTTAGGGTTCGGGCTAGGGTTAGCGTTAGGGGACGGGGACGGTTTAGGGTCCAGGTGAGGGTACGACAACACTTTAGGGGGAGAGTACGTGTGAGGGCGCGGGTTAGTGTTAGCGTACGGGGTAGGATTAGGGGACGGGTGAGGGTCAGGCTTCGGGGATGGGTTAGGGTTAGGGTTCGGGCTAGGGTTAGGGTTAGGGGACGGCGACGGTTTAGGTTCCAGGTGAGGGTCCGACAACGCTTTAGGGGGAGCGTACGTGTGAGGGCGCGGGTTAGTGTTAGCGTACGGGTTAGGATTAGGGGACGGGTGAGGGTCAGGCTTCGGGGAAGGGTTACGGTTAGGGTTCGGGCTAGGGTTAGGGTTAGGGGACGGGGACGGTTTAGGGTCCAGGTGAGGGTACGACAACACTTTAGGGGGAGCGTACGTGTGAGGGCGCGGGTTAGTGTTAGCGCACGGGTTAGGATTAGGGGACGGGTGAGGGTCAGGCTTCGGGGAAGGGTTACGGTTAGGGTTCGGGCTAGGGTTAGGGTTAGGGGACGGGGACGGTTTAGGGTTCATTTGAGGGTACGACAATGCTTTAGGGGGAGCGTACGTGTGAGGGCGCGGGTTAGTGTTAGCGTACGGGTTAGGATTAGGGGACTGGTGAGGGTCAGGCTTCGGGGAAGGGTTACGGTTACGGTTCGGGCTAGGGTTAGGGTTAGGGGACGGGGACGGTTTAGGGTCCAGGTGAGGGTACGCCAACACTTTAGGGGGAGCGTACGTGTGAGGGCGCGGGTTAGTGTTAGCGTACGGGTTAGGATTAGGGGATGGGTGAGGGTCAGGCTTCGGGGAAGGGTTACGGTTAGGGTTCGGGCTAGGGTTAGGGTTAGGGGACGGGGACGGTTTAGGGTCCAGGTGAGGGTACGACAACACTTTAGGGGGAGCGTACGTGTGAGGGCGCGGGTTAGTGTTAGCGTACGGGTTAGGATTAGGGGACGGGTGAGGGTCAGGCTTCGGGGAAGGGTTACGGTTAGGGTTCGGGCTAGGGTTAGGGTTAGGGGACGGGGACGGTTTAGGGTCCAGGTGAGGGTACGACAACACTTTAGGGGGAGCATACGTGTGAGGGCGCGGGTTAGTGTTAGCGTACGGGTTACGATTAGGGGACGGGTGAGGGTCAGGCTTCGGGGAAGGGTTACGGTTAGGGTTCGGGCTAGGGTTAGGGTTAGGGGACGGGGACGGTTTAGGGTCCAGGTGAGGGTACGACAACACTTTAGGGGGAGAGTACGTGTGAGGGCGCGGGTTAGTGTTAGCGTACGGGTTAGGATTAGGGGACGGGTGAGGGTCAGGCTTCGGGGAAGTGTTAGGGTTAGGGCTCGGGCTAGGGTTAGGGTTAGGGGACGGGGACAGTTTAGGGTCCAGGTGAGGGTACGACAACACTTTAGGGGGAGCGTACGTGTGAGGGCGCGGGTTAGTGTTAGCGTACGGGTTAGGATTAGGGGACGGGTGAGGGTCAGGCTTCGGGGAAGGGTTACGGTTAGGGTTCGGGCTAGGGTTAGTGTTAGGGGACGGGGACGGTTTAGGGTCCAGGTGAGGGTACGACAACACTTTAGGGGGAGAGTACGTGTGAGGGCGCGGGTTAGTGTTAGCGTACGGGTTAGGATTAGGGGACGGGTGAGGGTCAGGCTTCGGGGAAGGGTTACGGTTAGGGTTCGGGCTAGGGTTAGGTTTAGGGGACGGGGACGGTTTAGGGTCCATTTGAGGGTACGACAACGCTTTAGGGGGAGCGTACGTGTGAGGGCGCGGGTTAGTGTTAGCGTACGTGTTAGGATTAGGGGACTGGTGAGGGTCAGGCTTCGGGGAAGTGTTAGGGTTAGGGCTCGGGCTAGGGTTAGTGTTAGGGGACGGGGACGGTTTAGGGTCCAGGTGAGGGTACGACAACACTTTAGGGGGAGCGTACGTGTGAGGGCGCGGGTTAGTGTTAGCGTACGGGTTAGGATTAGGGGACGGGTGAGGGTCAGGCTTCGGGGAAGGGTTAGGGTTAGGGTTCGGGCTAGGGTTAGGTTTCGGGACGGGGACGGTTTAGGGTCCAGGTGAGGGTACGACAACCGTTTAGGGGGAGCGTACGTGTGAAGGTGCGGGTTAGTGTTAGCGTACGGGTTAGGATTAGGGGACGGGTGAGCGTCAGGCTTCGGGGAAGTGTTAGGGTTAGGGTTAGGGCTAGGGTCAGGGTTAGGGGACGGGGACGGTTTAGGGTCCAGGTGTGTGTCCGACAACGCTTTAGGTGGAGCGTACGTGTGAGTGCGCGGGTTAGTGTTAGCGTACGGGTTAGGATTAGGGGACGGGTGAGGGTCAGGCTTCGGGGAAGGGTTACGGTTAGGGTTCGGGCTAGGGTTAGGGTTAGGGGACGGGGACGGTTTAGGGTCCAGGTGAGGGTACGACAACACTTTAGGGGGAGCGTACGTGTGAGGGCGCGGGTTAGTGTTAGCGTACGGGTTAGGATTAGGGGACGGGTGAGGGTCAGGCTTCGGGGAAGGGTTACGGTTAGGGTTCGGGCTAGGGTTAGGGTTAGGGGACGGGGACGGTTTAGGGTCCAGGTGAGGGTACGACAACACTTTAGGGGGAGCGTACGTGTGAGGGCGCGGGTTAGTGTTAGCGTACGGGTTAGGATTAGGGGACGGGTGAGGGTCAGGCTTCGGGGAAGGTTTACGGTTAGGGTTCGGGCTAGGGTTAGTATTAGGGGACGGGGACGGTTTAGGGTCCAGGTGAGGGTACGACAACACTTTAGGGGGAGAGTACGTGTGAGGGCGCGGGTTAGTGTTAGCGTACGGGTTAGGATTAGGGGACAGGTGAGGGTCAGGCTTCGGGGAAGGGTTACGGTTAGGGTTCGGGCTAGGGTTAGGGTTAGGGAACGGGGACGGTTTAGGGTCCATTTGAGGGTACGACAACGCTTTAGGGAGAGCGTACGTGTGAGGGCGCGGGTTAGTGTTAGCGTACGGGTTAGGATTAGGGGACGGGTGAGGGTCAGGCTTCGGGGAAGGGTTACGGTTAGGGTTCGGGCTAGGGTTAGGGTTAGGGGACGGGGACGGTTTAGGGTCCAGGTGAGGGTACGACAACACTTTAGGGGGAGCGTACGTGAGAGGGCGCGGATTAGTGTTAGCGTACGGGTTAGGATTAGGGGACGTGTGAGGGTCAGGTTTCGGGGAAGGGTTACGGTTAGGGTTCGGGCTAGGGTTAGGGTTAGGGGACGGGGACGGTTTAGGGTCCAGGTGAGGGTACGACAACACTTTAGGGGGAGCGTACGTGTGAGGGCGCGGGTTAGTGTTAGCGTACGGGTTAGGATTAGGGGACGGGTGAGGGTCAGGCTTCGGGGAAGGGTTACGGTTAGGGTTCGGGCTAGGGTTAGGGTTAGGGGACGGGGACGGTTTAGGGTCCAGGTGAGGGTACGACAACACTTTAGGGGGAGCGTACGTGTGAGGGCGCGGGTTAGTGTTAGCGTACGGGTTAGGATTAGGGGACGGGTGAGGGTCAGGCTTCGGGGAAGGTTTACGGTTAGGGTTCGGGCTAGGGTTAGTGTTAGGGGACGGGGACGGTTTAGGGTCCAGGTGAGGGTACGACAACACTTTAGGGGGAGCGTACGTGTGAGGGCGCGGGTTAGTGTTAGCGTACGGGTTAGGATTATGGGACAGGTGAGGGTCAGGCTTCGGGGAAGGGTTACGGTTAGGGTTCGGGCTAGGGTTAGGGTTAGGGGACGGGGACGGTTTAGGGTCCATTTGAGGGTACGACAACGCTTTAGGGAGAGCGTACGTGTGAGGGCGCGGGTTAGTGTTAGCGTACGGGTTAGGATTAGGGGACGGGTGAGGGTCAGGCTTCAGGGAAGGGTTACGGTTAGGGTTCGGGCTAGGGTTAGGGTTAGGGGACGGGGACGGTTTAGGGTCCAGGTGAGGGTACGACAACACTTTAGGGGGAGAGTACGTGTGAGGGCGCGGGTTAGTGTTAGCGTACGGGGTAGGATTACGGGACGGGTGAGGGTCAGGCTTCGGGGAAGGGTTAGGGTTAGGGTTCGGGCTAGGGTTAGGGTTAGGGGACGGGGACGGTTTAGGGTCCATTTGAGGGTACGACAACGCTTTAGGGGGAGCGTACGTGTGAGGGCGCGGGTTAGTGTTAGCGTACCGGTTAGGATTAGGGCACTGGTGAGGGTCTGGCTTCGGGGAAGGGTTAGGGTTAGGGTTCGGGCTAGGGATAGGGGACGGGGACGGTTTACGGTCCAGGTGAGGGTCCGACAACGCTTTAGGGGGAGCGTACGTGTGAGGGCGCGGGTTAGTGTTAGCGTACGGGTTAGGATTAGGGGACGGGTGAGGGTCAGGCTTCGGGGAAGGGTTACGGTTAGTGTTCGGGCTAGGGTTAGGGTTAGGGGACGGGGACGGTTTTGGGTCCAGGTGAGGGTCCGACAACGCTTTAGGGGGAGCGCACGTGTGAGGGCGCGGGTTAGTGTTAGCGTACGGGTTAGGATTAGGGGACGGGTGAGGGTCAGGCTTCGGGGAAGGGTTAGGGTTAGGGTTCGGGCTAGGGTTAGGGTTAGGGGACGGGGACGGTTTAGGGTCCAGGTGAGGGTACGACAACACTTTAGGGGGAGCGTACGTGTGAGGGCGCGGGTTAGTTTTAGCGTACGGGTTAGGATTAGGGGACGGGTGAGGGTCAGGCTTCTGGGAAGGGTTAGGGTTAGGGTTCGGGCTAGGGTTAGGGTTAGGGGACGGGGACGGTTTAGGGTCCAGGTGAGGGTACGACAACGCTTTAGGGTGAGCGTACGTGTGAGGGCGCGGGTTAGTGTTAGCGTACGGGTTAGGATTAGGGTACGGGTGAGGGTCAGGCTTCGGGGAAGGGTTAGGGTTAGGGTTCGGGCTAGGGTTAGGGTTAGGGGATGGGGACGGTTTAGGGTCCAGGTGAGGGTCCGACAACGCTTTAGGGGGAGCGTACGTGTGAGGGCGCGGGTTAGTGTTAGCGTACGGGTTAGGATTTGGGGATGGGTGAGGGTCAGGCTTCTGGGAAGGGTTAGGGTTAGGGTTCGGGCTAGGGTTAGGGTTAGGGGACGGGGACGGTTTAGGGTCCAGGTGAGGGTCCGACAACGCTTTAGGGGGAGCGTACGTGTGAGGGCGCGGGTTAGTGTTAGCGTACGGGTTAGGATTAGGGGACGGGTGAGGGTCAGGCTTCGGGGAAGGGTTAGGGTTAGGGTTCGGGCTAGTGTTAGGGTTAGGGGACGGGGACGGTTGAGGGTCCAGGTGAGGGTACGACAACACTTTAGGGGGAGCGTACGTGTGAGGGCGCGGGTTAGTGTTAGGGGACGGGTGAGGGTCAGGCTTCGGGGAAGGGTTACGGTTAGGGTTCGGGCTAGGGTTAGTGTTAGGGGCCGGGGACGGTTTAGGTTCCAGGTGAGGGTCCGACAACGCTTTAGGGGGAGCGTACGTGTGAGGGCGCGGGTTAGTGTTAGCGTACGGGTTAGGATTAGGGGACGGGTGAGGGTCAGGCTTCGGGGAAGGGTTACGGTTAGGGTTCGGGCTAGGGTTAGGGTTAGGGGACGGGGACGGTTTAGGGTCCAGGTGAGGGTACGACAACACTTTAGGGGGAGCGTACGTGTGAGGGCGCGGGTTAGTGTTAGCGCACGGGTTAGGATTAGGGGACGGGTGAGGGTCAGGCTTCGGGGAAGGGTTACGGTTAGCGTTCGGGCTAGGGTTAGGGTTAGGGGACGGGGACGGTTTAGGGTCCAGGTGAGGGTACGACAACACTTTAGGCGGAGCGTACGTGTGAGGGCGTGGGTTAGTGTTAGCGTACGGGTTAGGATTAGGGGACGGGTGAGGGTCAGGCTTCGGGGAAGGGTTACGGTTAGTGTTCGGGCTAGGGTTAGGGTTAGGGGACGGGGACGGTTTAGGGTCCAGGTGAGGGTCCGACAACGCTTTAGGGGGAGCGCACGTGTGAGGGCGCGGGTTAGTGTTAGCGTACGGGTTAGGATTAGGGGACGGGTGAGGGTCAGGCTTCGGGGAAGGGTTAGGGTTAGGGTTCGGGCTAGGGTTAGGGTTAGGGGACGGGGACGGTTTAGGGTCCAGGTGAGGGTACGACAACACTTTAGGGGGAGCGTACGTGTGAGGGCGCGGGTTAGTTTTAGCGTACGGGTTAGGATTAGGGGACGGGTGAGGGTCAGGCTTCTGGGAAGAGTTAGGGTTAGGGTTCGGGCTAGGGTTAGGGTTAGGGGACGGGGACGGTTTAGGGTCCAGGTGAGGGTACGACAACGCTTTAGGGTGAGCGTACGTGTGAGGGCGCGGGTTAGTGTTAGCGTACGGGTTAGGATTAGGGGACGGGTGAGGGTCAGGCTTCGGGGAAGGGTTAGGGTTAGGGTTCGGGCTAGGGTTAGGGTTAGGGGACGGGGACGGTTTAGGGTCCAGGTGAGGGTCCGACAACGCTTTAGGGGGAGCGTACGTGTGAGGGCGCGGGTTAGTGTTAGCGTACGGGTTAGGATTAGGGGATGGGTGAGGGTCAGGCTTCTGGGAAGGGTTAGGGTTAGGGTTCGGGCTAGGGTTAGGGTTAGGGGACGGGGACGGTTTAGGGTCCAGGTGAGGGTCCGACAACGCTTTAGGGGGAGCGTACGTGTGAGGGCGCGGGTTAGTGTTAGCGTACGGGTTAGGATTAGGGGACGGGTGAGGGTCAGGCTTCGGGGAAGGGTTACGGTTAGGGTTCGGGCTAGGGTTAGGGTTAGGGGACGGGGACGGTTTAGGGTCCAGGTGAGGGTACGACAACACTTTAGGGGGAGCGTACGTGTGAGGGCGCGGGTTAGTGTTAGCGTACGGGTTAGGATTAGGGGACGGGTGAGGGTCAGGCTTCGGGGAAGGGTTACGGTTAGGGTTCGGGCAAGGGTTAGTGTTAGGGGCCGGGGACGGTTTAGGTTCCAGGTGAGGGTCCGACAACGCTTTAGGGGGAGCGTACGTGTGAGGGCGCGGGTTAGTGTTAGCGTACGAGTTAGGATTAGGGGACGGGTGAGGGTCAGGCTTCGGGGAAGGGTTACGGTTAGGGTTCGGGCTAGGGTTAGGGTTAGGGGACGGGGACGGTTTAGGGTCCAGGTGAGGGTACGACAACACTTTAGGGGGAGCGTACGTGTGAGGGCGCGGGTTAGTGTTAGCGCACGGGTTAGGATTAGGGGACGGGTGAGGGTCAGGCTTCGGGGAAGGGTTACGGTTAGGGTTCGGGCTAGGGTTAGGGTTAGGGGACGGGGACGGTTTAGGGTCCAGGTGAGGGTACGACAACACTTTAGGGGGAGAGTACGTGTGAGGGCGCGGGTTAGTGTTAGCGTACGGCTTAAGATTAGGGGACGGGTGAGGGTCAGGCTTCGGGGAAGGGTTACGGTTAGGGTTCGGGCTAGGGTTAGGGTTAGGGGACGGGGACGGTTTAGGGTTCATTTGAGGGTACGACAATGCTTTAGGGGGAGCGTACGTGTGAGGGCGCGGGTTAGTGTTAGCGTACGGGTTAGGATTAGGGGACTGGTGAGGGTCAGGCTTCGGGGAAGGGTTACGGTTACGGTTCGGGCTAGGGTTAGGGTTAGGGGACGGGGACGGTTTAGGGTCCAGGTGAGGGTACGCCAACACTTTAGGGGGAGCGTACGTGTGAGGGCGCGGGTTAGTGTTAGCGTACGGGTTAGGATTAGGGGATGGGTGAGGGTCAGGCTTCGGGGAAGGGTTACGGTTAGGGTTCGGGCTAGGGTTAGGGTTAGGGGACGGGGACGGTTTAGGGTCCAGGTGAGGGTACGACAACACTTTAGGGGGAGCGTACGTGTGAGGGCGCGGGTTAGTGTTAGCGTACGGGTTAGGATTAGGGGACGGGTGAGGGTCAGGCTTCGGGGAAGGGTTACGGTTAGGGTTCGGGCTAGGGTTAGGGTTAGGGGACGGGGACGGTTTAGGGTCCAGGTGAGGGTACGACAACACTTTAGGGGGAGCGTACGTGTGAGGGCGCGGGTTAGTGTTAGCGTACGGGTTAGGATTAGGGGACGGGTGAGGGTCAGGCTTCGGGGAAGAGTTACAGTTAGGGTTCGGGCTAGGGTTAGTGTTAGGGGACGGGGACGGTTTAGGGTCCAGGTGAGGGTACGACAACACTTTAGGGGGAGCGTACGTGTGAGGGCGCGGGTTAGTGTTAGCGTACGGGTTAGGATTAGGGGACGGGTGAGGGTCAGGCTTCGGGGAAGTGTTCGGGTTAGGGCTCGGGCTAGGGTTAGGGTTAGGGGACGGGGACGGTTTAGGGTCCAGGTGAGGGTACGACAACACTTTAGGGGGAGCGTACGTGAGAGGGCGCGGGTTAGTGTTAGCGTACGGGTTAGGATTAGGGGACGGGTGAGGGTCAGGCTTCGGGGAAGGGTTACGGTTAGGGTTCGGGCTAGGGTTAGGGTTAGGGGACGGGGACGGTTTAGGGTCCAGGTGAGGGTACGACAACACTTTAGGGGGAGAGTACGTGTGAGGGCGCGGGTTAGTGTTAGCGTACGGGTTAGGATTAGGGGACGGGTGAGGGTCAGGCTTCGGGGAAGGGTTACGGTTAGGGTTCGGGCTAGGGTTAGGGTTAGGGGACGGGGACGGTTTAGGGTCCAGGTGAGGGTACGACAACACTTTAGGGGGAGCGTACGTGTGAGGGCGCGGGTTAGTGTTAGCGTACGGGTTAGGATTAGGGGACGGGTGAGGGTCAGGCTTCGGGGAAGGTTTACGGTTAGGGTTCGGGCTAGGGTTAGTGTTAGGGGACGGGGACGGTTTAGGGTCCAGGTGAGGGTACGACAACACTTTAGGGGGAGCGTACGTGTGAGGGCGCGGGTTAGTGTTAGCGTACGGGTTAGGATTATGGGACAGGTGAGGGTCAGGCTTCGGGGAAGGGTTACGGTTAGGGTTCGGGCTAGGGTTAGGGTTAGGGGACGGGGACGGTTTAGGGTCCATTTGAGGGTACGACAACGCTTTAGGGAGAGCGTACGTGTGAGGGCGCGGGTTAGTGTTAGCGTACGGGTTAGGATTCGGGGACGGGTGAGGGTCAGGCTTCGGGGAAGGGTTAGGGTTAGGGTTCGGGCTAGGGTTAGGGTTAGGGGACGGGGACGGTTTAGGGTCCAGGTGAGGGTACGACAACACTTTAGGGGGAGCGTACGTGTGAGGGCGCGGGTTAGTGTTAGCGTACGTGTTAGGATTAGGGGACGGGTGAGGGTCAGGCTTCGGGGAAGTGTTACGGTTAGGGTTCGGGCTAGGTTTAGGGTTAGGGGACGGGGACGGTTTAGGGTCCAGGTGAGGGTACGACAACACTTTAGGGGGAGCGTACGTGTGAGGGCGCGGGTTAGTGTTAGCGTACGGGTTAGGATTAGGGGACGGGTGAGGGTCAGGCTTCGGGGAAGGGTTACGGTTAGGGTTCGGGCTAGGGTTAGCGTTAGGGGACGGGGACGGTTTAGGGTCCAGGTGAGGGTACGACAACACTTTAGGGGGAGAGTACGTGTGAGGGCGCGGGTTAGTGTTAGCGTACGGGGTAGGATTAGGGGACGGGTGAGGGTCAGGCTTCGGGGATGGGTTAGGGTTAGGGTTCGGGCTAGGGTTAGGGTTAGGGGACGGCGACGGTTTAGGTTCCAGGTGAGGGTCCGACAACGCTTTAGGGGGAGCGTACGTGTGAGGGCGCGGGTTAGTGTTAGCGTACGGGTTAGGATTAGGGGACGGGTGAGGGTCAGGCTTCGGGGAAGGGTTACGGTTAGGGTTCGGGCTAGGGTTAGGGTTAGGGGACGGGGACGGTTTAGGGTCCAGGTGAGGGTACGACAACACTTTAGGGGGAGCGTACGTGTGAGGGCGCGGGTTAGTGTTAGCGCACGGGTTAGGATTAGGGGACGGGTGAGGGTCAGGCTTCGGGGAAGGGTTACGGTTAGGGTTCGGGCTAGGGTTAGGGTTAGGGGACGGGGACGGTTTAGGGTTCATTTGAGGGTACGACAATGCTTTAGGGGGAGCGTACGTGTGAGGGCGCGGGTTAGTGTTAGCGTACGGGTTAGGATTAGGGGACTGGTGAGGGTCAGGCTTCGGGGAAGGGTTACGGTTACGGTTCGGGCTAGGGTTAGGGTTAGGGGACGGGGACGGTTTAGGGTCCAGGTGAGGGTACGCCAACACTTTAGGGGGAGCGTACGTGTGAGGGCGCGGGTTAGTGTTAGCGTACGGGTTAGGATTAGGGGATGGGTGAGGGTCAGGCTTCGGGGAAGGGTTACGGTTAGGGTTCGGGCTAGGGTTAGGGTTAGGGGACGGGGACGGTTTAGGGTCCAGGTGAGGGTACGACAACACTTTAGGGGGAGCGTACGTGTGAGGGCGCGGGTTAGTGTTAGCGTACGGGTTAGGATTAGGGGACGGGTGAGGGTCAGGCTTCGGGGAAGGGTTACGGTTAGGGTTCGGGCTAGGGTTAGGGTTAGGGGACGGGGACGGTTTAGGGTCCAGGTGAGGGTACGACAACACTTTAGGGGGAGCATACGTGTGAGGGCGCGGGTTAGTGTTAGCGTACGGGTTACGATTAGGGGACGGGTGAGGGTCAGGCTTCGGGGAAGGGTTACGGTTAGGGTTCGGGCTAGGGTTAGGGTTAGGGGACGGGGACGGTTTAGGGTCCAGGTGAGGGTACGACAACACTTTAGGGGGAGAGTACGTGTGAGGGCGCGGGTTAGTGTTAGCGTACGGGTTAGGATTAGGGGACGGGTGAGGGTCAGGCTTCGGGGAAGTGTTAGGGTTAGGGCTCGGGCTAGGGTTAGGGTTAGGGGACGGGGACAGTTTAGGGTCCAGGTGAGGGTACGACAACACTTTAGGGGGAGCGTACGTGTGAGGGCGCGGGTTAGTGTTAGCGTACGGGTTAGGATTAGGGGACGGGTGAGGGTCAGGCTTCGGGGAAGGGTTACGGTTAGGGTTCGGGCTAGGGTTAGTGTTAGGGGACGGGGACGGTTTAGGGTCCAGGTGAGGGTACGACAACACTTTAGGGGGAGAGTACGTGTGAGGGCGCGGGTTAGTGTTAGCGTACGGGTTAGGATTAGGGGACGGGTGAGGGTCAGGCTTCGGGGAAGGGTTACGGTTAGGGTTCGGGCTAGGGTTAGGTTTAGGGGACGGGGACGGTTTAGGGTCCATTTGAGGGTACGACAACGCTTTAGGGGGAGCGTACGTGTGAGGGCGCGGGTTAGTGTTAGCGTACGTGTTAGGATTAGGGGACTGGTGAGGGTCAGGCTTCGGGGAAGTGTTAGGGTTAGGGCTCGGGCTAGGGTTAGTGTTAGGGGACGGGGACGGTTTAGGGTCCAGGTGAGGGTACGACAACACTTTAGGGGGAGCGTACGTGTGAGGGCGCGGGTTAGTGTTAGCGTACGGGTTAGGATTAGGGGACGGGTGAGGGTCAGGCTTCGGGGAAGGGTTAGGGTTAGGGTTCGGGCTAGGGTTAGGTTTCGGGACGGGGACGGTTTAGGGTCCAGGTGAGGGTACGACAACCGTTTAGGGGGAGCGTACGTGTGAAGGTGCGGGTTAGTGTTAGCGTACGGGTTAGGATTAGGGGACGGGTGAGCGTCAGGCTTCGGGGAAGTGTTAGGGTTAGGGTTAGGGCTAGGGTCAGGGTTAGGGGACGGGGACGGTTTAGGGTCCAGGTGTGTGTCCGACAACGCTTTAGGTGGAGCGTACGTGTGAGTGCGCGGGTTAGTGTTAGCGTACGGGTTAGGATTAGGGGACGGGTGAGGGTCAGGCTTCGGGGAAGGGTTACGGTTAGGGTTCGGGCTAGGGTTAGGGTTAGGGGACGGGGACGGTTTAGGGTCCAGGTGAGGGTACGACAACACTTTAGGGGGAGCGTACGTGTGAGGGCGCGGGTTAGTGTTAGCGTACGGGTTAGGATTAGGGGACGGGTGAGGGTCAGGCTTCGGGGAAGGGTTACGGTTAGGGTTCGGGCTAGGGTTAGGGTTAGGGGACGGGGACGGTTTAGGGTCCAGGTGAGGGTACGACAACACTTTAGGGGGAGCGTACGTGTGAGGGCGCGGGTTAGTGTTAGCGTACGGGTTAGGATTAGGGGACGGGTGAGGGTCAGGCTTCGGGGAAGGTTTACGGTTAGGGTTCGGGCTAGGGTTAGTATTAGGGGACGGGGACGGTTTAGGGTCCAGGTGAGGGTACGACAACACTTTAGGGGGAGAGTACGTGTGAGGGCGCGGGTTAGTGTTAGCGTACGGGTTAGGATTAGGGGACAGGTGAGGGTCAGGCTTCGGGGAAGGGTTACGGTTAGGGTTCGGGCTAGGGTTAGGGTTAGGGAACGGGGACGGTTTAGGGTCCATTTGAGGGTACGACAACGCTTTAGGGAGAGCGTACGTGTGAGGGCGCGGGTTAGTGTTAGCGTACGGGTTAGGATTAGGGGACGGGTGAGGGTCAGGCTTCGGGGAAGGGTTACGGTTAGGGTTCGGGCTAGGGTTAGGGTTAGGGGACGGGGACGGTTTAGGGTCCAGGTGAGGGTACGACAACACTTTAGGGGGAGCGTACGTGAGAGGGCGCGGATTAGTGTTAGCGTACGGGTTAGGATTAGGGGACGTGTGAGGGTCAGGTTTCGGGGAAGGGTTACGGTTAGGGTTCGGGCTAGGGTTAGGGTTAGGGGACGGGGACGGTTTAGGGTCCAGGTGAGGGTACGACAACACTTTAGGGGGAGCGTACGTGTGAGGGCGCGGGTTAGTGTTAGCGTACGGGTTAGGATTAGGGGACGGGTGAGGGTCAGGCTTCGGGGAAGGGTTACGGTTAGGGTTCGGGCTAGGGTTAGGGTTAGGGGACGGGGACGGTTTAGGGTCCAGGTGAGGGTACGACAACACTTTAGGGGGAGCGTACGTGTGAGGGCGCGGGTTAGTGTTAGCGTACGGGTTAGGATTAGGGGACGGGTGAGGGTCAGGCTTCGGGGAAGGTTTACGGTTAGGGTTCGGGCTAGGGTTAGTGTTAGGGGACGGGGACGGTTTAGGGTCCAGGTGAGGGTACGACAACACTTTAGGGGGAGCGTACGTGTGAGGGCGCGGGTTAGTGTTAGCGTACGGGTTAGGATTATGGGACAGGTGAGGGTCAGGCTTCGGGGAAGGGTTACGGTTAGGGTTCGGGCTAGGGTTAGGGTTAGGGGACGGGGACGGTTTAGGGTCCATTTGAGGGTACGACAACGCTTTAGGGAGAGCGTACGTGTGAGGGCGCGGGTTAGTGTTAGCGTACGGGTTAGGATTAGGGGACGGGTGAGGGTCAGGCTTCAGGGAAGGGTTACGGTTAGGGTTCGGGCTAGGGTTAGGGTTAGGGGACGGGGACGGTTTAGGGTCCAGGTGAGGGTACGACAACACTTTAGGGGGAGAGTACGTGTGAGGGCGCGGGTTAGTGTTAGCGTACGGGGTAGGATTACGGGACGGGTGAGGGTCAGGCTTCGGGGAAGGGTTAGGGTTAGGGTTCGGGCTAGGGTTAGGGTTAGGGGACGGGGACGGTTTAGGGTCCATTTGAGGGTACGACAACGCTTTAGGGGGAGCGTACGTGTGAGGGCGCGGGTTAGTGTTAGCGTACCGGTTAGGATTAGGGCACTGGTGAGGGTCTGGCTTCGGGGAAGGGTTAGGGTTAGGGTTCGGGCTAGGGATAGGGGACGGGGACGGTTTACGGTCCAGGTGAGGGTCCGACAACGCTTTAGGGGGAGCGTACGTGTGAGGGCGCGGGTTAGTGTTAGCGTACGGGTTAGGATTAGGGGACGGGTGAGGGTCAGGCTTCGGGGAAGGGTTACGGTTAGTGTTCGGGCTAGGGTTAGGGTTAGGGGACGGGGACGGTTTTGGGTCCAGGTGAGGGTCCGACAACGCTTTAGGGGGAGCGCACGTGTGAGGGCGCGGGTTAGTGTTAGCGTACGGGTTAGGATTAGGGGACGGGTGAGGGTCAGGCTTCGGGGAAGGGTTAGGGTTAGGGTTCGGGCTAGGGTTAGGGTTAGGGGACGGGGACGGTTTAGGGTCCAGGTGAGGGTACGACAACACTTTAGGGGGAGCGTACGTGTGAGGGCGCGGGTTAGTTTTAGCGTACGGGTTAGGATTAGGGGACGGGTGAGGGTCAGGCTTCTGGGAAGGGTTAGGGTTAGGGTTCGGGCTAGGGTTAGGGTTAGGGGACGGGGACGGTTTAGGGTCCAGGTGAGGGTACGACAACGCTTTAGGGTGAGCGTACGTGTGAGGGCGCGGGTTAGTGTTAGCGTACGGGTTAGGATTAGGGTACGGGTGAGGGTCAGGCTTCGGGGAAGGGTTAGGGTTAGGGTTCGGGCTAGGGTTAGGGTTAGGGGATGGGGACGGTTTAGGGTCCAGGTGAGGGTCCGACAACGCTTTAGGGGGAGCGTACGTGTGAGGGCGCGGGTTAGTGTTAGCGTACGGGTTAGGATTTGGGGATGGGTGAGGGTCAGGCTTCTGGGAAGGGTTAGGGTTAGGGTTCGGGCTAGGGTTAGGGTTAGGGGACGGGGACGGTTTAGGGTCCAGGTGAGGGTCCGACAACGCTTTAGGGGGAGCGTACGTGTGAGGGCGCGGGTTAGTGTTAGCGTACGGGTTAGGATTAGGGGACGGGTGAGGGTCAGGCTTCGGGGAAGGGTTAGGGTTAGGGTTCGGGCTAGTGTTAGGGTTAGGGGACGGGGACGGTTGAGGGTCCAGGTGAGGGTACGACAACACTTTAGGGGGAGCGTACGTGTGAGGGCGCGGGTTAGTGTTAGGGGACGGGTGAGGGTCAGGCTTCGGGGAAGGGTTACGGTTAGGGTTCGGGCTAGGGTTAGTGTTAGGGGCCGGGGACGGTTTAGGTTCCAGGTGAGGGTCCGACAACGCTTTAGGGGGAGCGTACGTGTGAGGGCGCGGGTTAGTGTTAGCGTACGGGTTAGGATTAGGGGACGGGTGAGGGTCAGGCTTCGGGGAAGGGTTACGGTTAGGGTTCGGGCTAGGGTTAGGGTTAGGGGACGGGGACGGTTTAGGGTCCAGGTGAGGGTACGACAACACTTTAGGGGGAGCGTACGTGTGAGGGCGCGGGTTAGTGTTAGCGCACGGGTTAGGATTAGGGGACGGGTGAGGGTCAGGCTTCGGGGAAGGGTTACGGTTAGCGTTCGGGCTAGGGTTAGGGTTAGGGGACGGGGACGGTTTAGGGTCCAGGTGAGGGTACGACAACACTTTAGGCGGAGCGTACGTGTGAGGGCGTGGGTTAGTGTTAGCGTACGGGTTAGGATTAGGGGACGGGTGAGGGTCAGGCTTCGGGGAAGGGTTACGGTTAGTGTTCGGGCTAGGGTTAGGGTTAGGGGACGGGGACGGTTTAGGGTCCAGGTGAGGGTCCGACAACGCTTTAGGGGGAGCGCACGTGTGAGGGCGCGGGTTAGTGTTAGCGTACGGGTTAGGATTAGGGGACGGGTGAGGGTCAGGCTTCGGGGAAGGGTTAGGGTTAGGGTTCGGGCTAGGGTTAGGGTTAGGGGACGGGGACGGTTTAGGGTCCAGGTGAGGGTACGACAACACTTTAGGGGGAGCGTACGTGTGAGGGCGCGGGTTAGTTTTAGCGTACGGGTTAGGATTAGGGGACGGGTGAGGGTCAGGCTTCTGGGAAGAGTTAGGGTTAGGGTTCGGGCTAGGGTTAGGGTTAGGGGACGGGGACGGTTTAGGGTCCAGGTGAGGGTACGACAACGCTTTAGGGTGAGCGTACGTGTGAGGGCGCGGGTTAGTGTTAGCGTACGGGTTAGGATTAGGGGACGGGTGAGGGTCAGGCTTCGGGGAAGGGTTAGGGTTAGGGTTCGGGCTAGGGTTAGGGTTAGGGGACGGGGACGGTTTAGGGTCCAGGTGAGGGTCCGACAACGCTTTAGGGGGAGCGTACGTGTGAGGGCGCGGGTTAGTGTTAGCGTACGGGTTAGGATTAGGGGATGGGTGAGGGTCAGGCTTCTGGGAAGGGTTAGGGTTAGGGTTCGGGCTAGGGTTAGGGTTAGGGGACGGGGACGGTTTAGGGTCCAGGTGAGGGTCCGACAACGCTTTAGGGGGAGCGTACGTGTGAGGGCGCGGGTTAGTGTTAGCGTACGGGTTAGGATTAGGGGACGGGTGAGGGTCAGGCTTCGGGGAAGGGTTACGGTTAGGGTTCGGGCTAGGGTTAGGGTTAGGGGACGGGGACGGTTTAGGGTCCAGGTGAGGGTACGACAACACTTTAGGGGGAGCGTACGTGTGAGGGCGCGGGTTAGTGTTAGCGTACGGGTTAGGATTAGGGGACGGGTGAGGGTCAGGCTTCGGGGAAGGGTTACGGTTAGGGTTCGGGCAAGGGTTAGTGTTAGGGGCCGGGGACGGTTTAGGTTCCAGGTGAGGGTCCGACAACGCTTTAGGGGGAGCGTACGTGTGAGGGCGCGGGTTAGTGTTAGCGTACGAGTTAGGATTAGGGGACGGGTGAGGGTCAGGCTTCGGGGAAGGGTTACGGTTAGGGTTCGGGCTAGGGTTAGGGTTAGGGGACGGGGACGGTTTAGGGTCCAGGTGAGGGTACGACAACACTTTAGGGGGAGCGTACGTGTGAGGGCGCGGGTTAGTGTTAGCGCACGGGTTAGGATTAGGGGACGGGTGAGGGTCAGGCTTCGGGGAAGGGTTACGGTTAGGGTTCGGGCTAGGGTTAGGGTTAGGGGACGGGGACGGTTTAGGGTCCAGGTGAGGGTACGACAACACTTTAGGGGGAGAGTACGTGTGAGGGCGCGGGTTAGTGTTAGCGTACGGGTTAGGGTTAGGGGACGGGTGAGGGTCAGGCTTCGGGGAAGGGTTACGGTTAGGGTTCGGGCTAGGGTTAGGGTTAGGGGACGGGGACGGTTTAGGGTTCATTTGAGGGTACGACAACGCTTTAGGGGGAGCGTACGTGTGAGGGCGCGGGTTAGTGTTAGCGTACGGGTTAGGATTAGGGGACGAGTGAGGGTCAGGCTTCTGGGAAGGGTTAGGGTTAGGGTTCGGGCTAGGGTTAGGGTTAGGGGACGGGGACGGTTTAGGGTCCAGGTGAGGGTACGACAACACTTTAGGGGGAGCGTACGTGTGAGGGCGCGGGTTAGTGTTAGCGTACGTGTTAGGATTAGGGGACGGGTGAGGGTCAGGCTTCGGGGAAGGGTTACGGTTAGGGTTCGGGCTAGGGTTAGGGTTAGGGGACGGGGACGGTTTAGGGTCCAGGTGAGGGTACGACAACACTTTAGGCGGAGCGTACGTGTGAGGGCGTGGGTTAGTGTTAGCGTACGGGTTAGGATTAGGGGACGGGTGAGGGTCAGGCTTCGGGGAAGGGTTACGGTTAGTGTTCGGGCTAGGGTTAGGGTTAGGGGACGGGGACGGTTTTGGGTCCAGGTGAGGGTCCGACAACGCTTTAGGGGGAGCGCACGTGTGAGGGCGCGGGTTAGTGTTAGCGTACGGGTTAGGATTAGGGGACGGGTGAGGTTCAGGCTTCGGGGAAGGGTTAGGGTTAGGGTTCGGGCTAGGGTTAGGGTTAGGGGACGGGGACGGTTTAGGGTCCAGGTGAGGGTACGACAACACTTTAGGGGGAGCGTACGTGTGAGGGCGCGGGTTAGTTTTAGCGTACGGGTTAGGATTAGGGGACGGGTGAGGGTCAGGCTTCTGGGAAGGGTTAGGGTTAGGGTTCGGGCTAGGGTTAGGGTTAGGGGACGGGGACGGTTTAGGGTCCAGGTGAGGGTACGACAACGCTTTAGGGTGAGCGTACGTGTGAGGGCGCGGGTTAGTGTTAGCGTACGGGTTAGGATTAGGGTACGGGTGAGGGTCAGGCTTCGGGGAAGGGTTAGGGTTAGGGTTCGGGCTAGGGTTAGGGTTAGGGGATGGGGACGGTTTAGGGTCCAGGTGAGGGTCCGACAACGCTTTAGGGGGAGCGTACGTGTGAGGGCGCGGGTTAGTGTTAGCGTACGGGTTAGGATTTGGGGATGGGTGAGGGTCAGGCTTCTGGGAAGGGTTAGGGTTAGGGTTCGGGCTAGGGTTAGGGTTAGGGGACGGGGACGGTTTAGGGTCCAGGTGAGGGTCCGACAACGCTTTAGGGGGAGCGTACGTGTGAGGGCGCGGGTTAGTGTTAGCGTACGGGTTAGGATTAGGGGACGGGTGAGGGTCAGGCTTCGGGGAAGGGTTAGGGTTAGGGTTCGGGCTAGTGTTAGGGTTAGGGGACGGGGACGGTTGAGGGTCCAGGTGAGGGTACGACAACACTTTAGGGGGAGCGTACGTGTGAGGGCGCGGGTTAGTGTTAGGGGACGGGTGAGGGTCAGGCTTCGGGGAAGGGTTACGGTTAGGGTTCGGGCTAGGGTTAGTGTTAGGGGCCGGGGACGGTTTAGGTTCCAGGTGAGGGTCCGACAACGCTTTAGGGGGAGCGTACGTGTGAGGGCGCGGGTTAGTGTTAGCGTACGGGTTAGGATTAGGGGACGGGTGAGGGTCAGGCTTCGGGGAAGGGTTACGGTTAGGGTTCGGGCTAGGGTTAGGGTTAGGGGACGGGGACGGTTTAGGGTCCAGGTGAGGGTACGACAACACTTTAGGGGGAGCGTACGTGTGAGGGCGCGGGTTAGTGTTAGCGCACGGGTTAGGATTAGGGGACGGGTGAGGGTCAGGCTTCGGGGAAGGGTTACGGTTAGCGTTCGGGCTAGGGTTAGGGTTAGGGGACGGGGACGGTTTAGGGTCCAGGTGAGGGTACGACAACACTTTAGGCGGAGCGTACGTGTGAGGGCGTGGGTTAGTGTTAGCGTACGGGTTAGGATTAGGGGACGGGTGAGGGTCAGGCTTCGGGGAAGGGTTACGGTTAGTGTTCGGGCTAGGGTTAGGGTTAGGGGACGGGGACGGTTTAGGGTCCAGGTGAGGGTCCGACAACGCTTTAGGGGGAGCGCACGTGTGAGGGCGCGGGTTAGTGTTAGCGTACGGGTTAGGATTAGGGGACGGGTGAGGGTCAGGCTTCGGGGAAGGGTTAGGGTTAGGGTTCGGGCTAGGGTTAGGGTTAGGGGACGGGGACGGTTTAGGGTCCAGGTGAGGGTACGACAACACTTTAGGGGGAGCGTACGTGTGAGGGCGCGGGTTAGTTTTAGCGTACGGGTTAGGATTAGGGGACGGGTGAGGGTCAGGCTTCTGGGAAGAGTTAGGGTTAGGGTTCGGGCTAGGGTTAGGGTTAGGGGACGGGGACGGTTTAGGGTCCAGGTGAGGGTACGACAACGCTTTAGGGTGAGCGTACGTGTGAGGGCGCGGGTTAGTGTTAGCGTACGGGTTAGGATTAGGGGACGGGTGAGGGTCAGGCTTCGGGGAAGGGTTAGGGTTAGGGTTCGGGCTAGGGTTAGGGTTAGGGGACGGGGACGGTTTAGGGTCCAGGTGAGGGTCCGACAACGCTTTAGGGGGAGCGTACGTGTGAGGGCGCGGGTTAGTGTTAGCGTACGGGTTAGGATTAGGGGATGGGTGAGGGTCAGGCTTCTGGGAAGGGTTAGGGTTAGGGTTCGGGCTAGGGTTAGGGTTAGGGGACGGGGACGGTTTAGGGTCCAGGTGAGGGTCCGACAACGCTTTAGGGGGAGCGTACGTGTGAGGGCGCGGGTTAGTGTTAGCGTACGGGTTAGGATTAGGGGACGGGTGAGGGTCAGGCTTCGGGGAAGGGTTACGGTTAGGGTTCGGGCTAGGGTTAGGGTTAGGGGACGGGGACGGTTTAGGGTCCAGGTGAGGGTACGACAACACTTTAGGGGGAGCGTACGTGTGAGGGCGCGGGTTAGTGTTAGCGTACGGGTTAGGATTAGGGGACGGGTGAGGGTCAGGCTTCGGGGAAGGGTTACGGTTAGGGTTCGGGCAAGGGTTAGTGTTAGGGGCCGGGGACGGTTTAGGTTCCAGGTGAGGGTCCGACAACGCTTTAGGGGGAGCGTACGTGTGAGGGCGCGGGTTAGTGTTAGCGTACGAGTTAGGATTAGGGGACGGGTGAGGGTCAGGCTTCGGGGAAGGGTTACGGTTAGGGTTCGGGCTAGGGTTAGGGTTAGGGGACGGGGACGGTTTAGGGTCCAGGTGAGGGTACGACAACACTTTAGGGGGAGCGTACGTGTGAGGGCGCGGGTTAGTGTTAGCGCACGGGTTAGGATTAGGGGACGGGTGAGGGTCAGGCTTCGGGGAAGGGTTACGGTTAGGGTTCGGGCTAGGGTTAGGGTTAGGGGACGGGGACGGTTTAGGGTCCAGGTGAGGGTACGACAACACTTTAGGGGGAGAGTACGTGTGAGGGCGCGGGTTAGTGTTAGCGTACGGGTTAGGGTTAGGGGACGGGTGAGGGTCAGGCTTCGGGGAAGGGTTACGGTTAGGGTTCGGGCTAGGGTTAGGGTTAGGGGACGGGGACGGTTTAGGGTTCATTTGAGGGTACGACAACGCTTTAGGGGGAGCGTACGTGTGAGGGCGCGGGTTAGTGTTAGCGTACGGGTTAGGATTAGGGGACGAGTGAGGGTCAGGCTTCTGGGAAGGGTTAGGGTTAGGGTTCGGGCTAGGGTTAGGGTTAGGGGACGGGGACGGTTTAGGGTCCAGGTGAGGGTACGACAACACTTTAGGGGGAGCGTACGTGTGAGGGCGCGGGTTAGTGTTAGCGTACGTGTTAGGATTAGGGGACGGGTGAGGGTCAGGCTTCGGGGAAGGGTTACGGTTAGGGTTCGGGCTAGGGTTAGGGTTAGGGGACGGGGACGGTTTAGGGTCCAGGTGAGGGTACGACAACACTTTAGGCGGAGCGTACGTGTGAGGGCGTGGGTTAGTGTTAGCGTACGGGTTAGGATTAGGGGACGGGTGAGGGTCAGGCTTCGGGGAAGGGTTACGGTTAGTGTTCGGGCTAGGGTTAGGGTTAGGGGACGGGGACGGTTTTGGGTCCAGGTGAGGGTCCGACAACGCTTTAGGGGGAGCGCACGTGTGAGGGCGCGGGTTAGTGTTAGCGTACGGGTTAGGATTAGGGGACGGGTGAGGTTCAGGCTTCGGGGAAGGGTTAGGGTTAGGGTTCGGGCTAGGGTTAGGGTTAGGGGACGGGGACGGTTTAGGGTCCAGGTGAGGGTACGACAACACTTTAGGGGGAGCGTACGTGTGAGGGCGCGGGTTAGTTTTAGCGTACGGGTTAGGATTAGGGGACGGGTGAGGGTCAGGCTTCTGGGAAGGGTTAGGGTTAGGGTTCGGGCTAGGGTTAGGGTTAGGGGACGGGGACGGTTTAGGGTCCAGGTGAGGGTACGACAACGCTTTAGGGTGAGCGTACGTGTGAGGGCGCGGGTTAGTGTTAGCGTACGGGTTAGGATTAGGGTACGGGTGAGGGTCAGGCTTCGGGGAAGGGTTAGGGTTAGGGTTCGGGCTAGGGTTAGGGTTAGGGGATGGGGACGGTTTAGGGTCCAGGTGAGGGTCCGACAACGCTTTAGGGGGAGCGTACGTGTGAGGGCGCGGGTTAGTGTTAGCGTACGGGTTAGGATTTGGGGATGGGTGAGGGTCAGGCTTCTGGGAAGGGTTAGGGTTAGGGTTCGGGCTAGGGTTAGGGTTAGGGGACGGGGACGGTTTAGGGTCCAGGTGAGGGTCCGACAACGCTTTAGGGGGAGCGTACGTGTGAGGGCGCGGGTTAGTGTTAGCGTACGGGTTAGGATTAGGGGACGGGTGAGGGTCAGGCTTCGGGGAAGGGTTAGGGTTAGGGTTCGGGCTAGTGTTAGGGTTAGGGGACGGGGACGGTTGAGGGTCCAGGTGAGGGTACGACAACACTTTAGGGGGAGCGTACGTGTGAGGGCGCGGGTTAGTGTTAGGGGACGGGTGAGGGTCAGGCTTCGGGGAAGGGTTACGGTTAGGGTTCGGGCTAGGGTTAGTGTTAGGGGCCGGGGACGGTTTAGGTTCCAGGTGAGGGTCCGACAACGCTTTAGGGGGAGCGTACGTGTGAGGGCGCGGGTTAGTGTTAGCGTACGGGTTAGGATTAGGGGACGGGTGAGGGTCAGGCTTCGGGGAAGGGTTACGGTTAGGGTTCGGGCTAGGGTTAGGGTTAGGGGACGGGGACGGTTTAGGGTCCAGGTGAGGGTACGACAACACTTTAGGGGGAGCGTACGTGTGAGGGCGCGGGTTAGTGTTAGCGCACGGGTTAGGATTAGGGGACGGGTGAGGGTCAGGCTTCGGGGAAGGGTTACGGTTAGCGTTCGGGCTAGGGTTAGGGTTAGGGGACGGGGACGGTTTAGGGTCCAGGTGAGGGTACGACAACACTTTAGGCGGAGCGTACGTGTGAGGGCGTGGGTTAGTGTTAGCGTACGGGTTAGGATTAGGGGACGGGTGAGGGTCAGGCTTCGGGGAAGGGTTACGGTTAGTGTTCGGGCTAGGGTTAGGGTTAGGGGACGGGGACGGTTTAGGGTCCAGGTGAGGGTCCGACAACGCTTTAGGGGGAGCGCACGTGTGAGGGCGCGGGTTAGTGTTAGCGTACGGGTTAGGATTAGGGGACGGGTGAGGGTCAGGCTTCGGGGAAGGGTTAGGGTTAGGGTTCGGGCTAGGGTTAGGGTTAGGGGACGGGGACGGTTTAGGGTCCAGGTGAGGGTACGACAACACTTTAGGGGGAGCGTACGTGTGAGGGCGCGGGTTAGTTTTAGCGTACGGGTTAGGATTAGGGGACGGGTGAGGGTCAGGCTTCTGGGAAGAGTTAGGGTTAGGGTTCGGGCTAGGGTTAGGGTTAGGGGACGGGGACGGTTTAGGGTCCAGGTGAGGGTACGACAACGCTTTAGGGTGAGCGTACGTGTGAGGGCGCGGGTTAGTGTTAGCGTACGGGTTAGGATTAGGGGACGGGTGAGGGTCAGGCTTCGGGGAAGGGTTACGGTTAGGGTTCGGGCTAGGGTTAGGGTTAGGGGACGGGGACGGTTTAGGGTCCAGGTGAGGGTCCGACAACGCTTTAGGGGGAGCGTACGTGTGAGGGCGCGGGTTAGTGTTAGCGTACGGGTTAGGATTAGGGGATGGGTGAGGGTCAGGCTTCTGGGAAGGGTTAGGGTTAGGGTTCGGGCTAGGGTTAGGGTTAGGGGACGGGGACGGTTTAGGGTCCAGGTGAGGGTCCGACAACGCTTTAGGGGGAGCGTACGTGTGAGGGCGCGGGTTAGTGTTAGCGTACGGGTTAGGATTAGGGGACGGGTGAGGGTCAGGCTTCGGGGAAGGGTTACGGTTAGGGTTCGGGCTAGGGTTAGGGTTAGGGGACGGGGACGGTTTAGGGTCCAGGTGAGGGTACGACAACACTTTAGGGGGAGCGTACGTGTGAGGGCGCGGGTTAGTGTTAGCGTACGGGTTAGGATTAGGGGACGGGTGAGGGTCAGGCTTCGGGGAAGGGTTACGGTTAGGGTTCGGGCTAGGGTTAGTGTTAGGGGCCGGGGACGGTTTAGGTTCCAGGTGAGGGTCCGACAACGCTTTAGGGGGAGCGTACGTGTGAGGGCGCGGGTTAGTGTTAGCGTACGAGTTAGGATTAGGGGACGGGTGAGGGTCAGGCTTCGGGGAAGGGTTACGGTTAGGGTTCGGGCTAGGGTTAGGGTTAGGGGACGGGGACGGTTTAGGGTCCAGGTGAGGGTACGACAACACTTTAGGGGGAGCGTACGTGTGAGGGCGCGGGTTAGTGTTAGCGCACGGGTTAGGATTAGGGGACGGGTGAGGGTCAGGCTTCGGGGAAGGGTTACGGTTAGGGTTCGGGCTAGGGTTAGGGTTAGGGGACGGGGACGGTTTAGGGTCCAGGTGAGGGTACGACAACACTTTAGGGGGAGAGTACGTGTGAGGGCGCGGGTTAGTGTTAGCGTACGGGTTAGGGTTAGGGGACGGGTGAGGGTCAGGCTTCGGGGAAGGGTTACGGTTAGGGTTCGGGCTAGGGTTAGGGTTAGGGGACGGGGACGGTTTAGGGTTCATTTGAGGGTACGACAACGCTTTAGGGGGAGCGTACGTGTGAGGGCGCGGGTTAGTGTTAGCGTACGGGTTAGGATTAGGGGACTGGTGAGGGTCAGGCTTCGGGGAAGGGTTACGGTTACGGTTCGGGCTAGGGTTAGGGTTAGGAGACGGGGACGGTTTAGGGTCCAGGTGAGGGTACGCCAACACTTTAGGGGGAGCGTACGTGTGAGGGCGCGGGTTAGTGTTAGCGTACGGGTTAGGATTAGGGGACGGGTGAGGGTCAGGCTTCGGGGAAGGGTTAGGGTTAGGGTTCGGGCTAGGGTTAGGGTTAGGGGACGGGGACGGTTTAGGGTCCAGGTGAGGGTCCGACAACGCTTTAGGGGGAGCGTACGTGTGAGGGCGCGGGTTAGTGTTAGCGTACGGGTTAGGATTAGGGGATGGGTGAGGGTCAGGCTTCTGGGAAGGGTTAGGGTTAGGGTTCGGGCTAGGGTTAGGGTTAGGGGACGGGGACGGTTTAGGGTCCAGGTGAGGGTCCGACAACGCTTTAGGGGGAGCGTACGTGTGAGGGCGCGGGTTAGTGTTAGCGTACGGGTTAGGATTAGGGGACGGGTGAGGGTCAGGCTTCGGGGAAGGGTTACGGTTAGGGTTCGGGCTAGGGTTAGGGTTAGGGGACGGGGACGGTTTAGGGTCCAGGTGAGGGTACGACAACACTTTAGGGGGAGCGTACGTGTGAGGGCGCGGGTTAGTGTTAGCGTACGGGTTAGGATTAGGGGACGGGTGAGGGTCAGGCTTCGGGGAAGGGTTACGGTTAGGGTTCGGGCTAGGGTTAGTGTTAGGGGCCGGGGACGGTTTAGGTTCCAGGTGAGGGTCCGACAACGCTTTAGGGGGAGCGTACGTGTGAGGGCGCGGGTTAGTGTTAGCGTACGAGTTAGGATTAGGGGACGGGTGAGGGTCAGGCTTCGGGGAAGGGTTACGGTTAGGGTTCGGGCTAGGGTTAGGGTTAGGGGACGGGGACGGTTTAGGGTCCAGGTGAGGGTACGACAACACTTTAGGGGGAGCGTACGTGTGAGGGCGCGGGTTAGTGTTAGCGCACGGGTTAGGATTAGGGGACGGGTGAGGGTCAGGCTTCGGGGAAGGGTTACGGTTAGGGTTCGGGCTAGGGTTAGGGTTAGGGGACGGGGACGGTTTAGGGTCCAGGTGAGGGTACGACAACACTTTAGGGGGAGAGTACGTGTGAGGGCGCGGGTTAGTGTTAGCGTACGGGTTAGGGTTAGGGGACGGGTGAGGGTCAGGCTTCGGGGAAGGGTTACGGTTAGGGTTCGGGCTAGGGTTAGGGTTAGGGGACGGGGACGGTTTAGGGTTCATTTGAGGGTACGACAACGCTTTAGGGGGAGCGTACGTGTGAGGGCGCGGGTTAGTGTTAGCGTACGGGTTAGGATTAGGGGACGAGTGAGGGTCAGGCTTCTGGGAAGGGTTAGGGTTAGGGTTCGGGCTAGGGTTAGGGTTAGGGGACGGGGACGGTTTAGGGTCCAGGTGAGGGTACGACAACACTTTAGGGGGAGCGTACGTGTGAGGGCGCGGGTTAGTGTTAGCGTACGTGTTAGGATTAGGGGACGGGTGAGGGTCAGGCTTCGGGGAAGGGTTACGGTTAGGGTTCGGGCTAGGGTTAGGGTTAGGGGACGGGGACGGTTTAGGGTCCAGGTGAGGGTACGACAACACTTTAGGCGGAGCGTACGTGTGAGGGCGTGGGTTAGTGTTAGCGTACGGGTTAGGATTAGGGGACGGGTGAGGGTCAGGCTTCGGGGAAGGGTTACGGTTAGTGTTCGGGCTAGGGTTAGGGTTAGGGGACGGGGACGGTTTTGGGTCCAGGTGAGGGTCCGACAACGCTTTAGGGGGAGCGCACGTGTGAGGGCGCGGGTTAGTGTTAGCGTACGGGTTAGGATTAGGGGACGGGTGAGGGTCAGGCTTCGGGGAAGGGTTAGGGTTAGGGTTCGGGCTAGGGTTAGGGTTAGGGGACGGGGACGGTTTAGGGTCCAGGTGAGGGTACGACAACACTTTAGGGGGAGCGTACGTGTGAGGGCGCGGGTTAGTTTTAGCGTACGGGTTAGGATTAGGGGACGGGTGAGGGTCAGGCTTCTGGGAAGGGTTAGGGTTAGGGTTCGGGCTAGGGTTAGGGTTAGGGGACGGGGACGGTTTAGGGTCCAGGTGAGGGTACGACAACGCTTTAGGGTGAGCGTACGTGTGAGGGCGCGGGTTAGTGTTAGCGTACGGGTTAGGATTAGGGTACGGGTGAGGGTCAGGCTTCGGGGAAGGGTTAGGGTTAGGGTTCGGGCTAGGGTTAGGGTTAGGGGATGGGGACGGTTTAGGGTCCAGGTGAGGGTCCGACAACGCTTTAGGGGGAGCGTACGTGTGAGGGCGCGGGTTAGTGTTAGCGTACGGGTTAGGATTTGGGGATGGGTGAGGGTCAGGCTTCTGGGAAGGGTTAGGGTTAGGGTTCGGGCTAGGGTTAGGGTTAGGGGAAGGGGACGGTTTAGGGTCCAGGTGAGGGTCCGACAACGCTTTAGGGGGAGCGTACGTGTGAGGGCGCGGGTTAGTGTTAGCGTACGGGTTAGGATTAGGGGACGGGTGAGGGTCAGGCTTCGGGGAAGGGTTAGGGTTAGGGTTCGGGCTAGTGTTAGGGTTAGGGGACGGGGACGGTTGAGGGTCCAGGTGAGGGTACGACAACACTTTAGGGGGAGCGTACGTGTGAGGGCGCGGGTTAGTGTTAGGGGACGGGTGAGGGTCAGGCTTCGGGGAAGGGTTACGGTTAGGGTTCGGGCTAGGGTTAGTGTTAGGGGCCGGGGACGGTTTAGGTTCCAGGTGAGGGTCCGACAACGCTTTAGGGGGAGCGTACGTGTGAGGGCGCGGGTTAGTGTTAGCGTACGGGTTAGGATTAGGGGACGGGTGAGGGTCAGGCTTCGGGGAAGGGTTACGGTTAGGGTTCGGGCTAGGGTTAGGGTTAGGGGACGGGGACGGTTTAGGGTCCAGGTGAGGGTACGACAACACTTTAGGGGGAGCGTACGTGTGAGGGCGCGGGTTAGTGTTAGCGCACGGGTTAGGATTAGGGGACGGGTGAGGGTCAGGCTTCGGGGAAGGGTTACGGTTAGCGTTCGGGCTAGGGTTAGGGTTAGGGGACGGGGACGGTTTAGGGTCCAGGTGAGGGTACGACAACACTTTAGGCGGAGCGTACGTGTGAGGGCGTGGGTTAGTGTTAGCGTACGGGTTAGGATTAGGGGACGGGTGAGGGTCAGGCTTCGGGGAAGGGTTACGGTTAGTGTTCGGGCTAGGGTTAGGGTTAGGGGACGGGGACGGTTTAGGGTCCAGGTGAGGGTCCGACAACGTTTTAGGGGGAGCGCACGTGTGAGGGCGCGGGTTAGTGTTAGCGTACGGGTTAGGATTAGGGGACGGGTGAGGGTCAGGCTTCGGGGAAGGGTTAGGGTTAGGGTTCGGGCTAGGGTTAGGGTTAGGGGACGGGGACGGTTTAGGGTCCAGGTGAGGGTACGACAACACTTTAGGGGGAGCGTACGTGTGAGGGCGCGGGTTAGTTTTAGCGTACGGGTTAGGATTAGGGGACGGGTGAGGGTCAGGCTTCTGGGAAGAGTTAGGGTTAGGGTTCGGGCTAGGGTTAGGGTTAGGGGACGGGGACGGTTTAGGGTCCAGGTGAGGGTACGACAACGCTTTAGGGTGAGCGTACGTGTGAGGGCGCGGGTTAGTGTTAGCGTACGGGTTAGGATTAGGGGACGGGTGAGGGTCAGGCTTCGGGGAAGGGTTAGGGTTAGGGTTCGGGCTAGGGTTAGGGTTAGGGGACGGGGACGGTTTAGGGTCCAGGTGAGGGTCCGACAACGCTTTAGGGGGAGCGTACGTGTGAGGGCGCGGGTTAGTGTTAGCGTACGGGTTAGGATTAGGGGATGGGTGAGGGTCAGGCTTCTGGGAAGGGTTAGGGTTAGGGTTCGGGCTAGGGTTAGGGTTAGGGGACGGGGACGGTTTAGGGTCCAGGTGAGGGTCCGACAACGCTTTAGGGGGAGCGTACGTGTGAGGGCGCGGGTTAGTGTTAGCGTACGGGTTAGGATTAGGGGACGGGTGAGGGTCAGGCTTCGGGGAAGGGTTACGGTTAGGGTTCGGGCTAGGGTTAGGGTTAGGGGACGGGGACGGTTTAGGGTCCAGGTGAGGGTACGACAACACTTTAGGGGGAGCGTACGTGTGAGGGCGCGGGTTAGTGTTAGCGTACGGGTTAGGATTAGGGGACGGGTGAGGGTCAGGCTTCGGGGAAGGGTTACGGTTAGGGTTCGGGCTAGGGTTAGTGTTAGGGGCCGGGGACGGTTTAGGTTCCAGGTGAGGGTCCGACAACGCTTTAGGGGGAGCGTACGTGTGAGGGCGCGGGTTAGTGTTAGCGTACGAGTTAGGATTAGGGGACGGGTGAGGGTCAGGCTTCGGGGAAGGGTTACGGTTAGGGTTCGGGCTAGGGTTAGGGTTAGGGGACGGGGACGGTTTAGGGTCCAGGTGAGGGTACGACAACACTTTAGGGGGAGCGTACGTGTGAGGGCGCGGGTTAGTGTTAGCGCACGGGTTAGGATTAGGGGACGGGTGAGGGTCAGGCTTCGGGGAAGGGTTACGGTTAGGGTTCGGGCTAGGGTTAGGGTTAGGGGACGGGGACGGTTTAGGGTCCAGGTGAGGGTACGACAACACTTTAGGGGGAGAGTACGTGTGAGGGCGCGGGTTAGTGTTAGCGTACGGGTTAGGGTTAGGGGACGGGTGAGGGTCAGGCTTCGGGGAAGGGTTACGGTTAGGGTTCGGGCTAGGGTTAGGGTTAGGGGACGGGGACGGTTTAGGGTTCATTTGAGGGTACGACAACGCTTTAGGGGGAGCGTACGTGTGAGGGCGCGGGTTAGTGTTAGCGTACGGGTTAGGATTAGGGGACTGGTGAGGGTCAGGCTTCGGGGAAGGGTTACGGTTACGGTTCGGGCTAGGGTTAGGGTTAGGAGACGGGGACGGTTTAGGGTCCAGGTGAGGGTACGCCAACACTTTAGGGGGAGCGTACGTGTGAGGGCGCGGGTTAGTGTTAGCGTACGGGTTAGGATTAGGGGACGGGTGAGGGTCAGGCTTCGGGGAAGGGTTACGGTTAGGGTTCGGGCTAGGGTTAGGGTTAGGGGACAGGGACGGTTTAGGGTCCAGGTGACGGTACGACAACACTTTAGGGGGAGCGTACGTGTGAGCGCGCGGGTTAGTGTTAGCGTACGGGTTAGGATTAGGGGACGGGTGAGGGTCAGGCTTCGGGGAAGGGTTACGGTTAGGGTTCGGGCTAGGGTTAGGGTTAGGGGACGGGGACGGTTTAGGGTCCAGGTGAGGGTACGACAACGCTTTAGGGGGAGCGTACGTGTGAGGGCGCGGGTTAGTGTTAGCGTACGTGTTAGGATTAGGGGACTGGTGAGGGTCAGGCTTCGGGGAAGTGTTAGGGTTAGGGCTCGGGCTAGGGTTAGGGTTAGGGGACGGGGACGGTTTAGGGTCCAGGTGAGGGTACGACAACACTTTAGGGGGAGCGTACGTGTGAGTGCGCGGGTTAGTGTTAGCGTACGGGTTAGGATTAGGGTACGGGTGAGGGTCAGGTTTCGGGGAAGGGTTAGGGTTAGGGTTCGGGCTAGGGTTAGGTTTCGAGACGGGGACGGTTTAGGGTCCAGGTGAGGGTACGACAACCGTTTAGGGGGAGCGTACGTGTGAGGGTGCGGGTTAGTGTTAGCGTACGGGTTAGGATTAGGGGACGGGTGAGCGTCAGGCTTCGGGGAAGTGTTAGGGTTAGGGTTAGGGCTAGGGTTAGGGTTAGGGGACGGGGACGGTTTAGGGTCCAGGTGAGTGTCCGACAACGCTTTAGGTGGAGCGTACGTGTGAGGGCGCGGGTTAGTGTTAGCGTACGGGTTAGGATTAGGGGATGGGTGAGGGTCAGGCTTCTGGGAAGTTTTAGGGTTAGGGTTCGGGCTAGGGTTAGGGTTAGGGGACGGGGACGGTTTAGGGTCCAGGTGAGGGTACGACAACACTTTAGGGGGAGAGTACGTGTGAGGGCGCGGGTTAGTGTTAGCGTACGGGTTAGGGTTAGGGGACGGGTGAGGGTCAGGCTTCGGGGAAGGGTTACGGTTAGGGTTCGGGCTAGGGTTAGGGTTAGGGGACGGGGACGGTTTAGGGTTCATTTGAGGGTACGACAACGCTTTAGGGGGAGCGTACGTGTGAGGGCGCGGGTTAGTGTTAGCGTACGGGTTAGGATTAGGGGACTGGTGAGGGTCAGGCTTCGGGGAAGGGTTACGGTTACGGTTCGGGCTAGGGTTAGGGTTAGGAGACGGGGACGGTTTAGGGTCCAGGTGAGGGTACGCCAACACTTTAGGGGGAGCGTACGTGTGAGGGCGCGGGTTAGTGTTAGCGTACGGGTTAGGATTAGGGGACGGGTGAGGGTCAGGCTTCGGGGAAGGGTTACGGTTAGGGTTCGGGCTAGGGTTACGGTTAGGGGACGGGGACGGTTTAGGGTCCAGGTGAGGGTACGACAACACTTTAGGGGGAGAGTACGTGTGAGGGTGCGGGTTAGTGTTAGCGTACGGGTTAGGATTAGGGGACGGGTGAGCGTCAGGCTTCGGGGAAGTGTTAGGGTTAGGGTTAGGGCTAGGGTTAGGGTTAGGGGACGGGGATGGTTTAGGGTCCAGGTGAGTGTCCGACAACGCTTTAGGTGGAGCGTACGTGTGAGGGCGCGGGTTAGTGTTAGCGTACGGGTTAGGATTAGGGGATGGGTGAGGGTCAGGCTTCTGGGAAGTTTTAGGGTTAGGGTTCGGGCTAGGGTTAGGGTTAGGGGACGGGGACGGTTTAGGGTCCAGGTGAGGGTCCGACAACGCTTTAGGGGGAGCGTACGTGTGAGGGCGCGGGTTAGTGTTAGCGTACGGGTTAGGATTAGGGGACGGTTGAGGGTCACGCTTCGGGGAAGGGTTAGGGTTAGGGTTCGGGCTAGGGTTAGGGTTCGGGACGGGGAGGGTTTAGGGTCTAGGTGAGGGTACGACAACCCTTTAGGGGGAGCGTAGGTGTGAGGGTGCGGGTTAGTGTTAGCGTACGGGTTAGGATTAGGGGACGGGTGAGGATCAGGCTTCGGGGAAGTGTTAGGGTTAGGGTTCGGGCTAGGGTTAGGGTTAGGGCTAGGGTTAGTGTTAGGGGCCGGGGACGGTTTAGGTTCCAGGTGAGGGTCCGACAACGCTTTAGGGGGAGCGTACGTGTGAGGGCGCGGGTTAGTGTTAGCGTACGGGTTAGGATTAGGGGACGGGTGAGGGTCAGGCTTCGGGGAAGAGTTACGGTTAGGGTTCGGGCTAGGGTTAGGGTTAGGGGACGGGGACGGTTTAGGGTCCAGGTGAGGGTACGACAACACTTTAGGGGGAGCGTACGTGTGAGGGCGCGGGTTAGTGTTAGCGCACGGGTTAGGATTAGGGGACGGGTGAGGGTCAGGCTTCTGGGAAGAGTTAGGGTTAGGGTTCGGGCTAGGGTTAGGGTTAGGGGACGGGGACGGTTTAGGGTCCAGGTGAGGGTACGACAACGCTTTAGGGTGAGCGTACGTGTGAGGGCGCGGGTTAGTGTTAGCGTACGGGTTAGGATTAGGGGACGGGTGAGGGTCAGGCTTCGGGGAAGGGTTAGGGTTAGGGTTCGGGCTAGGGTTAGGGTTAGGGGACGGGGACGGTTTAGGGTCCAGGTGAGGGTCCGACAACGCTTTAGGGGGAGCGTACGTGTGAGGGCGCGGGTTAGTGTTAGCGTACGGGTTAGGATTAGGGGATGGGTGAGGGTCAGGCTTCTGGGAAGGGTTAGGGTTAGGGTTCGGGCTAGGGTTAGGGTTAGGGGACGGGGACGGTTTAGGGTCCAGGTGAGGGTCCGACAACGCTTTAGGGGGAGCGTACGTGTGAGGGCGCGGGTTAGTGTTAGCGTACGGGTTAGGATTAGGGGACGGGTGAGGGTCAGGCTTCGGGGAAGGGTTACGGTTAGGGTTCGGGCTAGGGTTAGGGTTAGGGGACGGGGACGGTTTAGGGTCCAGGTGAGGGTACGACAACACTTTAGGGGGAGCGTACGTGTGAGGGCGCGGGTTAGTGTTAGCGTACGGGTTAGGATTAGGGGACGGGTGAGGGTCAGGCTTCGGGGAAGGGTTACGGTTAGGGTTCGGGCTAGGGTTAGTGTTAGGGGCCGGGGACGGTTTAGGTTCCAGGTGAGGGTCCGACAACGCTTTAGGGGGAGCGTACGTGTGAGGGCGCGGGTTAGTGTTAGCGTACGAGTTAGGATTAGGGGACGGGTGAGGGTCAGGCTTCGGGGAAGGGTTACGGTTAGGGTTCGGGCTAGGGTTAGGGTTAGGGGACGGGGACGGTTTAGGGTCCAGGTGAGGGTACGACAACACTTTAGGGGGAGCGTACGTGTGAGGGCGCGGGTTAGTGTTAGCGCACGGGTTAGGATTAGGGGACGGGTGAGGGTCAGGCTTCGGGGAAGGGTTACGGTTAGGGTTCGGGCTAGGGTTAGGGTTAGGGGACGGGGACGGTTTAGGGTCCAGGTGAGGGTACGACAACACTTTAGGGGGAGAGTACGTGTGAGGGCGCGGGTTAGTGTTAGCGTACGGGTTAGGGTTAGGGGACGGGTGAGGGTCAGGCTTCGGGGAAGGGTTACGGTTAGGGTTCGGGCTAGGGTTAGGGTTAGGGGACGGGGACGGTTTAGGGTTCATTTGAGGGTACGACAACGCTTTAGGGGGAGCGTACGTGTGAGGGCGCGGGTTAGTGTTAGCGTACGGGTTAGGATTAGGGGACTGGTGAGGGTCAGGCTTCGGGGAAGGGTTACGGTTACGGTTCGGGCTAGGGTTAGGGTTAGGAGACGGGGACGGTTTAGGGTCCAGGTGAGGGTACGCCAACACTTTAGGGGGAGCGTACGTGTGAGGGCGCGGGTTAGTGTTAGCGTACGGGTTAGGATTAGGGGACGGGTGAGGGTCAGGCTTCGGGGAAGGGTTACGGTTAGGGTTCGGGCTAGGGTTAGGGTTAGGGGACAGGGACGGTTTAGGGTCCAGGTGACGGTACGACAACACTTTAGGGGGAGCGTACGTGTGAGCGCGCGGGTTAGTGTTAGCGTACGGGTTAGGATTAGGGGACGGGTGAGGGTCAGGCTTCGGGGAAGGGTTACGGTTAGGGTTCGGGCTAGGGTTAGGGTTAGGGGACGGGGACGGTTTAGGGTCCAGGTGAGGGTACGACAACGCTTTAGGGGGAGCGTACGTGTGAGGGCGCGGGTTAGTGTTAGCGTACGTGTTAGGATTAGGGGACTGGTGAGGGTCAGGCTTCGGGGAAGTGTTAGGGTTAGGGCTCGGGCTAGGGTTAGGGTTAGGGGACGGGGACGGTTTAGGGTCCAGGTGAGGGTACGACAACACTTTAGGGGGAGCGTACGTGTGAGTGCGCGGGTTAGTGTTAGCGTACGGGTTAGGATTAGGGTACGGGTGAGGGTCAGGTTTCGGGGAAGGGTTAGGGTTAGGGTTCGGGCTAGGGTTAGGTTTCGAGACAGGGACGGTTTAGGGTCCAGGTGAGGGTACGACAACCGTTTAGGGGGAGCGTACGTGTGAGGGTGCGGGTTAGTGTTAGCGTACGGGTTAGGATTAGGGGACGGGTGAGCGTCAGGCTTCGGGGAAGTGTTAGGGTTAGGGTTAGGGCTAGGGTTAGGGTTAGGGGACGGGGACGGTTTAGGGTCCAGGTGAGTGTCCGACAACGCTTTAGGTGGAGCGTACGTGTGAGGGCGCGGGTTAGTGTTAGCGTACGGGTTAGGATTAGGGGATGGGTGAGGGTCAGGCTTCTGGGAAGTTTTAGGGTTAGGGTTCGGGCTAGGGTTAGGGTTAGGGGACGGGGACGGTTTAGGGTCCAGGTGAGGGTACGACAACACTTTAGGGGGAGAGTACGTGTGAGGGCGCGGGTTAGTGTTAGCGTACGGGTTAGGGTTAGGGGACGGGTGAGGGTCAGGCTTCGGGGAAGGGTTACGGTTAGGGTTCGGGCTAGGGTTAGGGTTAGGGGACGGGGACGGTTTAGGGTTCATTTGAGGGTACGACAACGCTTTAGGGGGAGCGTACGTGTGAGGGCGCGGGTTAGTGTTAGCGTACGGGTTAGGATTAGGGGACTGGTGAGGGTCAGGCTTCGGGGAAGGGTTACGGTTACGGTTCGGGCTAGGGTTAGGGTTAGGAGACGGGGACGGTTTAGGGTCCAGGTGAGGGTACGCCAACACTTTAGGGGGAGCGTACGTGTGAGGGCGCGGGTTAGTGTTAGCGTACGGGTTAGGATTAGGGGACGGGTGAGGGTCAGGCTTCGGGGAAGGGTTACGGTTAGGGTTCGGGCTAGGGTTAGGGTTAGGGGACGGGGACGGTTTAGGGTCCAGGTGACGGTACGACAACACTTTAGGGGGAGCGTACGTGTGAGGGCGCGGGTTAGTGTTAGCGTACGGGTTAGGATTAGGGGACGGGTGAGGGTCAGGCTTCGGGGAAGGGTTACGGTTAGGGTTCGGGCTAGGGTTAGGGTTAGGGGACGGGGACGGTTTAGGGTCCAGGTGAGGGTACGACAACACTTTAGGGGGAGCGTACGTGTGAGGGCGCGGGTTAGTGTTAGCGTACGGGTTAGGATTAGGGGACGGGTGAGGGTCAGGCTTCGGGGAAGGGTTACGGTTAGGGTTCGGGCTAGGGTTAGGGTTAGGGGACGGGGACGGTTTAGGGTCCAGGTGAGGGTACGACAACACTTTAGGGGGAGAGTACGTGTGAGGGCGCGGGTTAGTGTTAGCGTACGGGTTAGGATTAGGGGACGGGTGAGGGTCAGGCTTCGGGGAAGTGTTAGGGTTAGGGCTCGGGCTAGGGTTAGGGTTAGGGGACGGGGACGGTTTAGGGTCCAGGTGAGGGTACGACAACACTTTAGGGGGAGCGTACGTGTGAGGGCGCGGGTTAGTGTTAGCGTACGGGTTAGGATTAGGGGACGGGTGAGGGTCAGGCTTCGGGGAAGGGTTACGGTTAGGGTTCGGGCTAGGGTTACGGTTAGGGGACGGGGACGGTTTAGGGTCCAGGTGAGGGTACGACAACACTTTAGGGGGAGAGTACGTGTGAGGGTGCGGGTTAGTGTTAGCGTACGGGTTAGGATTAGGGGACGGGTGAGCGTCAGGCTTCGGGGAAGTGTTAGGGTTAGGGTTAGGGCTAGGGTTAGGGTTAGGGGACGGGGACGGTTTAGGGTCCAGGTGAGTGTCCGACAACGCTTTAGGTGGAGCGTACGTGTGAGGGCGCGGGTTAGTGTTAGCGTACGGGTTAGGATTAGGGGATGGGTGAGGGTCAGGCTTCTGGGAAGTTTTAGGGTTAGGGTTCGGGCTAGGGTTAGGGTTAGGGGACGGGGACGGTTTAGGGTCCAGGTGAGGGTCCGACAACGCTTTAGGGGGAGCGTACGTGTGAGGGCGCGGGTTAGTGTTAGCGTACGGGTTAGGATTAGGGGACGGTTGAGGGTCACGCTTCGGGGAAGGGTTAGGGTTAGGGTTCGGGCTAGGGTTAGGGTTCGGGACGGGGAGGGTTTAGGGTCTAGGTGAGGGTACGACAACCCTTTAGGGGGAGCGTAGGTGTGAGGGTGCGGGTTAGTGTTAGCGTACGGGTTAGGATTAGGGGACGGGTGAGGATCAGGCTTCGGGGAAGTGTTAGGGTTAGGGTTCGGGCTAGGGTTAGGGTTAGGGCTAGGGTTAGTGTTAGGGGCCGGGGACGGTTTAGGTTCCAGGTGAGGGTCCGACAACGCTTTAGGGGGAGCGTACGTGTGAGGGCGCGGGTTAGTGTTAGCGTACGGGTTAGGATTAGGGGACGGGTGAGGGTCAGGCTTCGGGGAAGAGTTACGGTTAGGGTTCGGGCTAGGGTTAGGGTTAGGGGACGGGGACGGTTTAGGGTCCAGGTGAGGGTACGACAACACTTTAGGGGGAGCGTACGTGTGAGGGCGCGGGTTAGTGTTAGCGCACGGGTTAGGATTAGGGGACTGGTGAGGGTCAGGCTTCGGGGAAGTGTTAGGGTTAGGGCTCGGGCTAGGGTTAGGGTTAGGGGACGGGGACGGTTTAGGGTCCAGGTGAGGGTACGACAACACTTTAGGGGGAGCGTACGTGTGAGGGCGCGGGTTAGTGTTAGCGTACGGGTTAGGATTAGGGGACGGGTGAGGGTCAGGCTTCGGGGAAGGGTTAGGGTTAGGTTTCGGGCTAGGGTTAGGGTTAGGGGACGGGGACGGTTTAGGGTCCAGGTGAGGGTCCGACAACGCTTTAGGGGGAGCGTACGTGTGAGGGCGCGGGTTAGTGTTAGCGTACGGGTTAGGATTAGGGGACGGGTGAGGGTCACGCTTCGGGGAAGGGTTAGGGTTAGGGTTCGGGCTAGGGTCAGGGTTCGTGACGGGGAGGGTTTAGGGTCTAGGTGAGGGTACGACAACCCTTTAGGGGGAGCGTAGGTGTGAGGGTGCGGGTTAGTGTTAGCGTACGGGTTAGGATTAGGGGACGGGTGAGGATCAGGCTTCGGGGAAGGGTTAGGGTTAGGGTTCGGGCTAGGGTTAGGGTTAGGGCTAGGGTTAGTGTTAGGGGCCAGGGACGGTTCAGGTTCCAGGTGAGGGTCCGACAACGCTTTAGGGGGAGCGTACGTGTGAGGGCGCGGGTTAGTGTTAGCGTACGGGTTAGGATTAGGGGACGGGTGAGGGTCAGGCTTCGGGGAAGGGTTACGGTTAGGGTTCGGGCTAGGGTTAGGGTTAGGGGACGGGGACGGTTTAGGGTCCAGGTGAGGGTACGACAACACTTTAGGGGGAGCGTACGTGTGAGGGCGCGGGTTAGTGTTAGCGCACGGGTTAGGATTAGGGGACGGGTGAGGGTCAGGCTTCGGGGAAGGGTTACGGTTAGGGTTCGGGCTAGGGTTAGGGTTAGGGGACGGGGACGGTTTAGGGTTCATTTGAGGGTACGACAACGCTTTAGGGGGAGCGTACGTGTGAGGGCGCGGGTTAGTGTTAGCGTACGGGTTAGGATTAGGGGACTGGTGAGGGTCAGGCTTCGGGGAAGGGTTACGGTTACGGTTCGGGCTAGGGTTAGGGTTAGGGGACGGGGACGGTTTAGGGTCCAGGTGAGGGTACGCCAACACTTTAGGGGGAGCGTACGTGTGAGGGCGCGGGTTAGTGTTAGCGTACGGGTTAGGATTAGGGGACGGGTGAGGGTCAGGCTTCGGGGAAGGGTTACGGTTAGGGTTCGGGCTAGGGTTAGGGTTAGGGGACGGGGACGGTTTAGGGTCCAGGTGAGGGTACGACAACACTTTAGGGGGAGCGTACGTGTGAGGGCGCGGGTTAGTGTTAGCGTACGGGTTAGGATTAGGGGACGGGTGAGTGTCAGGCTTCGGGGAAGAGTTACGGTTAGGGTTCGGGCTAGGGTTAGGGTTAGGGGACGGGGACGGTTTAGGGTCCAGGTGAGGGTACGACAACACTTTAGGGGGAGAGTACGTGTGAGGGCGCGGGTTAGTGTTAGCGTACGGGTTAGGATTAGGGGACGGGTGAGGGTCAGGCTTCGGGGAAGTGTTAGGGTTAGGGCTCGGGCTAGGGTTAGGGTTAGGGGACGGGGACGGTTTAGGGTCCAGGTGAGGGTACGACAACACTTTAGGGGGAGCGTACGTGTGAGGGCGCGGGTTAGTGTTAGCGTACGGGTTAGGATTAGGGGACGGGTGAGGGTCAGGCTTCGGGGAAGGGTTACGGTTAGGGTTCGGGCTAGGGTTAGGGTTAGGGGACGGGGACGGTTTAGGGTCCAGGTGAGTGTACGACAACACTTTAGGGGGAGAGTACGTGTGAGGGCGCGGGTTAGTGTTAGCGTACGGGTTAGGATTAGGGCACGGGTGAGGGTCAGGCTTCGGGGAAGGGTTACGGTTAGGGTTCGGGCTAGGGTTAGGGTTAGGGGACGGGGACGGTTTAGGGTCCATTTGAGGGTACGACAACGCTTTAGGGGGAGCGTACGTGTGAGGGCGCGGGTTAGTGTTAGCGTACGTGTTAGGATTAGGGGACTGGTGAGGGTCAGGCTTCGGGGAAGTTTTACGGTTAGGGCTCGGGCTAGGGTTAGGGTTAGGGGACGGGGACGGTTTAGGGTCCAGGTGAGGGTACGACAACACTTTAGGGGGAGCGTACGTGTGAGGGCGCGGGTTAGTGTTAGCGTACGGGTTAGGATTAGGGGACGGGTGAGGGTCAGGCTTCGGGGAAGGGTTAGGGTTAGGGTTCGGGCTAGGGTTAGGTTTCGAGACGGGGACGGTTTAGGGTCCAGGTGAGGGTACGACAACCGTTTAGGGGGAGCGTACGTGTGAGGGTGCGGGTTAGTGTTAGCGTACGGGTTAGGATTAGGGGACGGGTGAGCGTCAGGCTTCGGGGAAGTGTTAGGGTTAGGGTTAGGGCTAGGGTTAGGGTTAGGGGACGGGGACGGTTTAGGGTCCAGGTGAGTGTCCGACAACGCTTTAGGTGGAGCGTACGTGTGAGGGCGCGGGTTAGTGTTAGCGTACGGGTTAGGATTAGGGGATGGGTGAGGGTCAGGCTTCTGGGAAGGTTTAGGGTTAGGGTTCGGGCTAGGGTTAGGGTTAGTGGACGGGGACGGTTTAGGGTCCAGGTGAGGGTCCGACAACGCTTTAGGGGGAGCGTACGTGTGAGGGCGCGGGTTAGTGTTAGCGTACGGGTTAGGATTAGGGGACGGGTGAGGGTCACGCTTCGGGGAAGGGTTAGGGTTAGGGTTCGGGCTAGGGTTAGGGTTCGGGACGGGGAGGGTTTAGGGTCTAGGTGAGGGTACGACAACCCTTTAGGGGGAGCGTACGTGTGAGGGTGCGGGTTAGTGTTAGCGTACGGGTTAGGATTAGGGGACGGGTGAGGATCAGGCTTCGGGGAAGGGTTAGGGTTAGGGTTCGGGCTAGGGTTAGGGTTAGGGGACGGGGACGGTTTAGGGTCCAGGTGAGGGTACGACAACACTTTAGGGGGAGCGTACGTGTGAGGGCGCGGGTTAGTGTTAGCGTACAGGTTAGGATTAGGGGACGGGTGAGGGTCAGGCTTCGGGGAAGGGTTACGGTTAGGGTTCGTTCTAGGGTTAGGGTTAGGGGACGGGGACGGTTTAGGGTCCAGGTGAGGGTACGACAACACTTTAGGGGGAGCGTACGTGTGAGGGCGTGGGTTAGTGTTAGCGTACGGGTTAGGATTAGGGGACGAGTGAGGGTCAGGCTTCGGGGAAGGGTTACGATTAGGGTTCGGGCTAGGGTTAGGGTTAGGGGACGGGGACGGTTTAGGGTCCAGGTGAGGGTACGACAACACTTTAGGGGGAGAGTACGTGTGAGGGCGCGGGTTAGTGTTAGCGTACGGGTTAGGATTAGGGGACAGGTGAGGGTCAGGCTTCGGGGAAGGGTTACGGTTAGGGTTCGGGCTAGGGTTAGGGTTACGGGACGGGGACGGTTTAGGGTCCACTTGAGGGTACGACAACGCTTTAGGGAGAGCGTACGTGTGAGGGCGCGGGTTAGTGTTAGCGTACGGGTTAGGATTAGGGGACGGGTGAGGGTCAGGCTTCGGGGAAGGGTTACGGTTAGGGTTCGGGCTAGGGTTAGGGTTAGGGGACGGGGACGGTTTAGGGTCCAGGTGAGGGTACGAAAACACTTTAGGGGGAGCGTACGTGTG
This sequence comes from Globicephala melas, assembly GCF_963455315.2. Lineage (NCBI taxonomy): Eukaryota > Metazoa > Chordata > Mammalia > Artiodactyla > Delphinidae > Globicephala > Globicephala melas. The sequence continues at coordinate 53,038,659 of NC_083326.1, forward strand.
AGGGCGCGGGTTAGTGTTAGCGTACGGGTTAGGATTAGGGGACGGGTGAGGGTCAGGCTTCGGGGAAGGGTTACGGTTAGGGTTCGGGCTAGGGTTAGGGTTAGGGGACGGGGACGGTTTAGGGTCCAGGTGAGGGTACGACAACACTTTAGGGGGAGCGTACGTGTGAGGGCGCGGGTTAGTGTTAGCGTACGGGTTAGGATTAGGGGACGGGTGAGGGTCAGGCTTCGGGGAAGGGTTACGGTTAGGGTTCGGGCTAGGGTTAGGGTTAGGGGACGGGGACGGTTTAGGGTCCAGGTGAGGGTACGACAACACTTTAGGGGGAGCGTACGTGTGAGGGCGCGGGTTAGTGTTAGCGTACGGGTTAGGATTAGGGGACGGGTGAGGGTCAGGCTTCGGGGAAGGTTTACGGTTAGGGTTCGGGCTAGGGTTAGTGTTAGGGGACGGGGACGGTTTAGGGTCCAGGTGAGGGTACGACAACACTTTAGGGGGAGCGTACGTGTGAGGGCGCGGGTTAGTGTTAGCGTACGGGTTAGGATTAGGGGACGGGTGAGGGTCAGGCTTCGGGGAAGGGTTACGGTTAGGGTTCGGGCTAGGGTTAGGGTTAGGGGACGGGGACGGTTTAGGGTCCATTTGAGGGTACGACAACGCTTTAGGGAGAGCGTACGTGTGAGGGCGCGGGTTAGTGTTAGCGTACGGGTTAGGATTAGGGGACGGGTGAGGGTCAGGCTTCGGGGAAGGGTTACGGTTAGGGTTCGGGCTAGGGTTAGGGTTAGGGGACGGGGACGGTTTAGGGTCCAGGTGAGGGTACGACAACACTTTAGGGGGAGCGTACGTGTGAGGGCGCGGGTTAGTGTTAGCGTACGGGTTAGGATTAGGGGACGGGTGAGGGTCAGGCTTCGGGGAAGGGTTACGGTTAGGGTTCGGGCTAGGGTTAGGGTTAGGGGACGGGGACGGTTTAGGGTCCAGGTGAGGGTACGACAACACTTTAGGGGGAGCGTACGTGTGAGGGCGCGGGTTAGTGTTAGCGTACGGGTTAGGATTAGGGGACGGGTGAGGGTCAGGCTTCGGGGAAGGGTTACGGTTAGGGTTCGGGCTAGGGTTAGGGTTAGGGGACGGGGACGGTTTAGGGTCCAGGTGAGGGTACGACAACACTTTAGGGGGAGCGTACGTGTGAGGGCGTGGGTTAGTGTTAGCGTACGAGTTAGGATTAGGGGACGGGTGAGGGTCAGGCTTCGGGGAAGGGTTACGGTTAGGGTTCGGGCTAGGGTTAGGGTTAGGGGACGGGGACGGTTAAGGGTCGAGGTGAGGGTACGACAACGCTTTAGGGGGAGCGTACGTGTGAGGGTGCGGGTTAGTGTTAGCGTACGGGTTAGGATTAGGGGACTGGTGAGGGTCAGGCTTCGGGGAAGGGTTACGGTTAGGGTTCGGGCTAGGGTTAGGGTTAGGGGACGGGGACGGTTTAGGATCCATTTGAGGGTACGACAACGCTTTAGGGAGAGCGTACGTGTGAGGGCGCGGGTTAGTGTTAGCGTAAGGGTTAGGATTAGGGGACGGGTGAGGGTCAGGCTTCGGGGAAGAGTTACGGTTAGGGTTCGGGCTAGGGTTAGGGTTAGGGGACGGGGACGGTTTAGGGTCCAGGTGAGGGTACGACAACACTTTAGGGGGAGCGTACGTGTGAGGGCGCGGGTTAGTGTTAGCGTACGGATTAGGATTAGGGGACGGGTGAGGGTCAGGCTTCGGGGAAGGGTTACGGTTAGGGTTCGGGCTAGGGTTAGGGTTAGGGGACGGGGACGGTTTAGGGTCCAGGTGAGGGTACGACAACACTTTAGGGGGAGCGTACGTGTGAGGGCGCGGGTTAGTGTTAGCGTACGGGTTAGGATTAGGGGACGGGTGAGGGTCAGGCTTCAGGGAAGGGTTACGGTTAGGGTTCGGGCTAGGGTTAGGGTTAGGGGACGGGGACGGTTTAGGGTCCAGGTGAGGGTACGACAACACTTTAGGGGGAGAGTACGTGTGAGGGCGCGGGTTAGTGTTAGCGTACGGGTTAGGATTAGGGGACGGGTGAGGGTCAGGCTTCGGGGAAGAGTTACGGTTAGGGTTCGGGCTAGGGTTAGGGTTAGGGGACGGGGACGGTTTAGGGTCCATTTGAGGGTACGACAACGCTTTAGGGGGAGCGTACGTGTGAGGGTGCGGGTTAGTGTTAGCGTACGGGTTAGGATTAGGGGACTGGTGAGGGTCAGGCTTCGGGGAAGGTTTAGGGTTAGGGTTCGGGCTAGGGTTAGGGTTAGGGGACGGGGACGGTTTAGGGTCCAGGTGAGGGTACGACAACACTTTAGGGGGAGCGTACGTGTGAGGGCGCGGGTTAGTGTTAGCGTACGGGTTAGGATTAGGGGACGGGTGAGGGTCAGGCTTCGGGGAAGGGTTAGGGTTAGGGTTCGGGCTAGGATTAGGGTTCGGGACGGGGACGGTTTAGGGTCCAGGTGAGGGTCCGACAACGCTTTAGGGGGAGCGTACGTGTGAGGGCGCGGGTTAGTGTTAGCGTACGGGTTAGGATTAGGGGATGGGTGAGGGTCAGGCTTCGGGGAAGGGTTAGGGTTAGGGTTCGGGCTAGGGTTAGGGTTAGGGGACGGGGACGGTTTAGGGTCCAGTTGAGGGTCCGACAACGCTTTAGGGGGAGCGTACGTGTGAGGGCGCGGGTTAGTGTTAGCGTACGGGTTAGGATTAGGGGACGGGTGAGGTTCAGGCTTCGGGGAAGGGTTACGGTTAGGGTTCGGGCTAGGGTTAGGGTTAGGGGACGGGGACGGTTTAGGGTCCAGGTGAGGGTCCGACAACGCTTTAGGGGGAGCGTACGTGTGAGGGCGCGTGTTAGTGTTAGCGTACGGGTTACGATTAGGGGATGGGTGAGGGTCAGGCTTCGGGGAAGGGTTAGGGTTAGGGTTCGGGCTAGGGTTAGGGTTAGGGGACGGGGACGGTTTAAGGTCCAGGTGAGGGTACGACAACACTTTAGGGGGAGCGTACGTGTGAGGGCGCGGGTTAGTGTTAGCGTACGGGTTAGGATTAGGGGACGGGTGAGGGTCAGGCTTCGGGGAAGGGTTAGGGTTAGGGTTCGGGCTAGGGTTAGGGTTAGGGGACGGGGACGGTTTAGGGTCCAGGTGAGGGTACGACAACGCTTTAGGGTGAGCGTACGTGTGAGGGCGCGGGTTAGTGTTAGCGTATGGGTTAGGATTAGGGGACGGGTGAGGGTCAGGTTTCGGGGAAGGGTTAGGGTTAGGGTTCGGGCTAGGGTTAGGGTTAGGGGACGGGGACGGTTTAGGGTCCAGGTGAGGATCCGTGAACGCTTTAGGGGGAGCGTACGTGTGAGGGCGCGGGTTAGTGTTAGCGTACGGGTTAGGATTAGGGGACGGGTGAGGGTCAGGCTTCGGGGAAGGGTTACGGTTAGGGTTCGGGCTAGGGTTAGGGTTACGGGACGGGGACGGTTTAGGGTCCATTTGAGGGTACGACAACGCTTTAGGGGGAGCGTACGTGTGAGGGCGCGGGTTAGTGTTAGCGTACGGGTTAGGATTAGGGGACTGGTGAGGGTCAGGCTTCGGGGAAGGGTTACGGTTAGGGTTCGGGCTAGAGTTAGGGTTAGGGGACGGGGACGGTTTAGGGTCCAGGAGAGGGTACGACAACACTTTAGGGGGAGCGTACGTGTGAGGGCGCGGGTTAGTGTTAGCGTACGTGTTAGGATTAGGGGACGGGTGAGGGTCAGGCTTCGGGGAAGGGTTACGGTTAGGGTTCGGGCTAGGGTTAGGGTTAGGGGACGGGGACGGTTTAGGGTCCAGGTGAGGGTACGACAACACTTTAGGCGGAGCGTACGTGTGAGGGCGTGGGTTAGTGTTAGCGTACGTGTTAGGATTAGGGGACGGGTGAGGGTCAGGCTTCGGGGAAGGGTTACGGTTAGGGTTCGGGCTAGGGTTAGGGTTAGGGGACGGGGACGGTTTAGGGTCCAGGTGAGGGTCCGACAACGCTTTAGGGGGAGCGCACGTGTGAGGGCGCGGGTTAGTGTTAGCGTACGGGTTAGGATTAGGGGACGGGTGAGGGTCAGGCTTCGGGGAAGGGTTAGGGTTAGGGTTCGGGCTAGGGTTAGGGTTAGGGGACGGGGACGGTTTAGGGTCCAGGTGAGGGTACGACAACACTTTAGGGGGAGCGTACTTGTGAGGGCGCGGGTTAGTGTTAGCGTACGGGTTAGGATTAGGGGACGGGTGAGGGTCAGGCTTCTGGGAAGGGTTAGGGTTAGGGTTCGGGCTAGGGTTAGGGTTAGGGGACGGGGACGGTTTAGGGTCCAGGTGAGGGTACGACAACGCTTTAGGGTGAGCGTACGTGTGAGGGCGCGGGTTAGTGTTAGCGTACGGGTTAGGATTAGGGGACGGGTGAGGGTCAGGCTTCGGGGAAGGGTTAGGGTTAGGGTTCGGGCTAGGGTTAGGGTTAGGGGACGGGGACGGTTTAGGGTCCAGGTGAGGGTCCGACAACGCTTTAGGGGGAGCGTACGTGTGAGGGCGCGGGTTAGTGTTAGCGTACGGGTTAGGATTAGGGGATGGGTGAGGGTCAGGCTTCTGGGAAGGGTTAGGGTTAGGGTTCAGGCTAGGGTTAGGGTTAGGGGACGGGGACGGTTTAGGGTCCAGGTGAGGGTCCGACAACGCTTTAGGGGGAGCGTACGTGTGAGGGCGCGGGTTAGTGTTAGCGTACGGGTTAGGATTAGGGGACGGGTGAGGGTCAGGCTTCGGGGAAGTGTTAGGGTTAGGGTTCGGGCTAGGGTTAGGGTTAGGGGACGGGGACGGTTTAGGGTCCAGGTGAGGGTACGACAACACTTTAGGGGGAGCGTACGTGTGAGGGCGCGGGTTAGTGTTAGCGCACGGGTTAGGATTAGGGGACGGGTGAGGGTCAGGCTTCGGGGAAGGGTTACGGTTAGGGTTCGGGCTAGGGTTAGGGTTAGGGGACGGGGACGGTTTAGGGTCCAGGTGAGGGTCCGACAACGCTTTAGGGGGAGCGTACGTGTGAGGGCGCGGGTTAGTGTTAGCGTACGGGTTAGGATTAGGGGACGGGTGAGGGTCAGGCTTCGGGGAAGTGTTAGGGTTAGGGTTCGGGCTAGGGTTAGGGTTAGGGGACGGGGACGGTTTAGGGTCCAGGTGAGGGTACGACAACACTTTAGGGGGAGCGTACGTGTGAGGGCGTGGGTTAGTGTTAGCATACGGGTTAGGATTAGGGGACGGGTGAGGGTCAGGCTTCGGGGAAGGTTTACGGTTAGGGTTCGGGCTAGGGTTAGTGTTAGGGGACGGGGACGGTTTAGGTTCCAGGTGAGGGTCCGACAACGCTTTAGGGGGAGCGTACGTGTGAGGGCGCGGGTTAGTGTTAGCGTACGGGTTAGGATTAGGGGACCGGTGAGGGTCAGGCTTCGGGGAAGGGTTACGGTTAGGGTTCGGGCTAGGGTTAGGGTTAGGGGACGGGGACGGTTTAGGGTCCAGGTGAGGGTACGACAACACTTTAGGGGGAGCGTACGTGTGAGGGCGCGGGTTAGTGTTAGCGCACGGGTTAGGATTAGGGGACGGGTGAGGGTCAGGCTTCGGGGAAGGGTTACGGTTAGGGTTCGGGCTAGGGTTAGGGTTAGGGGACGGGGACGGTTTAGGGTCCAGGTGAGGGTACGACAACACTTTAGGGGGAGAGTACGTGTGAGGGCGCGGGTTAGTGTTAGCGTACGGGTTAGGATTATGTGACGGGTGAGGGTCAGGCTTCGGGGAAGGGTTACGGTTAGGGTTCGGGCTAGGGTTAGGGTTAGGGGACGGGGACGGTTTAGGGTTCATTTGAGGGTACGACAACGCTTTAGGGGGAGCGTACGTGTGAGGGCGCGGGTTAGTGTTAGCGTACGGGTTAGGATTAGGGGACTGGTGAGGGTCAGGCTTCGGGGAAGGGTTACGGTTACGGTTCGGGCTAGGGTTAGGGTTAGGGGACGGGGACGGTTTAGGGTCCAGGTGAGGGTACGACAACACTTTAGGGGGAGCGTACGTGTGAGGGCGCGGGTTAGTGTTAGCGTACGTGTTAGGATTAGGGGACGGGTGAGGGTCAGGCTTCGGGGAAGGGTTACGGTTAGGGTTCGGGCTAGGGTAAGGGTTAGGGGACGGGGACGGTTTAGGGTCCAGGTGAGGGTACGACAACACTTTAGGGGGAGCGTACGTGTGAGCGCGCGGGTTAGTGTTAGCGTACGGGTTAGGATTAGGGGACGGGTGAGGGTCAGGCTTCGGGGAAGGGTTACGGTTAGGGTTCGGGCTAGGGTTAGGGTTAGGGGACGGGGACGGTTTAGGGTCCAGGTGAGGGTACGACAACACTTTAGGGGGAGCGTACGTGTGAGGGCGCGGGTTAGTGTTAGCGTACGTGTTAGGATTAGGGGACGTGTGAGTGTCAGGCTTCGGGGAAGGGTTACGGTTAGGGTTCGGGCTAGGGTTAGGGTTAGGGGACGGGGACGGTTTAGGGTCCAGGTGAGGGTACGACAACACTTTAGGGGGAGAGTACGTGTGAGGGCGCGGGTTAGTGTTAGCGTACGGGTTAGGATTAGGGGACGGGTGAGGGTCAGGCTTCGGGGAAGTGTTAGGGTTAGGGCTCGGGCTAGGGTTAGGGTTAGGGGACGGGGACGGTTTAGGGTCCAGGTGAGGGTACGACAACACTTTAGGGGGAGCGTACGTGTGAGGGCGCGGGTTAGTGTTAGCGTACGGGTTAGGATTAGGGGACGGGTGAGGGTCAGGCTTCAGGGAAGGGTTACGGTTAGGGTTCGGGCTAGGGTTAGGGTTAGGGGACGGGGACGGTTTAGGGTCCAGGTGAGGGTACGACAACACTTTAGGGGGAGAGTACGTGTGAGGGTGCGGGTTAGTGTTAGCATACGGGTTAGGATTAGGGGACGGGTGAGGGTCAGGCTTCGGGGAAGGGTTACGGTTAGTGTTCGGGCTAGGGTTAGGGTTAGGGTACGGGGACGGTTTAGGGTCCATTTGAGGGTACGACAACGCTTTAGGGGGAGCGTACGTGTGAGGGCGCGGGTTAGTGTTAGCGTACGTGTTAGGATTAGGGGACTGGTGAGGGTCAGGCTTCGGGGAAGTGTTAGGGTTAGGGCTCGGGCTAGGGTTAGGGTTAGGGGACGGGGACGGTTTAGGGTCCAGGTGAGGGTACGACAACACTTTAGGGGGAGCGTACGTGTGAGGGCGCGGGTTAGTGTTAGCGTACGGGTTAGGATTAGGGGACGGGTGAGGGTCAGGCTTCGGGGAAGGGTTAGGGTTAGGGTTCGGGCTAGGGTTAGGTTTCGGGACGGGGACGGTTTAGGGTCCAGGTGAGGGTACGACAACCCTTTAGGGGGAGCGTACGTGTGAGGGTGCGGGTTAGTGTTAGCGTACGGTTTAGGATTAGGGGACGGGTGAGCGTCAGGCTTCGGGGAAGTGTTAGGGTTAGGGTTAGGGCTAGGGTTAGGGTTAGGGGACGGGGACGGTTTAGGGTCCAGGTGAGTGTCCCACAACGCTTTAGGTGGAGCGTACGTGTGAGGGCGCAGGTTAGTGTTAGCGTACGGGTTAGGATTAGGGGATGGGTGAGGGTCAGGCTTCTGGGAAGGTTTAGGGTTAGGGTTCGGGCTAGGGTTAGGGTTAGGGGACGGGGACGGTTTAGGGCCCAGGTGAGGGTCCGACAACGCTTTAGGGGGAGCGTACGTGTGAGGGCGCGGGTTAGTGTTAGCGTACGGGTTAGGATTAGGGGACGGGTGAGGGTCACGCTTCGGGGAAGGGTTAGGGTTAGGGTTCGGGCTAGGGTTAGGGTTCGGGACGGGGAGGGTTTAGGGTCTAGGTGAGGATACGACAACCCTTTAGGGGGAGCGTACGTGTGAGGGTGCGGGTTAGTGTTAGCGTACGGGTTAGGATTAGGGGACGAGTGAGGATCAGGCTTCGGGGAAGGGTTACGGTTAGGGTTCGGGCTAGGGTTAGGGTTAGGGGACGGGGACGGTTTAGGGTCCAGGTGAGGGTACGACAACACTTTAGGGGGAGCGTACGTGTGAGGGCGCGGGTTAGTGTTAGCGTACGGGTTAGGATTAGGGGACGGGTGAGGGTCAGGCTTCTGGGAAGGGTTAGGGTTAGGGTTCAGGCTAGGGTTAGGGTTAGGGGACGGGGACGGTTTAGGGTCCAGGTGAGGGTCCGACAACGCTTTAGGGGGAGCGTACGTGTGAGGGCGCGGGTTAGTGTTAGCGTACGGGTTAGGATTAGGGGACGGGTGAGGGTCAGGCTTCGGGGAAGTGTTAGGGTTAGGGTTCGGGCTAGGGTTAGGGTTAGGGGACGGGGACGGTTTAGGGTCCAGGTGAGGGTACGACAACACTTTAGGGGGAGCGTACGTGTGAGGGCGCGGGTTAGTGTTAGCGCACGGGTTAGGATTAGGGGACGGGTGAGGGTCAGGCTTCGGGGAAGGGTTACGGTTAGGGTTCGGGCTAGGGTTAGGGTTAGGGGACGGGGACGGTTTAGGGTCCAGGTGAGGGTCCGACAACGCTTTAGGGGGAGCGTACGTGTGAGGGCGCGGGTTAGTGTTAGCGTACGGGTTAGGATTAGGGGACGGGTGAGGGTCAGGCTTCGGGGAAGTGTTAGGGTTAGGGTTCGGGCTAGGGTTAGGGTTAGGGGACGGGGACGGTTTAGGGTCCAGGTGAGGGTACGACAACACTTTAGGGGGAGCGTACGTGTGAGGGCGTGGGTTAGTGTTAGCATACGGGTTAGGATTAGGGGACGGGTGAGGGTCAGGCTTCGGGGAAGGTTTACGGTTAGGGTTCGGGCTAGGGTTAGTGTTAGGGGACGGGGACGGTTTAGGTTCCAGGTGAGGGTCCGACAACGCTTTAGGGGGAGCGTACGTGTGAGGGCGCGGGTTAGTGTTAGCGTACGGGTTAGGATTAGGGGACGGGTGAGGGTCAGGCTTCGGGGAAGGGTTACGGTTAGGGTTCGGGCTAGGGTTAGGGTTAGGGGACGGGGACGGTTTAGGGTCCAGGTGAGGGTACGACAACACTTTAGGGGGAGCGTACGTGTGAGGGCGCGGGTTAGTGTTAGCGCACGGGTTAGGATTAGGGGACGGGTGAGGGTCAGGCTTCGGGGAAGGGTTACGGTTAGGGTTCGGGCTAGGGTTAGGGTTAGGGGACGGGGACGGTTTAGGGTCCAGGTGAGGGTACGACAACACTTTAGGGGGAGAGTACGTGTGAGGGCGCGGGTTAGTGTTAGCGTACGGGTTAGGATTAGGTGACGGGTGAGGGTCAGGCTTCGGGGAAGGGTTACGGTTAGGGTTCGGGCTAGGGTTAGGGTTAGGGGACGGGGACGGTTTAGGGTTCATTTGAGGGTACGACAACGCTTTAGGGGGAGCGTACGTGTGAGGGCGCGGGTTAGTGTTAGCGTACGGGTTAGGATTAGGGGACTGGTGAGGGTCAGGCTTCGGGGAAGGGTTACGGTTACGGTTCGGGCTAGGGTTAGGGTTAGGGGACGGGGACGGTTTAGGGTCCAGGTGAGGGTACGACAACACTTTAGGGGGAGCGTACGTGTGAGGGCGCGGGTTAGTGTTAGCGTACGTGTTAGGATTAGGGGACGGGTGAGGGTCAGGCTTCGGGGAAGGGTTACGGTTAGGGTTCGGGCTAGGGTAAGGGTTAGGGGACGGGGACGGTTTAGGGTCCAGGTGAGGGTACGACAACACTTTAGGGGGAGCGTACGTGTGAGCGCGCGGGTTAGTGTTAGCGTACGGGTTAGGATTAGGGGACGGGTGAGGGTCAGGCTTCGGGGAAGGGTTACGGTTAGGGTTCGGGCTAGGGTTAGGGTTAGGGGACGGGGACGGTTTAGGGTCCAGGTGAGGGTACGACAACACTTTAGGGGGAGCGTACGTGTGAGGGCGCGGGTTAGTGTTAGCGTACGTGTTAGGATTAGGGGACGTGTGAGTGTCAGGCTTCGGGGAAGGGTTACGGTTAGGGTTCGGGCTAGGGTTAGGGTTAGGGGACGGGGACGGTTTAGGGTCCAGGTGAGGGTACGACAACACTTTAGGGGGAGAGTACGTGTGAGGGCGCGGGTTAGTGTTAGCGTACGGGTTAGGATTAGGGGACGGGTGAGGGTCAGGCTTCGGGGAAGTGTTAGGGTTAGGGCTCGGGCTAGGGTTAGGGTTAGGGGACGGGGACGGTTTAGGGTCCAGGTGAGGGTACGACAACACTTTAGGGGGAGCGTACGTGTGAGGGCGCGGGTTAGTGTTAGCGTACGGGTTAGGATTAGGGGACGGGTGAGGGTCAGGCTTCAGGGAAGGGTTACGGTTAGGGTTCGGGCTAGGGTTAGGGTTAGGGGACGGGGACGGTTTAGGGTCCAGGTGAGGGTACGACAACACTTTAGGGGGAGAGTACGTGTGAGGGTGCGGGTTAGTGTTAGCATACGGGTTAGGATTAGGGGACGGGTGAGGGTCAGGCTTCGGGGAAGGGTTACGGTTAGTGTTCGGGCTAGGGTTAGGGTTAGGGTACGGGGACGGTTTAGGGTCCATTTGAGGGTACGACAACGCTTTAGGGGGAGCGTACGTGTGAGGGCGCGGGTTAGTGTTAGCGTACGTGTTAGGATTAGGGGACTGGTGAGGGTCAGGCTTCGGGGAAGTGTTAGGGTTAGGGCTCGGGCTAGGGTTAGGGTTAGGGGACGGGGACGGTTTAGGGTCCAGGTGAGGGTACGACAACACTTTAGGGGGAGCGTACGTGTGAGGGCGCGGGTTAGTGTTAGCGTACGGGTTAGGATTAGGGGACGGGTGAGGGTCAGGCTTCGGGGAAGGGTTAGGGTTAGGGTTCGGGCTAGGGTTAGGTTTCGGGACGGGGACGGTTTAGGGTCCAGGTGAGGGTACGACAACCCTTTAGGGGGAGCGTACGTGTGAGGGTGCGGGTTAGTGTTAGCGTACGGGTTAGGATTAGGGGACGGGTGAGCGTCAGGCTTCGGGGAAGTGTTAGGGTTAGGGTTAGGGCTAGGGTTAGGGTTAGGGGACGGGGACGGTTTAGGGTCCAGGTGAGTGTCCCACAACGCTTTAGGTGGAGCGTACGTGTGAGGGCGCAGGTTAGTGTTAGCGTACGGGTTAGGATTAGGGGATGGGTGAGGGTCAGGCTTCTGGGAAGGTTTAGGGTTAGGGTTCGGGCTAGGGTTAGGGTTAGGGGACGGGGACGGTTTAGGGCCCAGGTGAGGGTCCGACAACGCTTTAGGGGGAGCGTACGTGTGAGGGCGCGGGTTAGTGTTAGCGTACGGGTTAGGATTAGGGGACGGGTGAGGGTCACGCTTCGGGGAAGGGTTAGGGTTAGGGTTCGGGCTAGGGTTAGGGTTCGGGACGGGGAGGGTTTAGGGTCTAGGTGAGGATACGACAACCCTTTAGGGGGAGCGTACGTGTGAGGGTGCGGGTTAGTGTTAGCGTACGGGTTAGGATTAGGGGACGAGTGAGGATCAGGCTTCGGGGAAGGGTTACGGTTAGGGTTCGGGCTAGGGTTAGGGTTAGGGGACGGGGACGGTTTAGGGTCCAGGTGAGGGTACGACAACACTTTAGGGGGAGCGTACGTGTGAGGGCGCGGGTTAGTGTTAGCGTACGGGTTAGGATTAGGGGACGGGTGAGGGTCAGGCTTCGGGGAAGGGTTACGGTTAGGGTTCGGGCTAGGGTTAGGGTTAGGGGACGGGGACGGTTTAGGTTCCAGGTGAGGGTCCGACAACGCTTTAGGGGGAGCGTACGTGTGAGGGCGCGGGTTAGTGTTAGCGTACGGGTTAGGATTAGGGGACGGGTGAGGGTCAGGCTTCGGGGAAGGGTTAGGGTTAGGGTTCGGGCTAGGGTTAGGGTTAGGAGACGGGGACGGTTTAGGGTCCAGGTGAGGGTCCGACAACGCTTTAGGGGGAGCGTACGTGTGAGGGCGCGGGTTAGTGTTAGCGTACGGGTTAGGATTAGGGGACGGGTGAGGGTCAGGCTTCTGGGAAGGGTTAGGGTTAGGGTTCGGGCTAGGGTTAGGGTTAGGGGACGGGGACGGTTTAGGGTCCAGGTGAGGGTACGACAACGCTTTAGGGTGAGCGTACGTGTGAGGGCGCGGGTTAGTGTTAGCGTACGGGTTAGGATTAGGGGACGGGTGAGGGTCAGGCTTCGGGGAAGGGTTAGGGTTAGGGTTCGGGCTAGGGTTAGGGTTAGGGGACGGGGACGGTTTAGGGTCCAGGTGAGGGTCCGACAACGCTTTAGGGGGAGCGTACGTGTGAGGGCGCGGGTTAGTGTTAGCGTACGGGTTAGGATTAGGGGATGGGTGAGGGTCAGGCTTCTGGGAAGGGTTAGGGTTAGGGTTCGTGCTAGGGTTAGGGTTAGGGGACGGGGAAAGTTTAGGGTCCAGGTGAGGGTCCGACAACGCTTTAGGGGGAGCGTACGTGTGAGGGCGCGGGTTAGTGTTAGCGTACGGGTTAGGATTAGGGGACGGGTGAGGGTCAGGCTTCGGGGAAGGGTTACGGTTAGGGTTCGGGCTAGGGTTAGGGTTAGGGGACGGGGACGGTTTAGGGTCCAGGTGAGGGTACGACAACACTTTAGGGGGAGAGTACGTGTGAGGGCGCGGGTTAGTGTTAGCGTACGGGTTAGGATTAGGGGACAGGTGAGGGTCAGGCTTCGGGGAAGTGTTACGGTTATGGTTCGGGCTAGGTTTAGGGTTACGGGACGGGGACGGTTTAGGGTCCATTTGAGGGTACGAAAACGCTTTAGGGGGAGCGTACGTGTGAGGGCGCGGTTTAGTGTTAGCGTACGGGTTAGGATTAGGGGACTGGTGAGGGTCAGGCTTCGGGGAAGGGTTACGGTTAGGGTTCGGGCTAGGGTTAGGGTTAGGGGACGGGGACGGTTTAGGGTCCAGGTGAGGGTACTACAACACTTTAGGGGGAGCGTACGTGTGAGGGCGCGGGTTAGTGTTAGCGTACGGGTTAGGATTAGGGGACGGGTGAGGGTCAGGCTTCGGGGAAGGGTTACGGTTAGGTTTCGGGCTAGGGTTAGGGTTAGGGGACGGGGACGGTTTATGGTCCAGGTGAGGGTCCGACAACGCTTTAGGGGGAGCGTACGTGTGAGGGCGCGGGTTAGTGTTAGCGTACGGGTTAGGATTAGGGGATGGGTGAGGGTCAGGCTTCTGGGAAGGGTTAGGGTTAGGGTTCGGGCTAGGGTTAGGGTTAGGGGACGGGGACGGTTTAGGGTCCAGGTGAGGGTCCGACAACGCTTTAGGGGGAGCGTACGTGTGAGGGCGCGGGTTAGTGTTAGCGTACGGGTTAGGATTAGGGGACGGGTGAGGGTCAGGCTTCGGGGAAGGGTTACGGTTAGGGTTCGGGCTAGGGTTAGGGTTAGGGGACGGGGACAGTTTAGGGTCCAGGTGAGGGTACGACAACACTTTAGGGGGAGAGTACGTGTGAGGGCGCGGGTTAGTGTTAGCGTACGGGTTAGGATTAGGGGACGGGTGAGGGTCAGGCTTCGGGGAAGGGTTACGGTTAGGGTTCGGGCTAGGGTTAGGGTTAGGGGACGGGGACGGTTTAGGGTTCATTTGAGGGTACGACAACGCTTTAGGGGGATCGTACGTGTGAGGGCGCGGGTTAGTGTTAGCGTACGGGTTAGGATTAGGGGACTGGTGAGGGTCAGGTTTCGGGGAAGTGTTACGGTTACGGTTCGGGCTAGGGTTAGGGTTAGGGGACGGGGACGGTTTAGGGTCCAGGTGAGGGTACGACAACACTTTAGGGGGAGCGTACGTGTGAGGGCGCGGGTTAGTGTTAGCGTACGGGTTAGGATTAGGGGACGGGTGAGGTTCAGGCTTCGGGGAAGGGTTACGGTTAGGGTTCGGGCTAGGGTTAGGGTTAGGGGACGTGGACGGTTTAGGGTCCAGGTGAGGGTACGACAACACTTTAAGGGGAGCGTACGTGTGAGGGCGCGGGTTAGTGTTAGCGTACGGGTTAGGATTAGGGGACGGGTGAGGGTCAGGCTTCGGGGAAGGGTTACGGTTAGGGTTCGGGCTAGGGTTAGGGTTAGGGGACGGGGACGGTTTAGGGTCCAGGTGAGGGTACGACAACACTTTAGGGGGAGAGTACGTGTGAGGGCGCGGGTTAGTGTTAGCGTACGGTTTAGGATTAGGGGACGGGTGAGGGTCAGGCTTCGGGGAAGGGTTACGGTTAGGGTTCGGGCTAGGGTTAGGGTTAGGGGACGGGGACGGTTTAGGGTCCATTTGAGGGTACGACAACGCTTTAGGGGGAGCGTACGTGTGAGGGCGCGGGTTAGTGTTAGCGTACGGGTTAGGATTAGGGGACTGGTGAGGGTCAGGCTTCGGGGAAGGGTTAGGGTTAGGGCTCGGGCTAGGGTTAGGGTTAGGGGACGGGGACGGTTTAGGGTCCAGGTGAGGGTACGACAACCCTTTAGGGGGAGCGTACGTGTGAGGGTGCAGGTTAGTGTTAGCGTACGGGTTAGGATTAGGGGACGGGTGAGGGTCAGGCTTCTGGGAAGGGTTAGGGTTAGGGTTCGGGCTAGGGTTAGGGTTAGGGGACGGGGACGGTTTAGGGTCCAGGTGAGGGTCCGACAACGCTTTAGGGGGAGCGTACGTGTGAGGGCGCGGGTTAGTGTGAGTGTACGGGTTAGGATTAGGGGACGGGTGAGGGTCAGGCTTCGGGGAAGGGTTACGGTTAGGGTTCGGGCTAGGGTTAGTGTTAGGGGCCGGGGACGGTTTAGGTTCCAGGTGAGGGTCCGACAACGCTTTAGGGGGAGCGTACGTGTGAGGGCGCGGGTTAGTGTTAGCGTACGGGTTAGGATTATGGGATGGGTGAGGGTCAGGCTTCTGGGAAGGGTTAGGGTTAGGGTTCGCGCTAGGGTTAGGGTTAGGGGACGGGGAAAGTTTAGGGTCCAGGTGAGGGTCGGACAACGCTTTAGGGGGAGCGTACGTGTGAGGGCGCGGGTTAGTGTTAGCGTACGGGTTAGGATTAGGGGACGGGTGAGGGTCAGGCTTCGGGGAAGGGTTACGGTTAGGGTTCGTGCTAGGGTTAGGGTTAGGGGACGGGGACGGTTTAGGGTCCAGGTGAGGGTACGACAACACTTTAGGGGGAGAGTACGTGTGAGGGCGCGGGTTAGTGTTAGCGTACGGGTTAGGATTAGGGGACAGGTGAGGGTCAGGCTTCGGGGAAGTGTTACGGTTATGGTTCGGGCTTGGTTTAGGGTTACGGGACGGGGACGGTTTAGGGTCCATTTGAGGGTACGAAAACGCTTTACGGGGAGCGTACGTGTGAGGGCGCGGTTTAGTGTTAGCGTACGGGTTAGGATTAGGGGACTGGTGAGGGTCAGGCTTCGGGGAAGGGTTACGGTTAGGGTTCGGGCTAGGGTTAGGGTTAGGGGACGGGGACGGTTTAGGGTCCAGGTGAGGGTACGACAACACTTTAGGGGGAGCGTACGTGTGAGGGCGTGGGATAGTGTTAGCGTACGGGTTAGGATTAGGGGACGGGTGAGGGTCAGGCTTCGGGGAAGGGTTACGGTTAGGGTTCGGGCTAGGGTTAGGGTTAGGGGACGGGGACGGTTTAGGGTCCAGGTGAGGGTCCGACAACGCTTTAGGGGGAGCGTACGTGTGAGGGCGCGGGTTAGTGTTAACGTACGGGTTAGGATTAGGGGATGGTTGAGGGTCAGGCTTCTGGGAAGGGTTAGGGTTAGGGTTCGGGCTAGGGTTAGGGTTAGGGGACGGGGACGGTTTAGGGTCCAGGTGAGGGTACGACAACACTTTAAGGGGAGCTTACGTGTGAGGGCGCAGGTTAGTGTTAGCGTACGGGTTAGGATTAGGGGACGGGTGAGGGTCAGGCTTCGGGGAAGGGTTACGGTTAGGGTTCGGGCTAGGGTTAGGGTTAGGGGACGGGGACGGTTTAGGGTCCAGGTGAGGGTACGACAACACTTTAGGGGGAGAGTACGTGTGAGGGCGCGGGTTAGTGTTAGCGTACGGGTTAGGATTAAGGGACGGGTGAGGGTCAGGCTTCGGGGAAGGGTTACGGTTAGGGTTCGGGCTAGGGTTAGGGTTAGGGGACGGGGACGGTTTAGGGTCCATTTGAGGGTACGACAACGCTTTAGGGGGAGCGTACGTGTGAGGGCGCGGGTTAGTGTTAGCGTACGGGTTAGGATTAGGGGACTGGTGAGGGTCAGGCTTCGGGGAAGGGTTAGGGTTAGGGCTCGGGCTAGGGTTAGGGTTAGGGGACGGGGACGGTTTAGGGTCCAGGTGAGGGTACGACAACACTTTAGGGGGAGCGTACGTGTGAGGGCGCGGGTTAGCGTTAGCGTACGGGTTAGGATTAGGGGACGGGTGAGGGTCAGGCTTCGGGGAAGGGTTAGGGTTAGGGTTCGGGCTAGGGTTAGGTTTCGGGATGGGGACGGTTTAGGGTCCAGGTGAGGGTACGACAACCCTTTAGGGGGAGCGTACGTGTGAGGGCGCGGGTTAGTGTTAGCGTACGGGTTAGGATTAGGGGACGGGTGAGGGTCAGGCTTCGGGGAAGGGTTACGGTTAGGGTTCGGGCTAGGGTTAGGGTTAGGGGACGGGGACGGTTTAGGGTTCATTTGAGGGTACGACAATGCTTTAGGGGGAGCGTACGTGTGAGGGCGCGGGTTAGTGTTAGCGTACGGGTTAGGATTAGGGGACTGGTGAGGGTCAGGCTTCGGGGAAGGGTTACGGTTACGGTTCGGGCTAGGGTTAGGGTTAGGGGACGGGGACGGTTTAGGGTCCAGGTGAGGGTACGCCAACACTTTAGGGGGAGCGTACGTGTGAGGGCGCGGGTTAGTGTTAGCGTACGGGTTAGGATTAGGGGATGGGTGAGGGTCAGGCTTCGGGGAAGGGTTACGGTTAGGGTTCGGGCTAGGGTTAGGGTTAGGGGACGGGGACGGTTTAGGGTCCAGGTGAGGGTACGACAACACTTTAGGGGGAGCGTACGTGTGAGGGCGCGGGTTAGTGTTAGCGTACGGGTTAGGATTAGGGGACGGGTGAGGGTCAGGCTTCGGGGAAGGGTTACGGTTAGGGTTCGGGCTAGGGTTAGGGTTAGGGGACGGGGACGGTTTAGGGTCCAGGTGAGGGTACGACAACACTTTAGGGGGAGCGTACGTGTGAGGGCGCGGGTTAGTGTTAGCGTACGGGTTAGGATTAGGGGACGGGTGAGGGTCAGGCTTCGGGGAAGGGTTACGGTTAGGGTTCGGGCTAGGGTTAGGGTTAGGGGACGGGGACGGTTTAGGGTCCAGGTGAGGGTACGACAACACTTTAGGGGGAGAGTACGTGTGAGGGCGCGGGTTAGTGTTAGCGTACGGGTTAGGATTAGGGGACGGGTGAGGGTCAGGCTTCGGGGAAGTGTTAGGGTTAGGGCTCGGGCTAGGGTTAGGGTTAGGGGATGGGGACGGTTTAGGGTCCAGGTGAGGGTACGACAACACTTTAGGGGGAGAGTACATGTGAGGGCGCGGGTTAGTGTTAGCGTACGGGTTAGGATTAGGGGACGGGTGAGGGTCAGGCTTCGGGGAAGGGTTACGGTTAGGGTTCGGGCTAGGGTTAGGGTTAGGGGACGGGGACGGTTTAGGGTCCAGGTGAGGGTACGACAACACTTTAGGGGGAGAGTACGTGTGAGGGCGCGGGTTAGTGTTAGCGTACGGGTTAGGATTAGGGGACGGGTGAGGGTCAGGCTTCGGGGAAGGGTTACGGTTAGGGTTCGGGCTAGGGTTAGGGTTAGGGGACGGGGACGGTTTAGGGTCCAGGTGAGGGTACGACAACACTTTAGGGGGAGCGTACGTGTGAGGGCGCGGGTTAGTGTTAGCGTACGGGTTAGGATTAGGGGACGGGTGAGGGTCAGGCTTCGGGGAAGGGTTACGGTTAGGGTTCGGGCTAGGGTTAGTGTTAGGGGACGGGGACGGTTTAGGGTCCAGGTGAGGGTACGACAACACTTTAGGGGGAGCGTACGTGTGAGGGCGCGGGTTAGTGTTAGCGTACGGGTTAGGATTATGGGACAGGTGAGGGTCAGGCTTCGGGGAAGGGTTACGGTTAGGGTTCGGGCTAGGGTTAGGGTTAGGGGACGGGGACGGTTTAGGGTCCATTTGAGGGTACGACAACGCTTTAGGGAGAGCGTACGTGTGAGGGCGCGGGTTAGTGTTAGCGTACGGGTTAGGATTAGGGGACGGGTGAGGGTCAGGCTTCGGGGAAGGGTTACGGTTAGGGTTCGGGCTAGGGTTAGGGTTAGGGGACGGGGACGGTTTAGGGTCCAGGTGAGGGTACGACAACACTTTAGGGGGAGCGTACGTGTGAGGGCGTGGGTTAGTGTTAGCGTACGGGTTAGGATTAGGGGACGGGTGAGGGTCAGGCTTCGGGGAAGGGTTACGGTTAGGGTTCGGGCTAGGTTTAGGGTTAGGGGACGGGGACGGTTTAGGGTCCAGGTGAGGGTACGACAACACTTTAGGGGGAGCGTACGTGTGAGGGCGCGGGTTAGTGTTAGCGTACGGGTTAGGATTAGGGGACGGGTGAGGGTCAGGCTTCGGGGAAGGGTTACGGTTAGGGTTCGGGCTAGGGTTAGGGTTAGGGGACGGGGACGGTTTAGGGTCCAGGTGAGGGTACGACAACACTTTAGGGGGAGAGTACGTGTGAGGGCGCGGGTTAGTGTTAGCGTACGGGGTAGGATTAGGGGACGGGTGAGGGTCAGGCTTCGGGGAAGGGTTAGGGTTAGGGTTCGGGCTAGGGTTAGGGTTAGGGGACGGGGACGGTTTAGGTTCCAGGTGAGGGTCCGACAACGCTTTAGGGGGAGCGTACGTGTGAGGGCGCGGGTTAGTGTTAGCGTACGGGTTAGGATTAGGGGACGGGTGAGGGTCAGGCTTCGGGGAAGGGTTACGGTTAGGGTTCGGGCTAGGGTTAGGGTTAGGGGACGGGGACGGTTTAGGGTCCAGGTGAGGGTACGACAACACTTTAGGGGGAGCGTACGTGTGAGGGCGCGGGTTAGTGTTAGCGCACGGGTTAGGATTAGGGGACGGGTGAGGGTCAGGCTTCGGGGAAGGGTTACGGTTAGGGTTCGGGCTAGGGTTAGGGTTAGGGGACGGGGACGGTTTAGGGTCCAGGTGAGGGTACGACAACACTTTAGGGGGAGAGTACGTGTGAGGGCGCGGGTTAGTGTTAGCGTACGGGTTAGGATTAGGGGACGGGTGAGGGTCAGGCTTCGGGGAAGGGTTACGGTTAGGGTTCGGGCTAGGGTTAGGGTTAGGGGACGGGGACGGTTTAGGGTTCATTTGAGGGTACGACAATGCTTTAGGGGGAGCGTACGTGTGAGGGCGCGGGTTAGTGTTAGCGTACGGGTTAGGATTAGGGGACTGGTGAGGGTCAGGCTTCGGGGAAGGGTTACGTTTACGGTTCGGGCTAGGGTTAGGGTTAGGGGACGGGGACGGTTTAGGGTCCAGATGAGGGTACGCCAACACTTTAGGGGGAGCGTACGTGTGAGGGCGCGGGTTAGTGTTAGCGTACGGGTTAGGATTAGGGGATGGGTGAGGGTCAGGCTTCGGGGAAGGGTTACGGTTAGGGTTCGGGCTAGGGTTAGGGTTAGGGGACGGGGACGGTTTAGGGTCGAGGTGAGGGTACGACAACACTTTAGGGGGAGCGTACGTGTGAGGCCGCGGGTTAGTGTTAGCGTACGGGTTAGGATTAGGGGACGGGTGAGGGTCAGGCTTCGGGGAAGGGTTACGGTTAGGGTTCGGGCTAGGGTTAGGGTTAGGGGACGGGGACGGTTTAGGGTCCAGGTGAGGGTACGACAACACTTTAGGGGGAGCGTACGTGTGAGGGCGCGGGTTAGTGTTAGCGTACGGGTTACGATTAGGGGACGGGTGAGGGTCAGGCTTCGGGGAAGGGTTACGGTTAGGGTTCGGGCTAGGGTTAGGGTTAGGGAACGGGGACGGTTTAGGGTCCAGGTGAGGGTACGACAACACTTTAGGGGGAGAGTACGTGTGAGGGCGCGGGTTAGTGTTAGCGTACGGGTTAGGATTAGGGGACGGGTGAGGGTCAGGCTTCGGGGAAGTGTTAGGGTTAGGGCTCGGGCTAGGGTTAGGGTTAGGGGACGGGGACGGTTTAGGGTCCAGGTGAGGGTACGACAACACTTTAGGGGGAGCGTACGTGTGAGGGCGCGGGTTAGTGTTAGCGTACGGGTTAGGATTAGGGGACGGGTGAGGGTCAGGCTTCGGGGAAGGGTTACGGTTAGGGTTCGGGCTAGGGTTAGGGTTAGGGGACGGGGACGGTTTAGGGTCCAGGTGAGGGTACGACAACACTTTAGGGGGAGAGTACGTGTGAGGGCGCGGGTTAGTGTTAGCGTACCGGTTAGGATTAGGGGACGGGTGAGGGTCAGGCTTCGGGGAAGGGTTACGGTTAGGGTTCGGGCTAGGGTTAGGTTTAGGGGACGGGGACGGTTTAGGGTCCATTTGAGGGTACGACAACGCTTTAGGGGGAGCGTACGTGTGAGGGCGCGGGTTAGTGTTAGCGTACGTGTTAGGATTAGGGGACTGGTGAGGGTCAGGCTTCGGGGAAGTGTTAGGGTTAGGGCTCGGGCTAGGGTTAGTGTTAGGGGACGGGGACGGTTTAGGGTCCAGGTGAGGGTACGACAACACTTTAGGGGGAGCGTACGTGTGAGGGCGCGGGTTAGTGTTAGCGTACGGGTTAGGATTAGGGGACGGGTGAGGGTCAGGCTTCGGGGAAGGGTTAGGGTTAGGTTCGGGCTAGGGTTAGGTTTCGGGACGGGGACGGTTTAGGGTCCAGGTGAGGGTACGACAACCGTTTAGGGGGAGCGTACGTGTGAGGGTGCGGGTTAGTGTTAGCGTACGGGTTAGGATTAGGGGACGGGTGAGCGTCAGGCTTCGGGGAAGTGTTAGGGTTAGGGTTAGGGCTAGGGTTAGGGTTAGGGGACGGGGACGGTTTAGGGTCCAGGTGAGTGTCCGACAACGCTTTAGGTGGAGCGTACGTGTGAGGGCGCGGGTTAGTGTTAGCGTACGGGTTAGGATTAGGGGATGGGTGAGGGTCAGGCTTCTGGGAAGGTTTAGGGTTAGGGTTCGGGCTAGGCTTAGGGTTAGGGGACGGGGACGGTTTAGGGTCCAGGTGAGGGTACGACAACACTTTAGGGGGAGCGTACGTGTGAGGGCGCGGGTTAGTGTTAGCGTACGGGTTAGGATTAGGGGACGGGTGAGGGTCAGGCTTCGGGGAAGGGTTACGGTTAGGGTTCGGGCTAGGGTTAGGGTTAGGGGACGGGGACGGTTTAGGGTCCAGGTGAGGGTACGACAACACTTTAGGGGGAGCGTACGTGTGAGGGCGCGGGTTAGTGTTAGCGTACGGGTTAGGATTAGGGGACGGGTGAGGGTCAGGCTTCGGGGAAGGGTTACGGTTAGGGTTCGGGCTAGGGTTAGGGTTAGGGGACGGGGACGGTTTAGGGTCCAGGTGAGGGTACGACAACACTTTAGGGGGAGAGTACGTGTGAGGGCGCGGGTTAGTGTTAGCGTACGGGTTAGGATTAGGGGACGGGTGAGGGTCAGGCTTCGGGGAAGTGTTATGGTTAGGGCTCGGGCTAGGGTTAGGGTTAGGGGACGGGGACGGTTTAGGGTCCAGGTGAGGGTACGACAACACTTTAGGGGGAGCGTACGTGAGAGGGCGCGGGTTAGTGTTAGCGTACGGGTTAGGATTAGGGGACGGGTGAGGGTCAGGCTTCGGGGAAGGGTTACGGTTAGGGTTCGGGCTAGGGTTAGGGTTAGGGGACGGGGACGGTTTAGGGTCCATTTGAGGGTACGACAACACTTTAGGGGGAGCGTACGTGTGAGGGCGCGGGTTAGTGTTAGCGTACGGGTTAGGATTAGGGGACGGGTGAGGGTCAGGCTTCGGGGAAGGGTTACGGTTAGGGTTCGGGCTAGGGTTAGGGTTAGGGGACGGGGACGGTTTAGGGTCCATTTGAGGGTACGACAACACTTTAGGGGGAGCGTACGTGTGAGGGCGCGGGTTAGTGTTAGCGTACGGGTTAGGATTAGGGGACGGGTGAGGGTCAGGCTTCGGGGAAGGTTTACGGTTAGGGTTCGGGCTAGGGTTAGTGTTAGGGGACGGGGACGGTTTAGGGTCCAGGTGAGGGTACGACAACACTTTAGGGGGAGCGTACGTGTGAGGGCGCGGGTTAGTGTTAGCGTACGGGTTAGGATTATGGGACAGGTGAGGGTCAGGCTTCGGGGAAGGGTTACGGTTAGGGTTCGGGCTACGGTTAGGGTTAGGGGACGGGGACGGATTAGGGTCCATTTGAGGGTACGACAACGCTTTAGGGAGAGCGTACGTGTGAAGGCACGGTTTAGTGTTAGCGTACGGGTTAGGATTAGGGGACGGGTGAGGGTCAGGCTTCGGGGAAGGGTTACGGTTAGGGTTCGGGCTAGGGTTAGGGTTAGGGGACGGGGACGGTTTAGGGTCCAGGTGAGGGTACGACAACACTTTAGGGGGAGAGTACGTGTGAGGGCGCGGGTTAGTGTTAGCGTACGGGTTAGGATTAGGGGACGGGTGAGGGTCAGGCTTCGGGGAAGGGTTACGGTTAGGGTTCGGGCTAGGGTTAGGGTTAGGGGACGGGGACGGTTTAGGGTCCAGGTGAGGGTACGACAACACTTTAGGGGGAGCGTACGTGTGAGGGCGCGGGTTAGTGTTACCGTACGGGTTAGGATTAGGGGACGGGTGAGGGTCAGGCTTCGGGGAAGGGTTACGGTTAGGGTTCGGGCTAGGGTTAGTGTTAGGGGACGGGGACGGTTTAGGGTCCAGGTGAGGGTACGACAACACTTTAGGGGGAGCGTACGTGTGAGGGCGCGGGTTAGTGTTAGCGTACGGGTTAGGATTAGGGGACAGGTGAGGGTCAGGCTTCGGGGAAGGGTTACGGTTAGGGTTCGGGCTAGGGTTAGGGTTAGGGGACGGGGACGGTTTAGGGTCCATTTGAGGGTACGACAACGCTTTAGGGAGAGCGTACGTGTGAGGGCGCGGGTTAGTGTTAGCGTACGGGTTAGGATTAGGGGACGGGTGAGGGTCAGGCTTCGGGGAAGGGTTACGGTTAGGGTTCGGGCTAGGGTTAGGGTTAGGGGACGGGGACGGTTTAGGGTCCAGGTGAGGGTACGACAACACTTTAGGGGGAGCGTACGTGTGAGGGCGTGGGTTAGTGTTAGCGTACGGGTTAGGATTAGGGGACGGGTGAGGGTCAGGCTTCGGGGAAGGGTTACGGTTAGGGTTCGGGCTAGGTTTAGGGTTAGGGGACGGGGACGGTTTAGGGTCCAGGTGAGGGTACGACAACACTTTAGGGGGAGCGTACGTGTGAGGGCGCGGGTTAGTGTTAGCGTACGGGTTAGGATTAGGGGACGGGTGAGGGTCAGGCTTCGGGGAAGGGTTACGGTTAGGGTTCGGGCTAGGGTTAGGGTTAGGGGACGGGGACGGTTTAGGGTCCAGGTGAGGGTACGACAACACTTTAGGGGGAGAGTACGTGTGAGGGCGCGGGTTAGTGTTAGCGTACGGGGTAGGATTAGGGGACGGGTGAGGGTCAGGCTTCGGGGAAGGGTTAGGGTTAGGGTTCGGGCTAGGGTTAGGGTTAGGGGACGGGGACGGTTTAGGTTCCAGGTGAGGGTCCGACAACGCTTTAGGGGGAGCGTACGTGTGAGGGCGCGGGTTAGTGTTAGCGTACGGGTTAGGATTAGGGGACGGGTGAGGGTCAGGCTTCGGGGAAGGGTTACGGTTAGGGTTCGGGCTAGGGTTAGGGTTAGGGGACGGGGACGGTTTAGGGTCCAGGTGAGGGTACGACAACACTTTAGGGGGAGCGTACGTGTGAGGGCGCGGGTTAGTGTTAGCGCACAATTTAGGATTAGGGGACGGGTGAGGGTCAGGCTTCGGGGAAGGGTTACGGTTAGGGTTCGGGCTAGGGTTAGGGTTAGGGGACGGGGACGGTTTAGGGTCCAGGTGAGGGTACGACAACACTTTAGGGGGAGAGTACGTGTGAGGGCGCGGGTTAGTGTTAGCGTACGGGTTAGGATTAGGGGACGGGTGAGGGTCAGGCTTCGGGGAAGGGTTACGGTTAGGGTTCGGGCTAGGGTTAGGGTTAGGGGACGGGGACGGTTTAGGGTTCATTTGAGGGTACGACAATGCTTTAGGGGGAGCGTACGTGTGAGGGCGCGGGTTAGTGTTAGCGTACGGGTTAGGATTAGGGGACTGGTGAGGGTCAGGCTTCGGGGAAGGGTTACGTTTACGGTTCGGGCTAGGGTTAGGGTTAGGGGACGGGGACGGTTTAGGGTCCAGGTGAGGGTACGCCAACACTTTAGGGGGAGCGTACGTGTGAGGGCGCGGGTTAGTGTTAGCGTACGGGTTAGGATTAGGGGATGGGTGAGGGTCAGGCTTCGGGGAAGGGTTACGGTTAGGGTTCGGGCTAGGGTTAGGGTTAGGGGACGGGGACGGTTTAGGGTCGAGGTGAGGGTACGACAACACTTTAGGGGGAGCGTACGTGTGAGGGCGCGGGTTAGTGTTAGCGTACGGGTTAGGATTAGGGGACGGGTGAGGGTCAGGCTTCGGGGAAGGGTTACGGCTAGGGTTCGGGCTAGGGTTAGGGTTAGGGGACGGGGACGGTTTAGGGTCCAGGTGAGGGTACGACAACACTTTAGGGGGAGCGTACGTGTGAGGGCGCGGGTTAGTGTTAGCGTACGGGTTACGATTAGGGGACGGGTGAGGGTCAGGCTTCGGGGAAGGGTTACGGTTAGGGTTCGGGCTAGGGTTAGGGTTAGGGAACGGGGACGGTTTAGGGTCCAGGTGAGGGTACGACAACACTTTAGGGGGAGAGTACGTGTGAGGGCGCGGGTTAGTGTTAGCGTACGGGTTAGGATTAGGGGACGGGTGAGGGTCAGGCTTCGGGGAAGTGTTAGGGTTAGGGCTCGGGCTAGGGTTAGGGTTAGGGGACGGGGACGGTTTAGGGTCCAGGTGAGGGTACGACAACACTTTAGGGGGAGCGTACGTGTGAGGGCGCGGGTTAGTGTTAGCGTACGGGTTAGGATTAGGGGACGGGTGAGGGTCAGGCTTCGGGGAAGGGTTACGGTTAGGGTTCGGGCTAGGGTTAGGGTTAGGGGACGGGGACGGTTTAGGGTCCAGGTGAGGGTACGACAACACTTTAGGGGGAGAGTACGTGTGAGGGCGCGGGTTAGTGTTAGCGTACCGGTTAGGATTAGGGGACGGGTGAGGGTCAGGCTTCGGGGAAGGGTTAGGGTTAGGTTCGGGCTAGGGTTAGGTTTCGGGACGGGGACGGTTTAGGGTCCAGGTGAGGGTACGACAACCGTTTAGGGGGAGCGTACGTGTGAGGGTGCGGGTTAGTGTTAGCGTACGGGTTAGGATTAGGGGACGGGTGAGCGTCAGGCTTCGGGGAAGTGTTAGGGTTAGGGTTAGGGCTAGGGTTAGGGTTAGGGGACGGGGACGGTTTAGGGTCCAGGTGAGTGTCCGACAACGCTTTAGGTGGAGCGTACGTGTGAGGGCGCGGGTTAGTGTTAGCGTACGGGTTAGGATTAGGGGATGGGTGAGGGTCAGGCTTCTGGGAAGGTTTAGGGTTAGGGTTCGGGCTAGGGTTAGGGTTAGGGGACGGGGACGGTTTAGGGTCCAGGTGAGGGTACGACAACACTTTAGGGGGAGCGTACGTGTGAGGGCGCGGGTTAGTGTTAGCGTACGGGTTAGGATTAGGGGACGGGTGAGGGTCAGGCTTCGGGGAAGGGTTACGGTTAGGGTTCGGGCTAGGGTTAGGGTTAGGGGACGGGGACGGTTTAGGGTCCAGGTGAGGGTACGACAACACTTTAGGGGGAGCGTACGTGTGAGGGCGCGGGTTAGTGTTAGCGTACGGGTTAGGATTAGGGGACGGGTGAGGGTCAGGCTTCGGGGAAGGGTTACGGTTAGGGTTCGGGCTAGGGTTAGGGTTAGGGGACGGGGACGGTTTAGGGTCCAGGTGAGGGTACGACAACACTTTAGGGGGAGAGTACGTGTGAGGGCGCGGGTTAGTGTTAGCGTACGGGTTAGGATTAGGGGACGGGTGAGGGTCAGGCTTCGGGGAAGTGTTATGGTTAGGGCTCGGGCTAGGGTTAGGGTTAGGGGACGGGGACGGTTTAGGGTCCAGGTGAGGGTACGACAACACTTTAGGGGGAGCGTACGTGAGAGGGCGCGGGTTAGTGTTAGAGTACGGGCTAGGATTAGGGGACGGGTGAGGGTCAGGCTTCGGGGAAGGGTTACGGTTAGGGTTCGGGCTAGGGTTAGGGTTAGGGGACGGGGACGGTTTAGGGTCCATTTGAGGGTACGACAACACTTTAGGGGGAGCGTACGTGTGAGGGCGCGGGTTAGTGTTAGCGTACGGGTTAGGATTAGGGGACGGGTGAGGGTCAGGCTTCGGGGAAGGGTTACGGTTAGGGTTCGGGCTAGGGTTAGGGTTAGGGGACGGGGACGGTTTAGGGTCCATTTGAGGGTACGACAACACTTTAGGGGGAGCGTACGTGTGAGGGCGCGGGTTAGTGTTAGCGTACGGGTTAGGATTAGGGGACGGGTGAGGGTCAGGCTTCGGGGAAGGGTTACGGTTAGGGTTCGGGCTAGGGTTAGTGTTAGGGGACGGGGACGGTTTAGGGTCCAGGTGAGGGTACGACAACACTTTAGGGGGAGCGTACGTGTGAGGGCGCGGGTTAGTGTTAGCGTACGGGTTAGGATTATGGGACAGGTGAGGGTCAGGCTTCGGGGAAGGGTTACGGTTAGGGTTCGGGCTACGGTTAGGGTTAGGGGACGGGGACGGATTAGGGTCCATTTGAGGGTACGACAACGCTTTAGGGAGAGCGTACGTGTGAAGGCACGGTTTAGTGTTAGCGTACGGGTTAGGATTAGGGGACGGGTGAGGGTCAGGCTTCGGGGAAGGGTTACGGTTAGGGTTCGGGCTAGGGTTAGGGTTAGGGGACGGGGACGGTTTAGGGTCCAGGTGAGGGTACGACAACACTTTAGGGGGAGCGTACGTGTGAGGGCGCGGGTTAGTGTTAGCGTACGGGTTAGGATTAGGGGACGGGTGAGGGTCAGGCTTCGGGGAAGGGTTACGGTTAGGGTTCGGGCTAGGTTTAGGGTTAGGGGACGGGGACGGTTTAGGGTCCAGGTGAGGGTACGACAACACTTTAGGGGGAGCGTACGTGTGAGGGCGCGGGTTAGTGTTAGCGTACGGGTTAGGATTAGGGGACGGGTGAGGGTCAGGCTTCGGGGAAGGGTTACGGTTAGGGTTCGGGCTAGGGTTAGGGTTAGGGGACGGGGACGGTTTAGGGTCCAGGTGAGGGTACGACAACACTTTAGGGGGAGAGTACGTGTGAGGGCGCGGGTTAGTGTTAGCGTACGGGGTAGGATTAGGGGACGGGTGAGGGTCAGGCTTCGGGGAAGGGTTAGGGTTAGGGTTCGGGCTAGGGTTAGGGTTAGGGGACGGGGACGGTTTAGGTTCCAGGTGAGGGTCCGACAACGCTTTAGGGGGAGCGTACGTGTGAGGGCGCGGGTTAGTGTTAGCGTACGGGTTAGGATTAGGGGACGGGTGAGGGTCAGGCTTCGGGGAAGGGTTACGGTTACGGTTCGGGCTAGGGTTAGGGATAGGGGACGGGGACGGTTTAGGGTCCAGGTGAGGGTACGACAACACTTTAGGGGGAGCGTACGTGTGAGGGCGCGGGTTAGTGTTAGCGTACGGGTTAGGATTAGGGGATGGGTGAGGGTCAGGCTTCGGGGAAGGGTTACGGTTAGGGTTCGGGCTAGGGTTAGGGTTAGGGGACGGGGACGGTTTAGGGTTCAGGTGAGGGTACGACAACACTTTAGGGGGAGCGTACGTGTGAGGGCGCGGGTTAGTGTTAGCGTACGGGTTAGGATTAGGGGACGGGTGAGGGTCAGGCTTCGGGGAAGGGTTACGGTTAGGGTTCGGGCTAGGGTTAGGGTTAGGGGACGGGGACGGTTTAGGGTCCAGGTGAGGGTACGACAACACTTTAGGGGGAGCGTACGTGTGAGGGCGCGGGTTAGTGTTAGCGTACGTGTTACGATTAGGGGACGGGTGAGGGTCAGGCTTCGGGGAAGGGTTACGGTTAGGGTTCGGGCTAGGGTTAGGGTTAGGGGACGGGGACGGTTTAGGGTCCAGGTGAGGGTACGACAACACTTTAGGGGGAGAGTACGTGTGAGGGCGCGGGTTAGTGTTAGCGTACGGGTTAGGATTAGGGGACGGGTGAGGGTCAGGCTTCGGGGAAGTGTTAGGGTTAGGGCTCGGGCTAGGGTTAGGGTTAGGGGACGGGGACGGTTTAGGGTCCAGGTGAGGGTACGACAACACTTTAGGGGGAGCGTACGTGTGAGGGCGCGGGTTAGTGTTAGCGTACGGGTTAGGATTAGGGGACGGGTGAGGGTCAGGCTTCGGGGAAGGGTTACGGTTAGGGTTCGGGCTAGGGTTAGGGTTAGGGGACGGGGACGGTTTAGGGTCCAGGTGAGGGTACGACAACACTTTAGGGGGAGAGTACGTGTGAGGGCGCGGGTTAGTGTTAGCGTACGGGTTAGGATTAGGGGACGGGTGAGGGTCAGGCTTCGGGGAAGGGTTACGGTTAGGGTTCGGGCTAGGGTTAGGTTTAGGGGACGGGGACGGTTTAGGGTCCATTTGAGGGTACGACAACGCTTTAGGGGGAGCGTACGTGTGAGGGCGCGGGTTAGTGTTAGCGTACGTGTTAGGATTAGGGGACTGGTGAGGGTCAGGCTTCGGGGAAGTGTTAGGGTTAGGGCTCGGGCTAGGTTTAGTGTTAGGGGACGGGGACGGTTTAGGGTCCAGGTGAGGGTACGACAACACTTTAGGGGGAGCATACGTGTGAGGGCGCGGGTTAGTGTTAGCGTACGGGTTAGGATTAGGGGACGGGTGAGGGTCAGGCTTCGGGGAAGGGTTAGGGTTAGGGTTCGGGCTAGGGTTAGGTTTCGGGACGGGGACGGTTTAGGGTCCAGGTGAGGGTACGACAACCGTTTAGGGGGAGCGTACGTGTGAGGGTGCGGGTTAGTGTTAGCGTACGGGTTAGGATTAGGGGACGGGTGAGCGTCAGGCTTCGGGGAAGTGTTAGGGTTAGGGTTAGGGCTAGGGTTAGGGTTAGGGGACGGGAACGGTTTAGGGTCCAGGTGAGTGTCCGACAACGCTTTAGGTGGAGCGTACGTGTGAGGGCGCGGGTTAGTGTTAGCGTACGGGTTAGGATTAGGGGACGGGTGAGGGTCACGCTTCGGGGAAGGGTTACGGTTAGGGTTCGGGCTAGGGTTAGGGTTAGGGGACGGGGACGGTTTAGGGTCCAGGTGAGGGTACAACAACACTTTAGGGGGAGCGTACGTGTGAGGGCGCGGGTTAGTGTTAGCGTACGGGTTAGGATTAGGGGACGGGTGAGGGTCAGGCTTCGGGGAAGGTTTACGGTTAGGGTTCGGGCTAGGGTTAGTGTTAGGGGACGGGGACGGTTTAGGGTCCAGGTGAGGGTACGACAACACTTTAGGGGGAGAGTACGTGTGAGGGCGCGGGTTAGTGTTTACGTACGGGTTAGGATTAGGGGACAGGTGAGGGTCAGGCTTCGGGGAAGGGTTACGGTTAGGGTTCGGGCTAGGGTTAGGGTTAGGGAACGGGGACGGTTTAGGGTCCATTTGAGGGTACGAGAACGCTTTAGGGAGAGCGTACGTGTGAGGGCGCGGGTTAGTGTTAGCGTACGGGTTAGGATTAGGGGACGGGTGAGGGTCAGGCTTCGGGGAAGGGTTACGGTTAGGGTTCGGGCTAGGGTTAGGGTTAGGGGACGGGGACGGTTTAGGGTCCAGGTGAGGGTACGACAACGCTTTAGGGGGAGCGTACGTGAGAGGGCGCGGGTTAGTGTTAGCGTACGGGTTAGGATTAGGGGACGTGTGAGGGTCAGGCTTCGGGGAAGGGTTACGGTTAGGGTTCGGGCTAGGGTTAGGGTTAGGGGACGGGGACGGTTTAGGGTCCAGGTGAGGGTACGACAACACTTTAGGGGGAGCGTACGTGTGAGGGCGCGGGTTAGTGTTAGCGTACGGGTTAGGATTAGGGGACGGGTGAGGGTCAGGCTTCGGGGAAGGGTTACGGTTAGGGTTCGGGCTAGGGTTAGGGTTAGGGGACAGGGACGGTTTAGGGTCCAGGTGAGTGTACGACAACACTTTAGGGGGAGCGTACGTGTGAGGGCGCGGGTTAGTGTTAGCGTACGGGTTAGGATTAGGGGACGGGTGAGGGTCAGGCTTCGGGGAAGGTTTACGGTTAGGGTTCGGGCTAGGGTTAGTGTTAGGGGACGGGGACGGTTTAGGGTCCAGGTGAGGGTACGACAACACTTTAGGGGGAGCGTACGTGTGAGGGCGCGGGTTAGTGTTAGCGTACGGGTTAGGATTATGGGACAGGTGAGGGTCAGGCTTCGGGGAAGGGTTACGGTTAGGGTTCGGGCTAGGGTTAGGATTAGGGGACGGGGACGGTTTAGGGTCCATTTGAGGGTACGACAACGCTTTAGGGAGAGCGTACGTGTGAGGGCGCGGGTTAGTGTTAGCGTACGGGTTAGGATTAGGGGACGGGTGAGGGTCAGGCTTCGGGGAAGGGTTACGGTTAGGGTTCGGGCTAGGGTTAGGGTTAGGGGACGGGGACGGTTTAGGGTCCAGGTGAGGGTACGACAACACTTTAGGGGGAGAGTACGTGTGAGGGCGCGGGTTAGTGTTAGCGTACGGGGTAGGATTAGGGGACGGGTGAGGGTCAGGCTTCGGGGAAGGGTTAGGGTTAGGGTTCGGGCTAGGGTTAGGGTTAGGGGACGGGGACGGTTTAGGGTCCATTTGAGGGTACGACAACGCTTTAGGGGGAGCGTACGTGTGAGGGCGCGGGTTAGTGTTAGCGTACCGGTTAGGATTAGGGGACTGGTGAGGGTCTGGCTTCGGGGAAGGGTTAGGGTTAGGGTTCGGGCTAGGGTTAGGGGACGGGGACGGTTTACGGTCCAGGTGAGGGTCCGACAACGCTTTAGGGGGAGCGTACGTGTGAGGGCGCGGGTTAGTGTTAGCGTACGGGTTAGGATTAGAGGACGGGTGAGGGTCAGGCTTCGGGGAAGGGTTAGGGTTAGGGTTCGGGCTAGGGTTAGGGTTAGGGGACGGGGACGGTTTAGGGTCCAGGTGAGGGTACGACAACGCTTTAGGGGGAGCGTACGTGTGAGGGCGCGGGTTAGTGTTAGCGTACGGGTTAGGATTAGGGGACGGGTGAGGGTCAGGCTTCGGGGAAGTGTTAGGGTTAGGGCTCGGGCTAGGGTTAGGGTTAGGGGACGGGGACGGTTTAGGGTCCAGGTGAGGGTACGACAACACTTTAGGGGGAGCGTACGTGTGAGGGCGCGGGTTAGTGTTAGCGTACGGGTTAGGATTAGGGGACGGGTGAGGGTCAGGCTTCGGGGAAGGGTTACGGTTAGGGTTCGGGCTAGGGTTAGGGTTAGGGGACGGGGACGGTTTAGGGTCCAGGTGAGGGTACGACAACACTTTAGGGGGAGAGTACGTGTGAGGGCGCGGGTTAGTGTTAGCGTACGGGTTAGGATTAGGGGACGGGTGAGGGTCAGGCTTCGGGGAAGGGTTACGGTTAGGGTTCGGGCTAGGGTTAGGTTTAGGGGACGGGGACGGTTTAGGGTCCATTTGAGGGTACGACAACGCTTTAGGGGGAGCGTACGTGTGAGGGCGCGGGTTAGTGTTAGCGTACGTGTTAGGATTAGGGGACTGGTGAGGGTCAGGCTTCGGGGAAGTGTTAGGGTTAGGGCTCGGGCTAGGTTTAGTGTTAGGGGACGGGGACGGTTTAGGGTCCAGGTGAGGGTACGACAACACTTTAGGGGGAGCATACGTGTGAGGGCGCGGGTTAGTGTTAGCGTACGGGTTAGGATTAGGGGACGGGTGAGGGTCAGGCTTCGGGGAAGGGTTAGGGTTAGGGTTCGGGCTAGGGTTAGGTTTCGGGACGGGGACGGTTTAGGGTCCAGGTGAGGGTACGACAACCGTTTAGGGGGAGCGTACGTGTGAGGGTGCGGGTTAGTGTTAGCGTACGGGTTAGGATTAGGGGACGGGTGAGCGTCAGGCTTCGGGGAAGTGTTAGGGTTAGGGTTAGGGCTAGGGTTAGGGTTAGGGGACGGGGACGGTTTAGGGTCCAGGTGAGTGTCCGACAACGCTTTAGGTGGAGCGTACGTGTGAGGGCGCGGGTTAGTGTTAGCGTACGGGTTAGGATTAGGGGACGGGTGAGGGTCACGCTTCGGGGAAGGGTTACGGTTAGGGTTCGGGCTAGGGTTAGGGTTAGGGGACGGGGACGGTTTAGGGTCCAGGTGAGGGTACAACAACACTTTAGGGGGAGCGTACGTGTGAGGGCGCGGGTTAGTGTTAGCGTACGGGTTAGGATTAGGGGACGGGTGAGGGTCAGGCTTCGGGGAAGGTTTACGGTTAGGGTTCGGGCTAGGGTTAGTGTTAGGGGACGGGGACGGTTTAGGGTCCAGGTGAGGGTACGACAACACTTTAGGGGGAGAGTACGTGTGAGGGCGCGGGTTAGTGTTTACGTACGGGTTAGGATTAGGGGACAGGTGAGGGTCAGGCTTCGGGGAAGGGTTACGGTTAGGGTTCGGGCTAGGGTTAGGGTTAGGGAACGGGGACGGTTTAGGGTCCATTTGAGGGTACGAGAACGCTTTAGGGAGAGCGTACGTGTGAGGGCGCGGGTTAGTGTTAGCGTACGGGTTAGGATTAGGGGACGGGTGAGGGTCAGGCTTCGGGGAAGGGTTACGGTTAGGGTTCGGGCTAGGGTTAGGGTTAGGGGACGGGGACGGTTTAGGGTCCAGGTGAGGGTACGACAACACTTTAGGGGGAGAGTACGTGTGAGGGCGCGGGTTAGTGTTAGCGTACGGGTTAGGATTAGGGGACGGGTGAGGGTCAGGCTTCGGGGAAGGGTTACGGTTAGGGTTCGGGCTAGGGTTAGGTTTAGGGGACGGGGACGGTTTAGGGTCCATTTGAGGGTACGACAACGCTTTAGGGGGAGCGTACGTGTGAGGGCGCGGGTTAGTGTTAGCGTACGTGTTAGGATTAGGGGACTGGTGAGGGTCAGGCTTCGGGGAAGTGTTAGGGTTAGGGCTCGGGCTAGGTTTAGTGTTAGGGGACGGGGACGGTTTAGGGTCCAGGTGAGGGTACGACAACACTTTAGGGGGAGCATACGTGTGAGGGCGCGGGTTAGTGTTAGCGTACGGGTTAGGATTAGGGGACGGGTGAGGGTCAGGCTTCGGGGAAGGGTTAGGGTTAGGGTTCGGGCTAGGGTTAGGTTTCGGGACGGGGACGGTTTAGGGTCCAGGTGAGGGTACGACAACCGTTTAGGGGGAGCGTACGTGTGAGGGTGCGGGTTAGTGTTAGCGTACGGGTTAGGATTAGGGGA